>NC_068414.1:32961208-33274958 GCF_023724105.1 Carassius gibelio
CACAATCATGCTTTTTAAGTATACTAGCAGACTTTCACCTACTTCTGTCTCCCTCCCTGGTGTGGCTGACTCACCAGTTGGAAGAATTTGTTTTTCCCATATTCCACATAATAATAAGAACATTTGTGCATTATTTCAGAAAGAGATTGTTTCTATTCCAAATGTTACTTTTTATTGGAACCGTTTTGTAAATGACATTGACTGGAAAAAGGTTTGGATGATTCCTCACAGGTATTTATTAGTAAACAAGGTGAAAGAAGTATCTTTCAGAATAATTCACAGATATTACCCTGCTAATCATTACATGATTAAATTTAAAAGGGACATCAATGCAAACTGTTCTTTTTGTGAAGACCATCCCGAAACAGTTTTGCACCTATTTTGGTATTGCCCACACACCATAACATTTTGGCAAAAGCTCAGCAGATTCATCATTGACCATATTTATAAAGACTTTGCCTTATTGTGGAAGGATGTTATTTTTTGTTTTTATAAAAGTCAAAGTAAAGAAAAAACGTACTTCATTATAAATTTATTAATACTTTTGGCAAAATTTCACATTCATAAATGTAAATTCAGCTCTAAAAAACTTTGTTTTGTACTCTTTATCCATGAAGTTGAACATTATATGAATCTGATTTCTGGCTCAAACAACAAAAAGGCTGTTAAAACTATCAGCATATGGTCCTCCTTCACTTTGTAATGATCTGTAAGCTTCCCCTGGCTACTTTAATTTATTTAATTTTTTTGTTTATCTCTATGTTTTTTGTATATTATGTATATTATGTATATTATGGCTAATCACATGTGAATTGTACCCCTTTTGCAATAATAAAAAAAAAAAAAAAAATGAAATTGAGCGCAAGTAGGAAGTCTGACGTAGTCAGGCTAGATCAAAGCCTGAGTTGACAGAGAAAGTTGATGAGCTGCTTCATGGTACCAATAAAGCCTGATTGCATCGGTTTGGTTTTGTCGACTCAAAACCAATCCTGTAACCCAGAGTTTGTTCAGCTACCTACATGGTACAGGCCCCTGGTGTTTTCATTATTATTATTATTATTATTATTATTATTATTATTATTATTGTTGTTGTTGTTGTTGTTGTTGTTGTTGTTGTTGTTAATTAACTTTGACCTTTTTTTCCAAATAAAGAAAATGTTTGTGTGCTCTGTACAGAATTGCAATGTAAAAACATTAGTACCAGTGATATTTGCAAAAAAAAAAAAAAAGTTTACGCACAGCCCTGATATGATTTTTATTGTATTTACTTGAGGAAAAAGATCTCCATCCTGCCACTAGAGGTCACGCGATGACCAACAAACACATTAGGCTACTGTGTTTACAAAATTACAGTTTACAAAATTGACAAAATATCTTTTCTATGTGCTTTTGTACAAATAATTGTTTATTTTATATGTAGTTTTCTCAAAAAACTACATCCATCTCCCTGTTTCTGTTTCCGTCTGATATCTCTCCTCTCTCTCTTAATATTCAACATACGATTAACATACTGGGCAGAAATGCTAATTTAAAAGGTACTACAGTAGTATCAATTAATTTCAGGATATATCTGCTATAAAAAGCTATTACAGCTAAATAAATAAGTACTAGTTCTATTTTGTTTTAACAAGAAGAGTATAATTAAATACTTGTCACTGGGATAAGTACTAATATCTAATAAACAAGAATCAAATGAATAAGTAGGCTACTAGTAACTTTACAGAAGACTTCATCTAAACAATAAGTAGTAGTAGCTAAATAATAAGCACTAGTACCCAATTAATAAGTAATGTATGTAAGTACTTAATGAAATAAAAACAATTATATAAAAAACAAGTACTAGTGCATGAAAATACATATTAGTACGGCTAATAGATTAAATGTTAATGTTAAAAAGGTTTTCCAGAATTCTAAAGACAGTGTAGGTTTATCCTATTAGGCTGCTTTAATTTCATTTGAATTATTATTTATTTATTTTTATGTAATGATGCATGCCAATGTGTGTTACAATGCAAACATTTATTTGCCTCGTTAAATAGTGTTATTTGAGTAGGAATGCATAAGCGAGAAACACATGCTATTAATTATTATTATTCTTTATGAAATTCATATATAAGTTCAATGGGCAGGGTAATACAGTGTTTTACTCTAATCACCGAGTGAACTTATAAGAAATGACAAAAACAAATATGACCTACATCTTCATGCATCAGAGCAGTCTACGTGACTGCTCTGATGCATGAAGATGTAGGTCATATTTGTTTTTGTCATTTCTTATAAGTTCACTCGGTGATTAGAGTAAATTGAGTAAAATGTGAATTGAACAGCTTTATTTTGACAACTGGCGGCTTTATTGTTAACCCTGTTGTGGAAGTCTGTACAGTTTACAGTTTATTGCCTCAAACACAAATTTCACAATGAATTGCAAAGATTCATTGAATTATTTGAAAATCTGAAATAGAAAATAAACTTAAATAGTATTTTATAGGCTAGTAAAACAACTTTACAACTATGAAAAATATTTTTTACAGTGTAGTAAAAGTTGATTGACAATATGGAGTTTCTTCTTATTTGGGGAAAAATGGCAGAACAAAGCAGATATATCCATATTCACTTCATTTAGTATTTTACTCCTTTGTGTGATCAACACTGAAGGTATTTCCGCCTAGTAACTTGTGACGCTGCTCGTCCAGAATCTGTACTGGCTGGAAATGCGGAGAGACATTTTAGTTCAAAAACTGAGAGCCACGTTTGGAATTAATTTGAACATTTCAAGTCATTTCTAGCTTGGAATATTATTTTAAATCTAAAAAGAGCTCCTTCTGAAGAAAATGTAAGCATGCAGCTCGTTGTACTGCTTCTGTTTGTCGGAGTTCATCTCGTCTGTGCTGGTGAGTTACGTTAGACTTAATTTTACAGTAGTGCCAATGTAATCCAAGCTTTCTTTAAAAATATGTTGTGCCACTGTATGATATTGATATTATTTTACTTTAAATCCGACAAATAACGTTATATGAAAAGTCCACAGCCAGCCATTTATTTTGACGCATGATACACATTTTTATATTCTTTATATAAAAATTATTAATTGTTTGTTGGTCTGTTGTGTTTCAGTGTTACTCTTCCGCATGCTAGTGTGTTGTATCAGATGCGGATCAGTTTCATTTTTAACCTGTGTAAGGCTTTTTTACCCGGAAACAGATGACGAATATGTTGCTAAACTCACTATTGGTTAAACTGTAGAATGATTGTTTCACAGTGTTTGAGGGAAACTCCCATAAAAGAAGAGCAAATACAAATAGCAAATTTTAAACCGTTTAGATCCACCGTTCTTGGTTTTTTTTTTTTAAGATTTTGACTGCAGCCTTTATAGCCAACATCAGTCACAAAGTAAGCTTATTCTCGCAACCGAAATAACGTTAGTTATTTTTGTGAAATAGACGAATCGAATGACGCATTAAAGATGTAGCCCACTTCAAATCATTATTTTTGCTTTCTTCATTTGCAGTTTTTAAATTAGGCCTATAGCTATTCGGTCAGTTATTTCGATCTTGAAAGTATGCATACAACAAGTGTTCCTTCTATGGGTTCAGATTCGTTATTTGCTTTCTGTCTCATTCTAGCCTACTCAGAACCAAAACAAGAATGTTTTTCAACACACTTGATAAAAAAAAACAAACAGATTCTGAATAAATATTGTTCTAATTAAAGTATAGTATGTGTTGCAAAAGTCATTCCAAAAACTGACAAGTTAAATGAATTTTTATAGCACTTGTATATAATTGCTCTTTTGTTGGTTTTGATTGCTTCCATTGTCCTCATTTGTCACTTTGGATAAAAGCGTCTGCTAAATGACTAAATCTAAATGTAATACTGTCTATTACACATTTATAAAGATATTTTGTACTTATTAAGCCTTTAATATAGGCTTTATCTTGGCTAAGTGCACAAGAATGGCGTCGATGAGCAACTTATACTTCTGTTCTTTACAATGTTTGAATTTACTGTAAGGGAAACTTTCATATGAAACTTGGCTATATATATATAATTAAAATGTTTTAAATTATTAAATACAAAAGAAAACACGAGAAAACACCCTCTTTACATTTCTAGCAAGCAATTTGGGTTTAGAAGATGTCTAATAGGCAAGGCAAGTTTATTTATATAGCCATTTCGTACACAATGGTAATTCAAAGTGCTTTAAAATTAAATTAAAATTAAAAATTAAATTTATGCATTTAGAAGACGCTTTTATCCAAAGCGACTTACAGTGCATTCAGGCTATCAATTTTTACATATCACGTGTTCCCGGGGAATCGAACCCCCAACCTTGTGCTTGCTTGCTTGCTAGATAAAACAAGCAATTTTAAAACTTTGGAAATTACTTAAGAGTTAAAAATAGAAAATGATTTTACATTAAATACAGTGAATACATAAAATATAGTGCAATCGGTTCAGACATTGCACAGTGCTCATTCAGTACATGCACAGCTAAACAGATGAGTTTTGAGTCTAGATTTAAATGTGACTAGTGTTTTAGCACATCAGCTTTCAGAAGAGATCAAAGCTGATTCCAGCTGCGGGTGGCATAATAGCTAAAGGCAGACTCCCCTTGTTTAGTGTGAACCTTGGTATTTCTAACTGACTCGATCCTAGTGATCTGAGTGCTCTGTTAGGTTTATGCATTGGCAGAGGGAGACAATGGGGCTGTAGTCATTTGGAGATAAGGCTAGGTAAATCTAGGTATCATCAGCATAGCTGTAATAGGCAATTTCTAAACAGTTAAGCACACTTTTGAAAAAAGATGTGGGAAGTGTGTCAAGATAGCATAGCAAATTTTGCTATCAATTGCTTCAAAAGTAGACATAGTATCTTTTTGATATTGCGGCCGAATCTGTCTGACCTCTGCATTACTTGAGGATGTGCTAATCGCCTTCGTGATATTGATGATCTTCTCAGAAAAGAAAGAAGCAAACTCATTGCATTTTCTTTCTGATAGCATATCAGTGGGAATCTGACTTGGGGGGTTTGTCAGTCTCTCAACAGTGGCAAAAAGAGTACGAGTGTTGTTTAAGTTACTGTTTATAAGGTTTGAGAAGAAATTCTGTCTAGCTGTGGCTAGTTTCGCATTAAAAGCATGAAGGCTGTCTGTGAGGTAGACTATTGTGGGTGCTGGTGGAAATTGAGCAGACATAAGTCGTCCGGGTCAGAGACGAAGTACACTTTAATGATTTCAGACTTGTAGAGCATTTACAGTTCTTGAATTTAGTTGAGTGGATGATTGTAGTACAGGCAGCAGAGAGTATGGCAGAGTAGTACAGAGTAGTTTGGAGTGTAAATTAATATGCGTGAGTGAGTGGTTCTAAACAAACAGAAATAACAAGAACCAATTAGTAATGAAATATGAATTCACTCTGTTACATATACATAATATCTATATACTTAAACATAATAGCAATATAGCCTATTAGCAAATTAGTGATATAAAGATTGTTTCAGACATGTTCTGACTAGATTAGCACTTGTGGAAATTGCATGACATTCTTTGGCAATTGAGCTCGGAAGAACCGTTAATTATGGCTTAAATACCACAAACAATCTCACTTATTCAGTAAATAATAACATACTCAAACCCAAAGTGACTTTAAGTTTACGATATTATACACCAATATCGCTATATAACCGTATCTCGTCTGCATTACTAGCGCTAGCGCCGTATATGGATGATGCAATACACAATGAGTATGGCGCACATAAATAATTAGAATGAGAAATTAGATATAACACAAACTTATGCCTTCAAATACAGCAATTTAAAGATGAATAACAAACACAATCACTCACTTGTATATGAACGCACTCAGTAGAAAACAACAACAGCTTGAACAACAGCGAGGAATGTCCGTGCTTTGAACTGCGTCCTGTCAATAGAGCTCGGGCGTAGACGTCATGGAATGGTGCATTGTGGGTAACGGCGGCCATTTTAGAGGCATCGCAAAGCAGGTTTGTAATAAGATAATAGCCAGTCTCCAGAAAAAGTTATAGAACGTGACAAAAAAAAGTTGCCTATACCTATACGGACAAACTTAATAATGAAGCCAAACAACGCTACTTAAAAAAAAGAGGTTGTAGGCGGAATCGATCCCTATGAACACATGAAAGTTTACCAAGCCTCAGTTTCCCTGATAATTTATCCTACCGGGTCTGTGGAGTGAGCGCTTACACCTCCGATCAATTTAAAAATGTCACTTTCACTTTTTAAAAAGTCACTGGAGGCTCACCTGCAGATCATAAATGGATCTGCAAATTAAACGTGGAGAAAACAATCTTTTTCACTAAGGAAATGTTAACATTAACCAAGCATCAGTGGTGACACACACACACACACTTATCAGATTCTGCGAGCTATGAAGCTTGTCTATGCGGGTTTGTTACACTTCAGGAGTAATTACTCACCTATCATACTTGCAAAAATCCACTGTTTTCCTCCGGTAGTTCTGTAATCCGGTATAATATTGACGAACATTCACCTCAGACACAACCCACCATTCACCAAAACAAGACGCTTAACTTCCTATTTTGAAGTTCGTTCCAGTTTTTTTTTTTTTTTTTTTTTTTTAAACAAGTTGTTCAAATTTGTTAAATACAGTCAGCACAAAAATATCAAAAAGCAAATTAAGTTCAGGATTGGGTCAAAAGAAAATGTTTAAACAAAAAATACAGACACTAAACTGACTCCCTTACTGGCCAAAAACTAGAGAAAACGTAATGTGTTTGTGTCTGAGTTTGTGTGTGTGTGTGTATGTGAGAGAGAGAGAGAGACTATACACAACATGTCTCACCATAACTATGTATTATAATATTATCGAAGGTGATGGTTTCCCTCCGTACAGTGGCGACCCAAGCCATCTGACGCCTCTTGGTGATTTCAAACACCTTGTGTTTTTTTTCCAAGTAGGAAAATGTTGAAAACTAATATGATTCACGAGGCGTTTGCCCTGTCGATCATGAAACCGATTACAGCAGTTCACAATACAGCAATACTGAACCATTTTCCAAAAAATAATCAAAATTAATGACCAAATGACCAACGTTACCTAATGCCTACTATACAGTACATCTACTTCTGTACCGCGATTCCCACAATGCATTGCGACGTGACGCAACGATCCCGACCTCTATACGGTTAACACTGTTAAAGGGATCGTTAAAGGGGAATACTGATAAATCAGTGTAATACCTCTTAAAGTCACAAGGGGGCACTAATGGCACTTTACTTGGCTGGCCTTTTCTACACTGTCTTTATAGATGCTATAGTGAATTTCAAGTTTCGTCTTCCTCCACATCCGCTCGGCTTTTCTGCATTGTCTTTTCATAGTCTGAACTGCTGTTGATCTTCTCCAAACTGATTTCTGTCTGTTTTCTTACTGACTATTATTATTAATAGCATCGAAACACAGCCCAGACGTCTAGGATAAATAAAACAAGGCTGAATTTGGTATGTCATTGAAAATTTAATAGACGTCTAACCATAGCCGAAGAACATACTCCATCCATCCAAACAAATTAAATATAAAGCTTTTATTAAGAAAAATAATTTTAACAACTTAGACAACTTAAGATAATATAAAATTATTAAAATATAAAAATTATTGACAAAATAAAATATTATAAGTACTATACACTTAAATATAAAGATTATAATAAGATATAGACATTTTTCACAGCTTAAGATAATACAAATTTAAAGAATCTCAAAAATATTTTACAATTCTTAAGATATTAAAAAATCTAATACAAATCAAGAGCATGTTATCACATTTAAAATTAAAACATTGTGGATAAATGACAAAGTACAATAAAACAAAACTACCAACTGTGAACTTAAACAAAATTAATATTTATTAATTAAAAAAAACTGTTAACCGTACAACTACCAACAGTGAACTGCTTATTGGTTTGTCTGCATCTCAGCCAGACAAAATGCGTTCAAAGTGGCTGCACCGTGTATTAATGTGTGAGGTGCATGCATACAAAGGGGTTAAGATTTACAAGGGGGGTCAGATTTTGAAACAACACTGGCAGGAATTGAAGGTGTTAGGGGTAGTGAAGGATCAGTGCTCTGTTCCACCTGTTGGGGAAGTTGTGGCCTAATGGTTAGAGGGTTAGACTCCCAATCGAAGGGTTGTGGGTTCTAGTCTCGGGCCGGACGGAATTGTAGGTGGGGGGAGTGCATGAACAGTTCTCTCTCCACCTTCAATACCACGACTTAGGTGCCCTTGAGCAAGGCATTGAACCCCCAACTGCTCCCTGGGCGCCGCATCATAAATGGCTGCCCACTGCTCCGGGTGTGTGCTCACAGTGTGTGTGTATGGGTCACCATACTTGGCTGAATGTCACTTCACTTTCTTTTCTACAATATCACCCAATATCAAGGTGCCCTTGAGCAGGGGTGGATTAAGATGGTCAGGGGCCTCTAGGCTGTTCTTTGTATTTCTTTTTTATCTCAATGACCAAATACATGACTAGAAAGATTAATTTAACTAATCATCTTGTAAAAAATGTAATTTCAGTTCTACTTCCTGTATATGAATTGTCATATGCAGTAAACACAACAACACTCAAGCACTGTAAAAGGTTTTGTTCAATTGACTGGCTTCTCACGTATGATTTCATGTGAGTCTCTTCTGACTTTAGATCTGTACATGAATTAAGAGCTTCTACCTTTGACCTCCTTTTGACAAATTGAACATAGAAATAAAAACTGTATAAATAACAAAAAATAAGCAACATAGTTCTTTCTTCGTTGTATTAAGTGCGAACAATAAGTGCTCTCTCTATATTCAAAGTGCATAATAGAGACCACATTTTTTCAGGCATGATGCAGATCTATAGACAACTACACAACCTATTTAGCCTACATAATAACATCCTAGATGTGTTATGTAGCCTAATTTGTCCGCACATCAGGGAGTCGCTTTTGAATGCATGTGCGCGTTTTACTTTCGGTTTCGATTTAAGGATCACACGACTCTTGTTTGGGGCTAAGCGTGTATTCTACAATACAAGACATTTATTTTGTCAAATGATCTGCAACAAATCCTCCTTTGATGTTTATTATGGGCCAATGAGAGTCTTTTTTTTGTTAAGTGAAGAAATTTTTTAATAAAAAATAGTCCAGCTAATCCGAGGACCCTGCACAGTTGGGGTTTAGTGTAAATAAGAGCACCTCAGTCGTGTTTTCTGAAGATGGAAGAGAAGACTGTTCATTCAGTCGCTCCAACTACAATTCCTGCCGTTACTTTCCGGGTTACAAGCAACTCCGACTCTCTAAATATTTGGCCGACTGCTGTTAGATTGCTGCTCTCAGTTGCAGGCACCAAATAATCACGATCTTCTTCTTTTTAATCATTTTATTTGTTAGTTTAACTATTTTGTATTGCATTGTCGAACACATTGTTACTCTAGGTATATGGATGTTATATCCATAACTTCAGAAATATTGCCACCACCACCATATACATGGCAAATTTTTTATCATTAAGACAACGTCAAGATGTGAGTTTATAATAATAAAAACAATAACAGGTATATTTATTTCTCTTTATTAATTGTGACACAACAGTATAAAACTCTTTCCTGTTTTAATTTCTCTGCACTTGTGGCCCTATGTTTAAAGAATAAAGATTGGGATATGTAAATTGGTAGGCCTACTAAAGCACATTGCAGTTTAAGGGGCCGTTCACATATCGCGCCTAAAAACGCGTGGAAAACGCTAGGCGCGTCGCTTTCTCCTTCTTTCAAAAACGCTCAGGCAGTTGTGCTCCTGAGGCGTCTGTCGTTGCTAAGCAACCATGACCCACTCTCTCCATGAACACGCGGAAATTTCAGCGAAGGATAAATGGATTTGCAGCACTAAAAATCGCTTGCAGTAGCTCTGCTATTAAATTTATATACAGCTATGGTCAGCTCTTCCTTCGTCTTGGCTGAGTTTTTAAACGTTGTTACGGGAAAGGATGAAGCTGATTGGTTAGTTCTTGTCCAGGGGCGTGTCTAGAGCATTTTCAGTGGGGGGGCCATGCTGGGTCACTGCCTCCAAATGGGGTGGCCGCCAGTGACCAAAAATAATTAAAAAAAAAAGCTAAATTCTACAGTATATTACGTAAATCCTATTGATTCTATTATGTATTAACTTGAATAAAGTTACTTGTAAACACATGCAGTAATAAAGCACATTTTTATTAATTTAGTTTTTAGTCATCCCTGTATGTATTAAATTTGAGAATAAATAATTTTTTTTTTCTTTGAAAGAAACTCCCTATATCTTTACTTCTTCGCTGCCTTCAAAAGAAACACTTATGTGTGTCTGTTATTCTCAATCTAAAAAAAAAATGTCAATTGTGAATGAAATGCACAGAATGCATCCACGTCATTTCACGTGTAAATGACTAAGTTAGGCCTGACAATCTAACTGACTAACTGACTGACTGACTCTCATGCATTAACAAGTATTATTATGGAACATTCTGTGCATATTGTCATTTGGTGCAATCTTGCTATGTGGTCACTGTCACAAAATAAACGGATACAAAATATGCAAATCACCATGACTGTTTATTGTTTGATGTCGCCCAGCGTTTTTTACTTTTATTGTGTTTTATTAAACGTTGACTGAACATTCGATTGAAATCAACCACGACCAACGCGAGCAGAGCCTGACGGGGTTGATCTGAGAAAACCATACAAACATATTAAAACATACATAAAGGTTACCTACCAGCTCTTTGTTTTATGTTTATGTATATATTAGACCAATTTGTCAAGTCTGCCTAGGAAAAACATTTATTATACCAGCAAACTCAAAATTGGATTAAAAAATAAACTAGGCTATAAATACTTGGATTATTATATTATTATATAGCCTAGTGTTTATTTACTGATAGACAGTCAAAAAGACAAATTAATCAATATTTTATTTATAACAAGGTTTTATTTATTTATAAAATAATAACACCACAGATCCAGAAGAAACAGTAACAAAAACAGTGACAGAAATGTCAGAAATAGCGCATGGGTCTGTCACGTGATTAAGGAATGATTTGAACCCGAAGACTTGTCAGACAAGAGTTAATCACAGACTGAAGACCCAGGTCAAGAATTAATTAATCTTTTCTGTATCTTTATAGCATTTTAGTTTTGTATTGTTTGTAGTGTGATCAACGTTTGCGTAAGTAACGTTACTAGATGTGTTGGGGAAGTAACACGTAACATTTTAATTACATTTTGCTAAAATGAACGAAATTACTCGAAAAAAGATTCGTTCATTTTGCTGAACGCGACTCAAAAGTCCGAGTCAGTATAATGATCTGAACTTCCCATCATTAGTGTCTTCTGACAACGCTGCACTTATTTGAATCGCTAACTTCAGTACATTCTATAAAATGATTGGCCATAAAATGAACCAATCACAAGACATCTTATAGGGGGGGCACCTGGGGTGGCCAATCGAATTTCAGGGGGGGCCGGTGCCACCATAGATGGGTGCCACCCCTGGCCACCACGTAGACCCGCCCCTGTTCTTGTCACATGACCCGCGGTGCGCTTGCAGCTCTCTGAAAAGTTGAGATGTTTTTAACCAGGACGCGCCTGGAAAAAACGAGCGCGTCGCACCGCGTGCGTGTCGCTTCCATTATGAGAGCGCATACATTGGAAATACCGAACTTGAGCACGCAAAAGACGCGATATGTGAACGGCCCCTAATATAGGCTACTGCAGTTATGTGTTTTACAAGCAGCTGCTGTTACTATCATGCAGGCAGTGAAGCATCAGTGGACAAAATGAACTGCCTACACTTTGGTCTATCTGTAACTTCGAGTTTAGGAAAGATAAAGAGATTTCCCTGCTCTAGGTCAAACACGAATTTTACAATGAATTACAAAGAAACCGCGAGTAATAAGTTGAATTGTTTGAAAATTTTAATTAGATTTTTTTGTAAAAGTATTTTATAGGCTAGTTAAACAACTTTACAACTATGAAAAATCTTTTTTTACGTTGTAGTAAAAGTTGCTTGACAATATGGAGTTCCTTTATTTAGCTTTCTTCTTATTTGGGAAAAATGGCAGAACATAGCAGGCGTAGGCTAGGCTATTTTGTTCCCTTCAATGATCAGCACACTGAAGGTATTTCCGCCTAGTAACTTGTGACGCTGCTCGTCCAGAATCTGTACTGGCTGGAAATGCGGAGAGACATTTTAGTTCAAAGACAACAACTGAGAGCCACGTTTGGAATTAATTTGAACATTTCAAGTCATTTCTAGCTTGGAATATTATTTTAAATCTAAAAAGAGCTCCTTCTGAAGAAAATGTAAGCATGCAGCTCGTTGTACTGCTTCTGTTTGTCGGAGTTCATCTCGTCTGTGCTGGTGAGTTACGTTAGACTTAATTTTACAGTAGTGCCAATGTAATCCAAGCTTTCTTTAAAAATATGTTGTGCCACTGTATGATATTGATATTATTTTACTTTAAATCCGACAAATAACGTTATATGTAAAGCCCACAGCCAGTCAAATGTCGTGTTATTGACACTTTTCTCAGAAATATTTATTTTGACGCATGATACACATTTTTATATTCTTTATTCTTAAAATATTTAGCTAATGATTTACACACGTTGAACCGAGCCTTTTCGTTATTATTTAGATCATTTGAAGACATATTTTTTTCTTTAGCCCATTAAAAAAATAGCTATATCATTTCTCGTGAGGTCTAACCAAACCTAAACAAACAAAAAATACGTATTTATTTAGTTGTATGGTTTAATTTAACAAAAAAGTATTGTTTGTTTGTCTGTTGTGTTTCAGTGTTACTCTTCCGCATGCTAGTGTGTCGTGTGAGATGCAGATCAGTTTCATTTTTAACCTGTGTAAGGCTTTTCTACCCGGAGACCGATGACGAATATGTTGCTAAACTCACTATTGGTTAAACTGTAGAATGATTGTTTCAAAGTGTTTGAGTCCAATAACAGAAGAACAAATACAAATAGCAAATTTTAAACCGTTTAGATCCACCGTTCTTGAATTTCTTTTAGATTTTCACTGCAGCCTTTATAGCCAACATCAGATCACAAAGTAAGCTTATTTTTGCAACCGAAATAACGTTAGTTCTTTTTGTGAAATAGACGAATCGAAAATGACGCATTAAATGTGTAGCCTAAACTCCACCACATTATTTTTGCTTTCTTCATTTGAAGTTTTTAAATTAGGCCTATAGCTATTCGATCAGTTATTTAGATCTTGAAATTATGTATCTATGAGTTCAGATCGTAGGTTCAGATATAGAATCAGAAATAGTTTCAGGAAACTTGATTAAAAAAACTTCTGTTTATTCTGTTATTAGTTTGTCTAAATATTGTTCTAATTAAAATATAGTCTTCCAAAAGTCATTTCAAAAATTGAATTCAAATTTTTTTGTATCCTATTACACGTTTATAAAGATATATTTGACTATTATGCATTTAATATAGGCTTTTTGGCTAGGTGCACGAGATGGCGCCGATACTTCCGGTCTTTGCAATGTACGCATTTACTGTAAGGGAAACAATACGAATCTTGGCTGTATATATAGTCTAATTAATATTTTTCAAATGATCAAAGACATAAGAAAACTCTCTCTTTACATTCCCAGCAAGCATTTTTGCGTTTAGAAGACGTCTATTATCCATCCAAACACAGCCCAGACATCTAGGATAAATAAAACAAGGCTGAATTTGGGCTGTCAGTGAAAATTTAACCATAGCCCAAGAACATACTCCATCCATCCAAACAAAGCTTTTTTAATAAAATATAAACAGTGTAACAACTTAAGATAATACAAAATGATAAAAATATAAATAATTAATATAAATATAAAATATTATAAATACAATGCAATTAAATAAAGATTATAATAAAAACATGTATCAATTTTAATTAACAACTTAAGATAATAAAAATTTAAAAAGAATGACGAAATATTTTACAAATCTTAAGATATTAAAAAATCTAATATGAATCAAGAGCATGTTATCACACTTAACATTAAAACATTATGGATAAATGACAAAGTACAATAAAACAAAACTACCAACTGTGAAACAAAATTAATATTTATTGGCTATTTCTTGTTTAAAACGCTCCCCAACTTAAGTCCAACTCTGTTGCTGCCAGAAAGCTGGTCATCGCAGCATCCTATATACAGTATAAGAAAAAAAAATGCATGAGAAACCTTTTTGACAATTTTTTAATTTAATTCCACTGATTATGACAGGGAGTCTCTTTTGCTTGGATGCACACTAAAAACAAAAACAAGATAAATATAGTGTATCACCATTCAGTGTGTAAAAAAAGAGATAATCTCTCTGGTAAATGTTACGTGTTTTATACAAACACCTCTAATGACAGAGAAGAGTGCAGTCTTTTCAAATGCCTCTTTCTGCAGTGGACCAGCCCACTACATGTTGAATTTGGACATGAGGGAATATTTTATAATCCTAAAATTAGAGGTCGACCGATACTGGATTTTGCTGATACCGATAACTAGGTTGTACCACACATGCCGATACCTATTAATTAACTGATAGTTTTTAAAATGGATACTGAAAAAAATACAAAAATAGTGCTTTATTTACGAAAAAAAAACAGGTCTGACCAATACTAAAAGTAGAAGTAGTAATAAAAGTAATAATAACAATAAAAGTAATAGTAATAGTAAATGTTGAAATTACCACACTCTAATAGGGCCCTATGAAATCAGTTACATTTTTTCCTAAATTCCATTGTATTCATTTCCAAATTCCGTTATTTAATTTTTCTGGATTCTATTCCACTAGAGGCCGCTCTCACACTGTATAATGAAAACAGAGCCTTCTCAGCTGCTCCAGCAACGGACGGAACGCGGAAAACTATCGGCATGGATTTTGTTTCAGCAATCAACTATCGGTGCCGATTAATTGGCAAAACCGATAAATCGGACAACCTCTACCTTAGATATAATACAGATTGAGGTGGTTAACAATTGTGGACAAAGATTGACATTTCAAAATGACCAGTAAAGGAATTTTTTTGCTGTTGTGTCCACATGAAAGACTTATTGAGTATTGACACCACAATGTTTAATTAATGTTGCATGCTTTGTAGACTTTACCTGTCCAGCATCCTTCTGGCACTGTCTTTGAGGTTTTTTGTTTCAATTCTGCACAACTTGATCAGGACCAGGGTGGGCACCCCTGTTGTAGAACAACATCTGAATAACACATGCCAATGTCAGTACTTAGCAGGTAGTATTATATGCTTCAGTGTACAAGTGTTTACCAACCTTAAACACTGATGCCCATTGTCCTGCAATTTCTCCATCACTAACCCTTTAAAACTCTTTATTCCAGAAGTTTAAAGGGGGGGTGAAATGCTATTTCATGCATACTGAGTTTTTTACACTGTTAAAGAGTTGGATTCCCATGCTAAACATGGACAAAGTTTCAAAAATTAAGTTGTATGTTTGAAGGAGTATTTCTGTTCCAAAAATACTCCTTCCGGTTTGTCACAAGTTTCGGAAAGTTTTTTTTCGAGTATGGCTCTGTGTGACGTTAGATGGAGCGGAATTTCCTTATATGGGTCCTGACGCACTTCTCCCGGAAGAGCGCGTGTCCTGTAGAGGAGAGCACTGAGAGCAGAGACATTCACTGATCAGAGCGAGAGCGTCGCGAAATGTCACAAAAGGAGGAGTGTTTTTGGTTGCCAGGGCAAGACAACCCTGCACAGATTACCAAAGAAAAAACAGCCAGGGACCAGTGGACGGAGTTTATTTTTACAGAGCATCAACGGAGTTGTGCAAGTGTTTGTGTTTGTTCCCTGCATTTCGAAGATGCTTGTTTTACAAACAAGGGCCAGTTTGACGACGGATTTGCGTATCGTTTATTTCTTAAGGATGATGCAATCCCAACGAAAAAGGGTCACGATTGTGTGTTGGAACCGCAGGCGGTGAGTAAAACTGCTTAAAATATCCCTGCCTCCTTGTTAGTGCGTCCCCTCCCATGCCGGAGACCCGGGTTCGAGCCCCGCTCGGAGCGAGTCGTTGCTGCTGCTGCTCTCGTTCAGTTTCAGCCTCGGGATCTGATTCTGGATCATAAATAAATGGCTGAATCTGACTGTTAGCCATGGTTTATTTTGGATGATGGTTTTTTCCTCAAGGCAATGTCAGAGCCGTTAAATATGTTTTTCAACGGCTCTGGGTAATGTCACAGCTTCCAAACGCTCTCAACGCAAAAGCCTACTGGCGCTCGTGATTCTTTAGCTCCGCCCACACGTCACGCCTCTAGGCGCTCGTGTTTTTCCGGGAATCTAATCATATCTTTCTCTTATGAATATAATAAAACTAAAGACTTTTTGGAGTTATGAAGGATGCAGTACTACTCTGTAGGTACTTAAGATTAACAGGATATTGAGTGAAAACGAGCATTTCACCCCCCCTTTAAGGCCCGTGCCTCTAAACTGAGACATAGCTATTTCCCTAGACTGCCCCCAGTCAATCTGTCTCTGCCTCAAAAACTGTCTGGCACAAGTGAATTCATAACAACACAGTGATAGCTGCTGTAACTAAACAGTAGCCCGCTACAGTTTAACCTCAAGCATATATGGACTAATGCATTCCATATTTGCACTATTTTAATACTTTTGCAAACTTTTTATAAATGCTCATTTTTATATCAGGATTCTAAAACTTTTGTAATTTTAAGCTTTCTTATAAAATCAATTTGGAAGTTTCAAACTAGGCCTGTCACCATAACAAATTTTGCTCAACGATAAATTGTCCAATAAATGATCGCGATAAACAATAATATCGTCGTTTTAAGACCAGTTTCAAGTAATATAATGATAAATGGCATAAAAACGCAGGTACACCTTTTCAAAGATCAATAAACTTTTATTTTTTTATGGCAGTTTCAGAGCAAGAAATATCAACATGTTAACTTTGTGTGGCTTAAAATGAATTAATTTTGTATTTTATATTATGTGTTTATGCCAGTTAGGGATGTTCATATTGACCATTTAACCATTAACCGAAAGTAAACATTTTGACCTATGAAGGAGCTCAATGAAAGGGCCGTTCACATATCATGTCTTTTTTTGTGCTCAAGTTCGTTACTTCAAATGCGATATGCCTGCTCATAAAGGAAGCGGCATGCTTGTTTTTCCAGGCTCGTCCGCACCACATCTAGTTAAAAACATCTCAGCTGTTCAGAATGACACAAGCACACCAGGTCATGTGACAAGAACCAACTCAATCAGCTTCCTTCGGGGTGAAAATACCCATTGTTTTTGAAAAACGGGGTGCACCAAAACACTGCAGAGTTTTATTTTACTTTTATTCGTAAATAAATCTTGTAGCAGAGTTACAGCAAGGGTTTTTCGGTGGTGGAAATCCATTACTGAAATTTCCTTGTTGTAACGGATATCGCAGCTGATGGATGCTTAGCAACGACAGACGCCTCAAGAGCGCAACTGCACGAGCGCTTTGGAATGGAGAAAATGACGCGCATGTGTGTGTGTTAACTGGGCGCGTTGACACAAGCAAACACACGCCTACAGACATTTAGCTGAGCAAGGCAAATGAAGTGAGCGAAAAGTAGGCCAATTTCAACAGAAAGGGCAATGAAGTTACTTGCAAAATATGTTACGCGGTATTAAAATGAAGTGCAATAGTTGTGCAAGTATCGCTTGTGACGCAAACATCCACAAGCAAATGAAAGGCGCTTCCCAAAGCTGGTCACTCTAGCTAGACATTATCTCTTTATTCCCGGGTCATCTGTGCCATCGGAGAGGGTGTTTTCTACCGCGGGCTGTCCACAGGCTGCACTCCAGACCAACCCCACATCACATCATGACATGCTACATTATTTAAATAAAAATAGAAAAAATAATCGCAGCCGAAAATATTATCTAGCTATTTTTTTTTATTGTGCGATTAATTTATTTATCGTCTATCGCGACAGCCCTATTTCAAACTAAATCTTATTGTACTTGTGCAGTGACAAAGCTATTCTATTAGGCCATCCTTAAAAATATTTTGGTTTGCAGTAACAGTAAAAAAAAAGAAAAAAAAAAGGGTCGGCAGGTAGGTATATATATTTTTTTTTCAAGTTTCAGTGTAAAAAAAAAAGTAAAATTTTGGTGATGGTGATTACGTAGGTATGAATTTAAACAAATTAGCATATCGTGACGTCACTGACTGGGTCTTCAACCCGTGCCTTTGGGCGCATAATTGCAAACCTCATTTTGATGCAGGCTATATAGACCACAAACAAATTGAAATCTTTGTCAAAAACATGTTAATTGCATGAATTTCAGGTGAGAAGAAAAAAAATGAGGTACTGTTATACTGTTTTACTTGCATCCACTACTACATAAAGTGAGAGTCGACACGGTCATGGTTTTAGACTAGACTGGAGAAGGGATAAGGGATGGGAAAAGATCTGGGCACAGTTTTTCCAGAAATTCGTGCCAAGTTAAAGCAGTGTCAAGCTATTTTAATGAATTTTTTAGATGTATTATGGTCCCTGAACACATATGACTTTGAACAGTGACCGCGAACATTTTGTTTACTGCAGCCGCAGCCATCATTACCAAGCGCGAACCGTTGACTCTGACAGTGAATGAAGGTATGAGACGAAGCAAATGCACAGGCTATAGTGTGACGTCACAGAGTTTCACAGATTTTTTTTTTTTTTTATAGAATGAGCTTAACCTTCGTTTGTATGCAGGCCTAGGCAATTTATATATAATTAATTTTACAGTACTTACTAAAATATAATTAATACTATTTTATTGCTTTTGTATTAGTTGTTTGAAGCATAAAAAAAAGAAAATTGGTTGGTCTTAAGTCTTAACGCAAATGTACAACCGGTAAGTCGGTCGGACTAAAAGCAAAAAAATAAAATAAATTGAGTCTGTCCTAAATTGACAGGTTCGGTCGGGTTACGGCAAACAAGAATATTTTTAAGGATGGCCTTAGTTGATGCTGTATACAACAATCCATTGTTCAGTCATAAATTAAGTGTTACAGTTAAGATAAATTATGGAACTTTAATTCATCTATTAAGGTTACATTTTGCATGCATGCTGAACCAAAGGCCATTAATCTGAACTTAATCTTTATGGGCCCACTTAGGGCCAGCCTAAGGTCCCCCAGCGGGCTGTCAGTGTAGGGCCTCTGAGATTTTGCTCGTTGGCAAAACGTTGGCCCCTTAGTACTGGCCCTGCACTGCATCCCTCACTTAGCCCACAGTATTACTCTACAACAGGGGTGCCCACCCTGGTCCAGATCAAACACAACTGAACCAACTAATTAGGATCTGAAGGAGCACTTGATAATTTCAGACAGGTTTGTTTAATCAGGGCTGGAATTGAACTCTGTAGGAAGGTAGAGCTCCAGGAACAGAATGCACCCCTGATCTATAACAATACATCTGTATAATTTTAAATACTTTTCAGCTACTATAGCTTAAGTCCTTGTTGGAATAACAGTTATTATTCATCCGAAATGGATGCAGTCACCACATAACTAATATCTATATTGTCAAATATGTACAGTAGTCAAAGGGATTTCAAATCCATGAATTTATTAAATAGAAAATAGAAAACATTCAATTCAGGTTAATACAGCTAGATATAGCAAAAAATGTAAATACACAAAACTACAAAAAAAAAAAACAACAACAAAAAGCAACGTGTAGGATTTCGTCATGTGAAAGTTGATCTGTTTGAAAGTCTTATCTGTTGTACACCATTGTCCAAACACTGTCCATAGCTGAAGCTGGCCGATAGCAAATTAATAATCCAACCTCTTGTAATGAAAACACTCCACAGCTCACAAACTCCAGACTCTTCCTAACCAGGAACAATCAGAAATAGTCCATACTATTGTCTCACATAGAAAAGAACTTTAAATCCATATTCAAACCTGACCAGGATGTGGTGTCCTCACCAATAAAGAGTCCTACTAAAATGAATACAAATACATTGTTATAATTATGATTAGGCTATTTTTATTATTGAGCTGGGTGAGGTGAATTATTCAGGCCCACTGATTCTTTTAGTGACCCACCCACCAACCAATTTGTGTCTACGCCACTGCTTACAGTTGAGGAAAACAACGAGCGATTTAGCATAAGATGTCAATAAGCACAAGTGCCTGTTATACAAGGGTTCAGTCATCATTCAAACTAGTAAAAGCTAGAACTGGAAGAGATAAAGGAAACAACCCCGGGACAACAGACACATCAATCCCTTCAAACATTGAAATATATGATCCTGTGTGTGAGAGAGAAAGTTTATGTGTAGTAAGCAAAATTGACAGCAGGATAAACACCTTTTTTACTTCATATTTCACACTAATTTGCCATCATAAAATACCAGAAACTTATTGCATTTCATTCCTTTCACATGACTGAATCTGTTGCACTAATAAATAATAATACATTCCTGTTAAATAGATTAATCAAATACAAATCATTATTGTATAATTTTACTTTCTTTGTTCTATTGTTGGACAGATTTCAAGTAATATATTCAATAATAGATTTGTTCTTCTTACATTTCATTTTGAAATAATTTCTGTAAATAACATATCTATAGTTTACTGTGTCTAGATAGAAGCATTTGTATCGTCTTGTGTTATATTTTGAAGGTAACTAGAATCAAAATGACTTCTGTGTTTTAGCAAACTTGACCAATAAGACTCCTATAAGATTCTGAGTAAATATTGTTTTAATAGAAAAATAAAGCACATCTTGTTATATTTTAAGTACAATAACTCAGAAAACTATGGTCTCAAATGTAAATTAAGGCAACTTAAGAAGATTTGGAATATGAATCTAATTAGTAAACAACTAAAGCTACAATCCTTTTGTATATCAGGGTATAATTTTTCTTTTTTTTGTCAGTCAATTTAAAGATTGCAATATAGGTAATTGTTTTGACCTTTTATGGCATAAATTATTTTAATATAGCCTAATTGTTAATTTCAGTGTTGATGGTAACTAAAAGTGTGAAATTTGGAACAGGTTTTATGTGGAGATGATGACTGAACGTCTCTGTTTGTGTCTCTCTTCAGGAACACACTCTCTGAGATACTTCTACACTGCTGTATCTGGAATCAATGACTTCCCAGAGCTCACTATTGTTGGTCAGGTTGATGAAGGGCAGTTTTATTACTTTGACAGCAAGATAATGAAAGCTGTGCCGAAGACAGAGTGGATCAGACAGAATGTGGAAGCAGAATACTGGACCAGAGAGACTCAGATTGATATTGGCAAGCATCAGAGCTTCAAAAACAACATCCAGGTCGCAAAGGAGCACTTCAACCAGTCAGAAGGTAAATTGGTAACAAACCTACTTCCACACATGAAGTCCTAGTTTTGACTATTTTATGTACTATGATAATAGTGTTAGGAGTACGGCTACCAATTTAAATACCATTTACCATTTATTTTATTTGATCAGTATTAAAGATGTGTTTGCTAAATAAACACTTTTATTTACTAAGGACAGAAATGTTAACAAAAGTTGGGACACTACAAACTGTGAGTAAAAAAGGAAATTAAATAATTTACAATTCACTATAGAATATATATAACATATCAAATGTTGAAAGTGAGACATTTTGAAATGTCATTCCAAATATTGGCTAATTTTTTATTTAATGAGAGCTACACATTCCAAAAAAGTTGGGACAGGCAGCAATAAGAGGCAGGAAAAGTTAAATGTACATATAAGGAACAGCTTGAGGACAATTTGCAACTTATTAGGTCAATTGGCAACATGACTGAGTATAAAAAGAGCCTCTCAGAGTGGCAGTGTCTCTCAGAAGTCAAGATGTGCAGAGGATCACCAATTCCCCCAATGCTGCGGCGAAAAATATTGAAGCAATATCAGAAAGGAGTTTCTCAGAGAAAAATTGCAAAGAGTTTGAAGTTATCATCATCTACAGTGTATAATATCATCCAAAGATTCAGAGAATCTGGAACAATCTGTGTGTGTAAGGGTCAAGGCCGAAAACCATACTGGATGATCGTGATCTTTAGACCCTTAGACTGCTCTGCATCACATACAGGAATGATACTGTAATGGAAATCACAACATGGGCTCAGGAATACTTCCAGAAAACATTGTGTGTGAACACAATCCACCGTGCCATTCGCCATTGCCAGCAAAAACTCTATAGGTCAAAAAAGAAGCCATATCTAAACATGATTCAGAAGCGCAGGTGTTTTCTCTGGGCCAAGCCTCATTTAAAATGGACTCATTTAGGAAAACTTAGACACCATGTCATCCGGACTAAAGAGGATAAGCACAACCCAAGTTGTTATCAGGGCTCAGTTCAGAAGCCTGCATCTCTGATGGTATGGAGATGCATGAGTGCATGTGGCATGGGCAGCTTACACATCTGGAAAGGCACCATCAATGCTGAAAGTTAATCCAAGTTCTAGAACAACATATGCTCCCATCCAGACGTCGTCTCTTTCAGGGAAGACCTTACATTTTCCAACATGACAATGCCAGACCTCGTACTGTATCAATTACAACATCATGGCTGCGTAGAAGAAGGATCCGGGCACTGAAATGGCCAGCCTGCAGTCCAGATCTTTCACCCATAGAAAACAACCTAAGACAGCTGAGCAACTAGAAGCCTGTATGAGACAAGAATGGGACAACATTCCTATTCCTAAACTTGAGCAACTTGTCTCCTCAGTCCCCAGACGTTTGCAGACTGTTATAAAAAGAAGAGGGGATGCCACACAGTGGTAAACATGGCCTTGTCCCAACTTTTTTGAGATGTGTTGATGCCATGAAATTTTAAATCAACTTATTTTTCCCTTAAAATTATACATTTTCTCAGTTTAAACATTTGATATGTCATCCATGTTGTATTCTGAATAAAATATTTACATTTGAAACTTCCACATCATTGCATTCTATTTTTATTCACAATTTGTACAGTGTCCCAAATTTTTGGGAATCGGGTTTGTATTTCACATAGGGACATTTTCACAATTGACTCATATTTATGACTCAAACATTGTATGTTTCAGTTTTGGCAAAAGTTGGTAAATCAGCACAACACACACCTACTGTCAAACACATCATAGATATAATATGTTACATAGTTTAACCACATTCATGTTTTTAACCAGTCAGTAACTTCACTGATTTGAGAGACACAAGCCTTCTTCTTAGTGAACCTTCTTAATGACTGACACTCCCTCTGAGTCAGAATAAACCTATATCCCAGAATAATTCATTTACTCCAGATGCCAGAAAATGAACGAACACGCCCACTGCTGGAGCGATTCTCGTTCTCAAGTCAAGAACCAGTTGCATCGGTTTTTGGATCACCAGTACACTGAACCGAAAACCGTTTCTTTCGGACATGTCCAATTTTAGAACCGATGAACTGATGATACTGCGGATGGGTGTAATTTTTCAAGTATTTTGTTAAACATCGGAAAGTGTGATAAAATAACTATTTATTTTTGTATTTATTTTTTTTAAAGATGAATGTAATCTTTATATTAGATTATATAGGCCAAAGGGGTTTTCAGGGAAGTTGGACAACAATTAAGACTCTAAAGACTAAGACTATGTTTATTAGGAATAAGGGATGATTTATGAAATATCTGTACTGTATTTATAGTTAATGATGACACATTCACACACTAAATTATTATAATTTAAAAAATAAATAGAGAATGGAGGTCAAAAAAGAAAATATGTTCAGTCAGATTTATTTGATTCTGAGTCAAACATGTTTCTGATGGTTTTATTCTGACTGTATTCATTGTCTCTGTTCTTCAGGTGTGCACACATACCAGCAAATGTACGGCTGTGAGTTTGATGATCAGACTGGAGAAACAAATGGGTTCCTAAAGGATGGATATGATGGAGAGGACTTTGTGTCACTGGATCTGAAGGAGATGAGATATATTTCTTCAGTGCCGCAAGGAATCCCCTTTGTAGAGAGTTGGAACAAGAACAAAGCTCTTCTTGAGAGAGACAAAAATTACTTCAAAACAGAGTGCATCGACTGGTTGAAGAAGTATCTGGAGTATGGAAAGAGCAGCCTGAAGAAAACAGGTACATCAGAACCTATCGAGCAGTGAAAATATGAAAATATAGCAATGCAGGTTTTGTTAAACCGGCTTCTACACTAGAATTCACTTTAAAATGTATTCCATCTTTTAGAGTAGATTGTTTTGATTAAAGCTAAACAGATCATGTGTTTTGTTTGTTGAAATGAATAATGAAGGCTATTTTGTAAATGGATTATTAAACAGGTTCAGGAGGAATCTAATCTAAACCTGTTAAATTTATGAACTGGATATAAAAGTATAAACTGATGCAGGTCTGATGTGTTTTTGTGGCTAAAGCTTAGTGTCCAGTTATAACGGTTAGGCTCTTATTACTAAATATTTTCTTAGATTAATGAGTTTGTTGCAACCACATCCATAACTGATCAGCTGATCATTAGTTTGTTGATTAGAGCCCTGCAAGTCATGAACTATCATTACTTTACCCTCGAGGTTAAAAGATTGCTTGTGTATTTATATACTAGATGACAAAGTTAGCTGTCTCTCTCTGGACTGCAGTAAGACTAGCAGCAGCACAGATTTGATTTGACTAAAGCCTGGATAAAGATCTGTGTAACATACTCGGATAAGATGAATCTGATCTTCCTGATGTTAAAGAGCACAAATCCACATCAGCAGAGACCCATAGCAATAAAGTCTGTAGTATTTACTATCGGGGTCCTGACTGAACTAGAGGACATTACTGTGCTTTAAAGACTATCAAAATGGGTTTGTTTGCTAAATTAGATCGGCTAGGATAACAAGAAGCTCTTCAAATAAAGATTACATAGAAAGGACATCAGCTCCTCCTGCAGAGTGATTTAGTAGGTGACATCAGGTGTGTGTGTGATTTCACATAGAGCAGTTGTTAACTGACAAGCTGCACAAATAAACGCAGAAAATGAAGTGGATTTGCGCATCTTCTCAGTTAACAACAGCTCTGTGTAGTAACAGCTGCTCTATGTGAAATCACGCACCTGAGGGAATTTACTGCTGATTAGAGAACCGGCTTTACTGACGAGACGCGCATTAACGATCGGCCGATCGTGATCGGAGCAGCCCCTACACTTCAACCTCTGCCTGACATTATACAGTTAACTGAATTCCTTGATTAAGATGACGTGAATTTAAGATCACTTGATTTCAAGCTCTCTCTCTCTTCAGTCTCTCCTCAGGTGTCTCTGCTGCAGAAGTCTTCCTCATCTCCAGTCGTGTGTCATGCTACAGGTTTTTACCCCAAAGAAGTAACAATCTCCTGGATGAAGAATGGACAAGATCATGATGAGGATGTGGATCTTGGTGAACTTCTTCCTAATGAGGACGGGACTTTTCAAAAGACGAGCACCATCACAGTTACTCCTGAAGAGTGGAAGAACAACAAGTTCATCTGTGTGGTGGAGCATCAGGGCAAAACCAAGATCGCAAATGAGATCAGGACTAACAATGGTAAGAGAAATTAAATGAGTGAACCACACATGTAGTCCTTCCTGAGATTATTGTGAACTGTATTAGGTCTCGACTCACCACAAATAAACCCTAAAGAACAGTGATTTAATAACAAGGAAGTTTATGGAAAAATTTAATAAAATGGAAACAATCACAGAACAGACAATAGAGTACAAACGCAGTATGTTTAGGCCTGTATTGTTTTTATATGGTTGCACATTGAAAACATGCTGTCACTACATAGCAATGTACTGTATATAATATATCACAATCACAGAGAGATTTTCTTCAGTAAAGGGACTTGTACCATGATTGTGGCTGAACAGACTCAGACTTAAGCTGACAAAGCAAAACCAAACCAATCCAATCTGGTTTTGTTGATACCATGATGCTGATCATCCACTTTCTCTGTCAACCCAGGCTTTATCCTGAGTTTATGAAGCATGTGCACATAAAAACTGTGTCATCAGTAATGAACAGCCAATCACATGCCTTGAAACTTTGATTCACTTCTGGCCAGAGAGTCAGTGTGATTTACTTCCAGAGAACAAAAGATTGAAAAATATTAAGAATTTATAAGGGTCATATGATGCAATTTAAATTTTTCCTTTTTCTTTGGAGTGTTACAAGCTCTTGGTGCATAAAGAAGATCTGTAAAGTTGCAAAGACTAAAGTCTCAAACCCAAATAGATATTATTTTTAAAAGTTAAGTCAACCATGCCTACCTAAAACAGCTCACATATCTATGTCACAATGTGGGAAGATTAGCATAACGTCGCCCAAATGTTCATGCAAAGAAAGAAGACGTAACTTTTATTCTCGCTGTAATATTGCTGCCGCCGTCATGTCGTATAGACGCTGTGTGTTTAATTTTGAAAGCGAAGCTACTTTGTTTGGTCTTCCAAGAGAGGACACAACTAGAAATCAGTGGTTAAGTTGTATTTACAACACTATTCCTGAACAGTCCAACCCAAATATTCAGATGTGTGCTGCACATTTTACGGAGGATGAGGACTGTGAGAGTAGCCTAAAATATCTGTTTCTATAAAGTGGGGCAATTCCTACTTTGCAAGGACAGTTTGGTGCTTCTGACTCACAGTCTGTCAGTACGTTTTCATATTTAAATAATTTTCCACTGATGATTCAAATATGAGTTTTGAGCAATGTAGAGTAGCACTTGTTGTTTGTTGTTTCTCAAGACATGGTTTTATGTTTACGCTGCACGATGCAACGCAATGTGTAAAAAGACAGTATAAAGTCATTATAATCAGTAATTATGTCTCCACTGGATGCAACAAATGCAACAAATTTCTGGTTGTGTTGGAATCTGCATCACACTGTGGTAAGGGGCGTAACATTTCCATTACACGCTTGTGGTAATGTCAAAATAGCTGTCCTTGAAATAGAACAACTAAAAAAAACTTTGTTTTGTTAGAAAAGTTAGTTTATATAGTTGATAACACACACACATATATATATATACAGTATTGTTCAAAATAATAGCAGTACAATGTGACTAACCAGAATAATCAAGGTTTTTCGTATATTTTTTTATTGCTACGTGGCAAACAAGTTACCAGTAGGTTCAGTAGATTCTCAGAAAACAAATGAGACCCAGCATTCATGATATGCACGCTCTTAAGGCTGTGCAATTGGGCAATTAGTTGAATTAGTTGAAAGGGGTGTGTTCAAAAAAATAGCAGTGTGGCATTCAATCACTGAGGTCATCAATTTTGTGAAGAAACAGGTGTGAATCAGGTGGCCCCTATTTAAGGATGAAGCCAACACTTGTTGAACATGCATTTGAAAGCTGAGGAAAATGGGTCGTTCAAGACATTGTTCAGAAGAACAGCGTACTTTGATTAAAAAGTTGATTAGAGAGAGGAAAACCTATAAAGAGGTGCAAAAAATGATAGGCTGTTCAGCTAAAATGATCTCCAATGCCTTAAAATGGAGAGCAAAACCAGAGAGACGTGGAAGAAAACGGAAGACAACCATCAAAATGGATAGAAGAATAACCAGAATGGCAAAGGCTCAGCCAATGATCACCTCCAGGATGATCAAAGACAGTCTGGAGTTACCTGTAAGTACTGTGACAGTTAGAAGACGTCTGTGTGAAGCTAATCTATTTTCAAGAATCCCCCGCAAAGTCCCTCTGTTAAAAAAAAGGCATGTGCAGAAGAGGTTACAATTTGCCAAAGAACACATCAACTGGCCTAAAGAGAAATGGAGGAACATTTTGTGGACTGATGAGAGTAAAATTGTTCTTTTTGGGTCCAAGGGCCACAGGCAGTTTGTGAGACGACCCCCAAACTCTGAATTCAAGCCACAGTACACAGTGAAGACAGTGAAGCATGGAGGTGCAAGCATCATGATATGGGCATGTTTCTCCTACTATGGTGTTGGGCCTATTTATCGCATACCAGGGATCATGGATCAGTTTGCATATGTTAAAATACTTGAAGAGGTCATGTTGCCCTATGCTGAAGAGGACATGCCCTTGAAATGGTTGTTTCAACAAGACAATGACCCAAAACACACTAGTAAACGGGCAAAGTCTTGGTTCCAAACCAACAAAATTAATGTTATGGAGTGGCCAGCCCAATCTCCAGACCTTAATCCAATTGAGAACTTGTGGGGTGATATCAAAAATGCTGTTTCTGAAGCAAAACCAAGAAATGTGAATGAATTGTGGAATGTTGTTAAAGAATCATGGAGTGGAATAACAGCTGAGAGGTGCCACAAGTTGGTTGACTCCATGCCACACAGATGTCAAGCAGTTTTAAAAAACTGTGGTCGTACAACTAAATATTAGTTTAGTGATTCACAGGATTGCTAAATCCCAGAAAAAAAAAATGTTTGTACAAAATAGTTTTGAGTTTGTACAGTCAAAGGTAGACACTGCTATTTTTTTGAACACACCCCTTTCAACTAATTGCCCAATTGCACAGCCTTAAGAGCGTGCATATCATGAATGCTGGGTCTTGTTTGTTTTCTGACAATCTACTGAACCTACTGGTAACTTGTTTGCCACGTAGCAATAAAAAATATACTAAAAACCTTGATTATTCTGGTTAGTCACATTGTACTGCTATTATTTTGAACAATACTGTATATATATATATATATATATATATATATATATATATATATATATATATATATATATATATATATAGGTATAAAGAGACTCAAAAATCTGAACTCATATGTAATCATATTTAAAGCTTTATCTATTGATTCTAAAGCTTATTTATATTGTATATTATTATTACACAATTCATTATTATATTTACATAAATTTTAAATAAAAGATTAATAATAATTATTCAATTAAAATTGCTTATTTAATGGATCAAGGCTTTAATAAATATATAAATCATATAAAATATTTATAATAAACAATCACTGCTAAAGCCAGATGTTTTTACCTTTTTAAAAATGTTTTACTCAAGAAACTGGGGGAGTGGCTTTATTGCATCAGAGATGTGACACTTTGCCCAAAGCTGATTGGTCAAATTTCAGTTCCTGATCTCTAAACCAGAACATAGCTTATCTGTGGAGTGTAAGTTACTGTGGCAATGAATGCAGCTAATATCCAAGCCCCTTTCATGGTACCTCAGAGTTGGTGAAAACTAAACTGAAACTTACCTATAGCCAGCTAATCCAGCTTCATTTTACAGGCCCCTGGTTAGTAACATTATCTGGCTTTGAGATTGAGCTGATGTTTTCTCTGATCAAACAGGAGATTCTGTCCCCATCGGCATCATCATTGGTGTTGTTGTTGCTGTCCTCCTGTTGATTGTCAATGGTGTTGTTGTGTATAAGGTCTATCAGAAAAAGAAAGGTGAGAGAGACTCAGATAATATTATCATCACTATTGACTACATTGCATGTTTTATTTAAACATTTGTGTCCTAATATTTCATCTCTCTGGGTTTCTTTTTTTTTTCAGACTTCAAACCTGTCTTTGGTAAGTTTTTCTTAATCTCTGATATTTATTAATAACAGATGGACTCTGCCCTTTATGATGTGGTTAATCGTAATATGTTTATATTTCTAAAACATTGGTCATGTAAAATCAAAAAGTCAAAATATGTGTATAGTTCTATAATATATTTTTCTTTAAATATATCTAATAAGAAATTGTGTAGCTGTGTGATGTACAGTAGCTGTCATGATGATTGTAATTTGTGTTTTCTGTTCTAGCATCTGATGATGGTTCAATTCATTCAGTTCATTCAGATCGTTCACGTGATTCAATTGATTCAGTTCATTCAGATGATCCACTCATTAAAACATAAAAAGATGTAAGTGTATTATTGTTATTATTATTATTTTTATTTTTATTCATTAGTGCAGCTGTTTCAGTCATGTGAAATCAATAAAATGTAATTTTCTGGCATTTTAGGTGACGAGATGAGTGCGTGAGATGAAGTTTAAAAAGATGTCTATTCTGCTGTCAGTCTTGCTTACAACACAAACACACACTTCCTCTCACACACAGGATATTTCAGTGTTGGGATTGATTATATTATATTATGTTATATTATATTATTACACGCCTCTGTGGAATACATGATTCTGATTGGTCAGCAGTGACAGTCAGAGGTATGTTATCCCTGGATAATACAGTCTATGATAACAGCCTGTAAAATATGATAACACAGGCTCATCCAGGTAACAGCAGTCGTCTCTCCACTCTTGCTTGAACTATATTTTTTTCTTGGTGGAAGCTTTGTGTTTGTTTAGCTAATAAAATAGTGTAAAATAGTTTAAATATGTCATCCCTGTAACGTGGATAACTCTCGTTTCATACACACCCAGCTGTTGCCATTTGCTACGATTGCTTTGTACGCTGTAATGGATTATAAGAGTTCTAACAAACTGGTAAGGTTTTAAAACATTTTCATCTTAATTATTTTATTACCTTTATTATTTTTTGGTGAAATGCTGTGTTTTTTGTGGTTTGCCGGCACCTTTTCCCTTAAATGTCCGTTTAGTTTGAATTTGCCGTTTACTCGCAACTGCTGTCTTCACGAAAGCTTTGCATTCAAATATTTCGACACAAATCAATATTTTTCATCTAATTATTTATTATTTAGCAAGCAGCCGTGTAATAAGCGGGATAATGTACATCCAACCGATTGTTCTCACAGAATAACAATGATCAGGACCCCGACGCGAAATATCCCAATGTAAAAAGAGCAGAGTTGTGACACAGACTCTTTGAGGAATCAAAAGTACACCGTTTATGAAAGCAAAGAGGCTTTCCAACTAATGTAAATCAATAATTACATTACTGAGTGCTTGCAGTACTCTGTTTTGACACACGGCTTCCGACAAGAGAGAATTGTTGAACTGGGAAGTTGTACTATGGAGGCTTCATATTTTATTTCTTGGATGGGATTTATTGGCCTTTTTCTGTTTATTTCTTTTTTTTTTTTGTTTCACATAATTTAGATAAGTTGTATAATACTGATAAATATTGATTCTTGTAATGATTAAGATATTGTACTGTTAAACATTTACACGAACATCTGTACAGTACAGTAAATATAGATATTTTCCATTATTTGAGGTTTATATCGAAATTGTTACATTTTTTATATATTGGTTGCCTTAAAAACATTGTAATCTCATTTTGAATCTTTAAAAATAAATAAACTTAACCAAAAATGCCAAGTGATGAATGTCTGTCTTTCATACTCTCTTACAAAACAGCAGCATCCATATTTCATCAGAATACATTGATTAACTTTTGCTTCAGATTCAACAGAATTTTCTAAAATTACAGATGTTAGATCATATATGATGTTAAAATGCATGATTGCTTCCCAAAGTTGATATTGATATGAGATATTAATCAGAATCAAAATGACTGTATTCACCATGCAGGCATGCAATTGAGGTTTCCATCAACTGTTTTTCACTAGTCACCAAATACAGCAAATGTGATCTGTTACACTCAATTCTACCTAGTAACTTCAGTAATTACCTTCAGTAATTTGGACAAGTATGGCACTTTTCATTTACAAAATTGAATCTTAAAATCAATTTTTGTTCAAGCATTTTTGCAGCACATACATTATTTTAATAACACTTTACAGTAAGGATTTATTTGTCATCATAAATTAACTAGTTAACGTGATCAATACTTACACAGCATTAATATTACATGGGCACAGGTGGTTAAAGTATAGCACACAAAGATGAGGATACAGTTAGTATAGTATTGAATTCAGAAATCACTCAGGAAAACAGATAACACAACCCCTTAAGGTGAGACACTGCAGGCAAAAACACTGTTTTTTCAAGAACCTGTCAATTTTGAGTTTTTGGGTTTTTTGGCTTTTCATAAAGTGCTTTTTCAAACTAGTTGAAGGAAAATTTCCTGTTACGTGTTTCTTTTATAGCACTTTATCTGTTTGTGTCAATAGATTTCAATACATATTTTTAAAGGCTGTTATCTCAAAATGAGTTTTTTCTCCAACACTGAGCCATAAATCTCCACTTCAGTAGAACTGACACACGCCAAACTTTACATTTGTATTCCTGACAATATTCTAATATTATTTTTACAGAGTGATTTGTTCATATATATTTTCCTTGATTATATACAACATTTTATTCCCCCCAAAGTTGGGAAAATATATTGTTTTCTGGCTGTTCAAAGTATTTTCTAAATTATGGAGTGACAAAAAAAAAGATATCCAGAATTCCCTCTGTAAAAACATTTGATTCTAATGTCAAAAAATAAATATATATATTTTTAAACTGACTTCATCGAGTGTTCAGATTTTTGTACTAGACAATTATGCAAATTAGCGCATATTTCAATAAATAATGCCTCATTTGCTTATTTTAACATAACATTTTTGAAAACTTGTAATACAAAAAATGGGTTATGAATTATAAAGCAAATGATAATATGTATTTACACTGATTTTCCAAACCATTTGATCATCATTTGAACACTTTGCCTTAGCTTGGTGTAAGCAGGACTCGAAGATGAAGATTAAGTGAACAGACTTTATTAACAGAAAGATAACTACCCCAATGAAGGGCAGGGGTATTCAATTACAGTTCCAAAAGTTCTGGCTTCTGGCCACTATATATTTCTTTCCAGGTGGAAGTTCGGACAATATATCTATATATACAGTATTGTTCAAAATAATAGCAGTACAATGTGACTAACCAGAATAATCAAGGTTTTTAGTATATTTTTTATTGCTAAGTGGCAAACAAGTTACCAGTAGGTTCAGTAGATTGTCAGAAAACAAATGAGACCCAGCATTCATGATATGCACGCTCTTAAGGCTGTGCAATTGGGCAATTAGTTGAAAGGGGTGTGTTCAAAAAAATAGCAGTCTACCTTTGACTGTACAAACTCAAAACTATTTTGTACAAACATTTTTTTTTTCTGGGATTTAGCAATCCTGTGAATCACTAAACTAATATTTAGTTGTATGACCACAGTTTTTTAAAACTGCTTGACATCTGTGTGGCATGGAGTCAACCAACTTGTGGCACCTCTCAGCTGTTATTCCACTCCATGATTCTTTAACAACATTCCACAATTCATTCACATTTCTTGGTTTTGCTTCAGAAACAGCATTTTTGATATCACCCCACAAGTTCTCAATTGGATTAAGGTCTGGAGATTGGGCTGGCCACTCCATAACATTAATTTTGTTGGTTTGGAACCAAGACTTTGCCCGTTTACTAGTGTGTTTTGGGTCATTGTCTTGTTGAAACAACCATTTCAAGGGCATGTCCTCTTCAGCATAGGGCAACATGACCTCTTCAAGTATTTTAACATATGCAAACTGATCCATGATCCCTGGTATGCGATAAATAGGCCCAACACCATAGTAGGAGAAACATGCCCATATCATGATGCTTGCACCTCCATGCTTCACTGTCTTCACTGTGTACTGTGGCTTGAATTCAGAGTTTGGGGGTCGTCTCACAAACTGCCTGTGGCCCTTGGACCCAAAAAGAACAATTTTACTCTCATCAGTCCACAAAATGTTCCTCCATTTCTCTTTAGGCCAGTTGATGTGTTCTTTGGCAAATTGTAACCTCTTCTGCACATGCCTTTTTTTTAACAGAGGGACTTTGCGGGGGATTCTTGAAAATAGATTAGCTTCACACAGACGTCTTCTAACTGTCACAGTACTTACAGGTAACTCCAGACTGTCTTTGATCATCCTGGAGGTGATCATTGGCTGAGCCTTTGCCATTCTGGTTATTCTTCTATCCATTTTGATGGTTGTCTTCCGTTTTCTTCCACGTCTCTCTGGTTTTGCTCTCCATTTTAAGGCATTGGAGATCATTTTAGCTGAACAGCCTATCATTTTTTGCACCTCTTTATAGGTTTTCCCCTCTCTAATCAACTTTTTAATCAAAGTACGCTGTTCTTCTGAACAATGTCTTGAACGACCCATTTTCCTCAGCTTTCAAATGCATGTTCAACAAGTGTTGGCTTCATCCTTAAATAGGGGCCACCTGATTCACACCTGTTTCTTCACAAAATTGATGACCTCAGTGATTGAATGCCACACTGCTATTTTTTTGAACACACCCCTTTCAACTAATTCAACTAATTGCCCAATTGCACAGCCTTAAGAGCGTGCATATCATGAATGCTGGGTCTCATTTGTTTTCTGAGAATCTACTGAACCTACTGGTAACTTGTTTGCCACGTAGCAATAAAAAAAATATGAAAAACCTTGATTATTCTGGTTAGTCACATTGTACTGCTATTATTTTGAACAATACTGTATATATATATATAGAGAGAGAGAGAGAGAGAGAGAGAGAGAATACAGTGGTGGCCTGAACACCTGAAAGATCTGAAAGTATTGACCTTTTTTGCCTCCAACCTTTTCAGATAGTTGCTTTGAGCACAGCAAATAGAGATTTATGATTCCTAAGTGAATCATACCTTTTTATCCACTATTAACTTTAATATTTGGTATGTCGACCTTTTGCAGCAATTACAGCAGCACATCTTTGTCATAATTATTTGACATGATCACCTAATAGTGTCATAAATTCTGCTTACTGATGATTGATGAAATTTCGTGAAGTAATAAATAAACATGGATCTTGATACACAAATAACTCTATGTTAGATAAAGACAGAATTAAAACCCAACTTTCCATTTTGCATTTTATTTCCGCTTTTGGAATTTCCTTTTTGATTTATTTAATTCCACTCTTCACAAATGTTATTTTTCATATATTTAATCATTGCCACATGTATTTTTTTATTTATTTTTTATTTTCCATCCATACTTGTATCTATATCACAGACGATCCCTGTCTGTGTTTCATGTGTCTATATTCAAGGACTTTCAGTTTGTAGTTCTGTGTCACTATTGTTGTCTTGTTCCTCTCCTATTTCCCTGCTTCTCTGCTCCCTTGTTAGTTGTCATAGACACTCATTGAAACACACCCATCTTGATAGTTGCTCTGGTAAATGAACATGTGGACTGTAGTTCTTCTGCTCCTTGAAATTACTCTCAGCTGTGCTAGTGAGTAAATTGATTAAAGTTAACGGTGTTTAAGCAATTTGTAAGATTTGATGTTTAAAAATTATGTACTAAACCATGAATAGTAGCTGCAGAGTCCAATATTTATAATCAATAAGCCAAAAATAATAAGTTATGTTAAAAATATAATGTTTTGGAATTGACTAAAGGAAAATAATTAAGTTTTTATAACAGGTCAGTTCATTTGTAACCTGCGTGTGCGTGAGATCCAAACAAAACATCGTCCTCCAAGCTGCTTTATCAGATTTATTCATCACAGCTTGTTCTGGTCATTTTAACTCAGTTCTGCTGCACAATGCGCTTATGATAACATCGAATGCTTCCACATAATCACCTCCAGACACGGTCAAAAAATGTTGTACTTCCCTCTAATTACACACCTGCCCTCTCTTTTTCTTTACCTACCAATATACTCAATAAGGCCCACACTCCACCCAGTGGTAAAAAACTGAATTACAATAGACATAATGGCCCTTACACCCCGGCCCCTAATTGTACATGGAAGGTAGACATTACAATTCAATACAAGATTAATACAAAGAGCCATTAAAGCCCAAAGCAACATTGTAAACACTGCATTAATCAGTCCTCTCTAGGTCAAAAAGTAAACAGTTTTTGCAATCAGTCCATTAAATTTCCATGCTGTCATACAACAGACAAAGCTTTACCACAGGTCTCTCGAGTACACTGGTTTTAGTTTTTTGTACTCACACAGAACATACAAGTCTTTTGAATTTTTATCTGGAAAGACTTACATATCTCGTCCCATCTGCCAAGATCCACGTGGAGCTGTTGAATCCACAATAACAACGATGTCACCAGGAACAAGTTTCTCCTTTCCTTATTCCATTTCTGCTGATTTTGAAGCAAAGGCAAATATTAATTTGTCCAGAAGAAATCACATACTGGACCTGTTTCCATCTCCTCTTGCTGTATAATTCAGATTTGTCAAATAGTCCAGGAGGTACTGGTTTACCTTTCATCTGAAGAAGGTGGTTTAGAGTTAGTGGTTCCAGATCATTAGGATCATCTGACAGCTTGGTTATTGGGCAATCGTTCAGAATGGCTTCAATTTCTCACAGCACAGTTTGGAATCCTTCATCATCCAAAGTTTGCTGATGTAAGATTGAATTTATAATTCTTTTGACCATTCTGATCACACGCTCCCACACTCCGCCATAATGTGAACCTCCCGGAGGATTGAAACTCCACTGCATTTCCTTTAACTTCCTTTCAAAATACCATAGACATAATGGCTCTTACAACTACTGTGCCGATATAAAGTATGTACTATTACATGCAGGTATGCAATATATTAATACAAATGTTTATGCAATACATGAGAAACCTGCTCTACCTTTTGGCTCTTTACAAGCAATTGTATTATATAATATAGTATATAATTTATAATATATTGTGCAAATATATACTATTATATATTATTATATGCAAAAATATGTATGATATTTATTATTATTTCAGTAACATATGATAAATGTATACACTTTAGAAGCTGAAAGCACACTTATTGGACAGCATGAGCTGCTCGTCAAGCTCTTGTGCTGCCACTGAGAACCAATCAGCTTGCAGGTAGACTGGACTCTGGGTGGAGTCAGTGAGAGCAGATGCCCATCTGACCATAGAGGAGTGAGGCATGAAAGGGTTAATCTCACACTTGGGTTTCTTCAGAACTGATACTTAAAAAAAAAAAAGAGACACAAAACAAAACTATGGATAACATTGAAGAACATTAAAAATATTTAAAATAAATCCATATAATTCACATGCTCCTTTGATGCTCTTATTTCCCAAGCTTTCCTTACTCTAACGATAATAAATGTATTTCATGATCTGGGTTATTATTTATTACAAAACCACACATAAGATAATGTTTCTACTGTATCTCTGTCAATCTCTCTGATATTTAGTTCAAATGAGTGCTGTCTGTCACTGTCTTTAATCAGTCCTGTGAATCACTGTATGGCCATTCTTTATAAAGTAGCAACAATGTTTGTAAAGTACATTACTGTGCAATCACATAAAATAGATTTTTAATTTGTAGGATGTTTGACAAGCATTTCAGTGCATTCCATCAGTGTAAGTTGAAAACAAATATTCAGCTCTAAAAAGCATATCTCTCACATGATGCCAAGTTAATTTAATTACTAGTTTGTCTTTTACTTTCGCTATCAACCCAGTGAAGGAAAAAACTCATAGTGACTCGTGACGTCAGACTTAACAAGAAAAGCTATTGGCTAGAACTTCAGGCGTTTGTGCAGAAACATTTCTCCAGTTCAACATCGACATCCGAACTTTCTATATCATTTATTTTAAGTAAAGCCTCCAGAGGGATTTTCTGAAAGGAATTGTTTCAGGCAAAAGAAAGGATGCGGCATGTAGTGCTTTTGCTCCTCGGAGCTCATCTTGTCTCTGCTGGTGAGTGATTGTTTTAATGCTGCATTCCAGGAAGGTTTGTAAATCACGCCTTCAAACCACAACTCAAACTGAATGAGCGCAAGGAATTGTGGTAGTTAGATGTAAACAAACCAGCATGACGAACCGTGGTGCTTACTCCATGCTTATTTAAGGGGAACTTTATTTCATCACAGAATTTTGATATATATGTATATATATATGAGCATGATCGTTTGCATGGTGAAGTTCAGGTTGTTAATTTCAAACATTGTTGCTACTTTATAAAGAATGGCCATACAGTGATTCACAGGACTTGTTAAAATTACAAATGACCTGCTTCTTGCGTCAGACCAAGGCTGCATCTCATTTCTAGTCTTACTTGATCTAAGTGCTGCGTTCGACACCATAGATCATGACATACTCATAGATCGATTACAAAACTATACAGGTATTCAAGGGCAGGCTCTAAGATGGTTTAGATCCTACCTGTCCGATCGCTACCATTTTGTTTACTTAAATGGGGAGTCATCTCATTTATCATCAGTAAAATATGGAGTGCCACAAGGATCCGTCCTAGGTCCCCTTCTATTTTCAATATATATGTTGCCCCTTGGTAATATTATTAGAAAATACGGAATTAGCTTCCACTGTTATGCTGATGATACTCAGCTATATATCTCAACGAGACCAGATGAAACTTCCCAATTATCTAAGCTAACAGAGTGTGTTAAAAATGTAAAAGATTGGATGACACACAATTTTCTCCAATTAAATTCGGATAAGACAGAGATACTAATTATTGGAACAAAAAACACTACACAGAATCTTGTAGATTACAATCTGCAACTAGACGGATGTACTGTTACTTCCTCTACAGTCAGAAATCTGGGTGTTATATTAGACAGCAATTTGTCTTTTGAAAATCATATTTCCAATGTTACAAAAACTGCATTCTTCCATCTTAGAAACATTGCCAAGCTACGAAACATGTTATCTGTTTCTGATGCAGAAAAGCTGGTTCATGCATTCATGACCTCTAGACTGGACTATTGTAATGCACTTCTAGGTGGTTGTCCTGCTTCGTCAATAAACAAGCTTCAGGTAGTCCAAAATGCAGCAGCTAGAGTCCTTACGAGGTCAAGAAAATATGATCATATTACCCCAATTTTACAGTCTCTGCACTGGCTACCTATTAAGTTCCGTATCAGTTACAAATTATCATTACTTACCTCCAGCGTACCTAACTAGCCTTCTACCACGTTACAACCCATCACGCACCCAAAGGTCACAAAACGCTGGACTTTTGGTCGTTCCTAGGATAGCAAAGTCCACTAAAGGAGGTAGAGCTTTCTCACATTTGGCTCCCAAACTATGGAATAGCCTTCCTGATAATGTTCAGGGTTCAGACACACTCTCTCTGTTTAAATCTAGATTAAAAACACATCTCTTTCGTCAAGCATTCGAATAATGTATCTTTTTAATCGTGAGTGTAGTTGCATCTGATCAAAGGTGCATTTGTATTCATTAGCTTGGGTTAAACTAATTTTACTTTGTTGGATCAGCAGCTATGCTAATGATGTCTGTATTTTGTTTCTATGTTTCGCCACGGGATGTAGGATTTAAACAAGCTCCAGTCTGGATCCAGAAAACCTGAGAAGAGATGATGCTGACCCTCAGAGGACCCCAGATGATGCTAACCCTGAATCAACAAACAGAACTAACAATTATTGCTAAATGTGTGACTGAATCATATAATAACTTAATAATATTAATAGTTCATCGTCTAGCTGACTACGTCTTGTATTATTATTATTTTTTTTATTTTTTCTAAAATCCTGTCAAATGTGCACAAACTACTAGCTACTACTAAATATTGTAGAAACATAATTTTCTGTAAAGTTGCTTTGTAACGATTTATTTTGTAAAAAGCGCTATACAAATAAACTTGAATTGAATTGAATTGAATTAATTTCCATGTGGCGATATACTTTGACGATAATACTTATCGTGTCAGACAAATAACATTGTAATACCAGCCATGTGATCAGCTAGAGACAAAAAAGAAGGAAAAACTGACCACGCCCAAGCCACGCCCCAGCACTCGTTATTAAAAATATTTATCTTATAAAAATACATACTGTCCTGTAAATAATAAAAAACAGCATTTAATAATCATTACAACAATACAATCATATATTAAAATAAAGTACTGTAATATAGTATAGTAAAGTATATAGAATTATTGTTATTATTATTATTATTAAACTATCGATAAAAGTTTGGAAACATCTACTCATCAAGGCTGAATGTATTTGATCAAAATAAAGTAAAAAAAAATATTGTGAAATATTACAAATACAATAAATAGTTTTCAATTTTAATACAATATGAAATGTAATTGTAAGGGAAACAGGTCAATTAAGGGAAACAGGTCAATTTAGCTCAAAGGGAATCATTTAAGATTTTAAAGGGAATTTGAACAGAATCACTGTTTCACGGCTGGTCACGGAGACGCCCTGCGATTCAGTGAACTAGCCGTTTAACATCAAATCTGCGCTGGATACTAATATCCAAACTATAGTGAAACACTATCAATTAGCACAGTAACAAGATCGACAGTTTAAGACATTAACTTGTAAGCACAAAACACAAGATACTTCTCTTTTCAATATGAATAAGGCTTTATTAGATAAATCTAAGACATATAAACTAATCTAACACATAAACGCACGCACACACACATTCACACAAGTTGCAGGAAGGTCGAAAGTTAAGGAAAGATGAGTTTAAGAGAATGGAAATATGGAATCCCAAGTTTACAGCAATACGTTAAATTGCATAGACATGAACAACCATCAATCACGTAATTAGCCCTTGCATTGAGTTCCTCAATGTGACTAAAATTATATTAGATACACCAGCACAACAAATATCTGGGGATACGTTGCCTTAGTTTCCTGTGAAAGGGACTCCCGTTGAAAGGGGTATCCCGGTGTCGCTGATTGGCTGGAAGTTCAGTAGTGAAGTGACGTCTTGGAAAGCCCGTGGTTGTTGGGCGTTGGCTGAAAGTGCAGAGTCGTGTGCTCTGGTCGAAGTTGAACGGGCATCCGAGGTCAGGCGTCGGAGACTCGACGTTACAAAACTTAACTCAGAACACGAAACTCTCAAACGGAAAAGAAAAGAAATAAAGTTTGACGAGACTAGGTTGTGTTCCTTCCCATTGTAGCATAGTAGCAGCAGGCAGGCACGCTGGAACCGCGCTCAAAGAACAATGATGACTAACCGCATGGCTAGATGCTACAAGCTAAAGCTAGGTAGCAAAGCTACAAGCTAAAAGCTAAGAGCAGGCATGACTAATAGCACGAGGCTGGAACTAAAAGCCGACATGGCTAATAGCAGCAGCTAGCGACTAAAAGCAGACTAAAAGCAAGGCATGACTGATAGCACAAGCAATGCTAGAACTAAAAGCAAAATTTCATGGGGTCCAAAGTATTTAAAACTTCCTTGTGGGCCACCCCTCAAATGTTGCCTTGACCAATCAGATATGGTCTTGAGTCTGGGGTATCATAAATCATTTGTTTATCTTACCAAGCATGTGGTTCTTGCTTCACAGGGTCTAATTTTGGACATGATTCCTATAACATGATTATGATATATTTTACAAATAAATGATTGTCAGGACAATATCAAGCAAGAAAATTCGATTATGTCAATACTAGACATGACTATGTATCCTATAGTTATCAAAAGACATACACAATAAGTGATTATACATGATAGTCAAATGTGTGGGTTACACATAAATGAATATGGAGTTAAGCAATGGAATGATTCATTCATAAGTCTTTTTTGAGTTCATTCTGGTCCATATATAATGTATAAAAAGCAGTTTCTTTGCCATTCTCTGGCAAAGGGACTTTTCTGTGAAGACAAAGGTTTAAAGCCCTTCCCCTTTAGGAATTTCAGTCTGGTTTCACTGGCTGGGGGGGGGGGGGGGGAAGTCAATGCAAGTATTTAACTTGATCTCCTGGATTTACATGTGATGTCCAGCATTGCATTTCAATCACGAACAATAAATTTGACAATCTCTTCTTCGAATTAAAATTGTTAATAATTGTTCTATTGGTGTTAATGTTGAAAGCTGTTGTGTGAACAAGTTGGTTGGTTGGTTATCTTGCTTGGTTCTTGTGGCACTAGAACTGATTTATGACTTCCTGAGGAATTCAGCTCATGTTTCAATGCACACAGCTCTGATAGACTCTTTGATTTGTCTGATTCGACTCATTTCTGCTACATAATGTTATTGCTGTGTCATTATTCCAGTTTTCATTGTTACATAATCCTTTAGAAATTAATTTTGCTGCTTCATTTTTAGAAATGATGATGCACTTTATTTTTCATGATATTTAGATAAATATAAAGTTTAAAATCAACAGAATTTATTTTAATTTATCAAATATATTAATTAAATTCGTTAATGCATTTATTAAATAGAAAACATTTTAAATGTCTTCACTCACTTTTTTCATTTTCATGCATGATGAATAAAATGATTAATTTCTCTCTCTTTATAAAATCTTAAACAACTCAAAACAAAAATTTGTGGAAATTTTTTCCACAAAAATATTAAGCATCAAAACTGAGAAATGCTTCTTGAGCAGCAAATCAGCATATTAGAGGGATTTCTGAAGGATCATGTGACACTGAAACTTCTTTGTAAACAACAACAGTAAGTAAATAAACATAAGTAGCGAATGATGAATGTTGCGTTTCCAAATGCAAATGAAAGCGGCTCAACCAACAATGCACTTAAAGCAATCACCAGGGGTGCAGGGTTTCATATTTTTTTAAAGCACCCCTGGGTGCCGTCATTGGCTAGCGGACCCCCACCTGCTGTTAGCATTCCATTGACTCCCATTCATTTTGGCGTCACTTTGACAGCAAATAGCTTTACATCTGAGGCGTTTAAAGACTCCATTTGTCCATTAATTATTTCTAAAGAAACACGAAAATGTATAAAAGGCTCCATTACCTTGTATCTTACGTTATAGTCCCGTAGAAGCAGTTTTTGTAAAAAATAGGCTAACGATTGCGTCATAACCAGTGACTCTCTGTCGCACAGTAGAGAAATTACGTATGGACAGGAGCAGAAGCTCGCAGGCAATCTTTTACTGTCTATGGGGCAATCGGGGGCAGGTGGAGGCATGAAGTCAAGGAAGATAATTAATCAGAATACTTACCAAAATTTGCTCCTGTTCACGCTCGCCTTCTCTGGAAGATTCGGTGGGTGTTTCTTCAGATTTCTCTTGGCACAGCGGTTAGAAGACTTACAGGTTGCTCACGTGACAACTTCGTCATCAAGTTCAGTTTGAGTCTGTGCAGTACGCCCGACCCCCAGGAAGTGCGTGCTTCTAATTGACTTCACTTGTTTCCGCTGAATCCAATGTGGTCGCTGTGTCCATTTCTTTTACTGTCTATGGCAATCACACGTTGCTGTGCTTTAAGTGCTACTCAGGAGTCGCTGTACGTTTGTCAAGTGCTGAAATCTCGCCTTATAGAATGACATTTAATTGTAGTACACAAGCTGAGTTTCCCAAAAGCTTCGTAAGCCTAAGAAGTTCGAAAAAACGATCGTACGACTTTTGGGAAACAATATTACGGTCTGTTTCCCAAAAGCATCGTAACTTAAGTAGCACTTGAAAATCATCGTAGATCGACGGGTGCTCTGGAGCAGCGGTCCCCAACCCCCGGGCCGCGGACCAGTACCGTCCATCTACCTCCCCTTCTGCTTCGAGTTTCTTCTTTGTCGAGAAAAAGGACGGAGGTTTAAGACCATGCATTGATTATCGGGCTCTCAACAATATAACAGTGAAATTCAGGTACCCACTTACCCTCGTCCCAGCTGCCTTGGAACATCTCCGTGGTGCCACTTGTATTTACTAAAATGTGCACACACTTACTATTGCATTCCCTTGATTTGCTAAATCGTGAGCACAATTTAGCAAATCGAGGGAGCGAATAAGTAAATCGTGTGTACAATTTAGCAAATCGAGGGAACGAATAGTAATCATGTGCACGTTTTAGTAAATTGAGGGAATGAATTCGTAAATCGTGCACACAATTTAGCCTTATATTGTTTCCTGCATGTCATGTGCGGGCCTGTAGAAAACATTGTAATTGTGTTTTTAAAATACAACGAGCACCAGAAAACCATTTAAAGAAGTGCGTGCAGCCGTCTCCGTGACGGGATAGGACAGTCAACAAAGTAAAATGATCTTAAACGTATGGCACGCTCTATTCATTTTATCAAATAATCATAAACAATCACATCTATTCATTTTATAATACTGTTAGCATATTATTCAGACTAAAACCAGTTTAATTAGGGTGAGAAAGCAGTTTATTATTTATTTATTAATTTTTGAGTGGCTTTTGCACGTCCTTGTCTTGCCGTTGACTGCGTGCTGCTGCAATAGACACATTTTGAAGCATTAAGGTTAACGATTAATCGATTAATTGATCGTTAATTTAAATGACGTTCCATCATGGAAATTATCGAAGATTTACGTCTCTAATAAGCACCATTTAATCTGTCATCCTAAAATACCAGAAACTTACATTTAATTCCTTTCACATGACTGAATCCTTTGCAGTAATAAATAATAATACAAATAAAACATTCCTGTTAAATATATTAATCAAATACAAATCGTTGTATTGTATTATTTTACTTTCTTTGTTCAACTGTTGGACAGATTTCAAATAATATATTCAATAATAGATTTGTTTTTCTTACATTTGTCTTTGAAATCTATGTCTAACAAATCCATAGTTTACTGATTAGAAGTATTTTTATCTTCTTCTTGTGTTATATTGTGAATGTAACTGGAATCAGAATGACTTCTGTGTTTTAGCAAACTTGATCAATTAAACTGATTCTGAGTGAATATTGTTTTAATAAAACATACAGCACATCTTGCTATATTTTTAGTACAATAACTAAATTTAAATTATAAATTTAGGCAATTTAGGAAGATCTGGAATATGAACATAATTAAAGGGGGGGTGAAATGCTCGTTTTCACCCAATATCCTGTTAATCTTGAGTACCTATAGAGTAGTACTGCATCCTTCATAACTCCAAAAAGTCTTTATTTTTATTATATTTATAAGAGAAAGATAGTCTGTACCGATTTTTCCCGGAAAAACACGAGCGCCTAGAGGCGTGACGTGTGGGCGGAGCTAAAGAATCACGAGCACCAGTAGGCTTTTGAGTTGAGAGCGTCTGGAAGCTGTGACACAGATCCAGAGGCTGAAATTTAACAAGAGCAGCATCAGCAAAGGCGTCTCTATGTGGTATGTACTGAAACTGTATATATTTGCTTAGCGGTTTTGGAAAATGACTAAGTTCCACTTTATGTCGTCTTTTTTTTTTTTTTTTTTTTAAGCTGTACATGTGGAAAGTGCAGTTTGATGACAACATCGCATGTTGTTTACTTGATGTGCTTACGCGCCGATTGCTAAGTTAACAAGACAGAGATATTTGAAGCAGTTTTACTCACCGCATGTGGTTCCAACACACGATCGTGACCCTTTTTCGTTGGGATTGCATTATCCTTAAGAAATAAATTATGTGCAAATCCGGCGTCAAACTGGGCCTTGTTTGTAAAACAAGCATCTTCGAAATGCAGGGAACAAACACAAACACTTGCACAACTCCGTTGATGCTCTGTAAAAATAAACTCCATCCACTGGTCCCTTAATGCTGTTTCTCTTTTGGTAATCTGTGCAGGGTTGTCTTGCCCTGGCAACCAAAAACACACTTCTTTTGTGACATTTGGCGACGCTCTCGCTCTGATCAGTGAAGTCTGTTGTGCTCTCAGTGCTCTGCTATACGGGAGCACGCGCTCTTCCGGGAGAAGTGTCCTCAGGACCCATATAATGAAATTCCGCTCCATCTAACGTCACACAGAGCCATACTCGAAAAAAACTTTCCAAAACTTGTGACAAACCGGAAGAGGTTTTTTTGGAACAGAAATACTCCTTCAAACGTACAAATTAATTTTTGAAACTTTGTCCATGTTTAGCATGGGAATCCAACTCTTTAACAGTGTAAAAAACTCAGTATGCATGAAATAGCATTTCACCCCCCCCTTTAATAAACAATTCAAGCTATACAGTACTTTTGTAAATCAGGGTTTCAAGTGATGTTTTCACTTGTTAGTTCATCAATTATTTTAATATATCTTATCATGAACTTCAGTGTTGATGTAGCTCTTAAAGTGTGAAGTGTGAACAGGCTTTATGTGAAGATGAATGAACGTCTCTGTGCTTGTCTCTCTTCAGGAACACACTCTCTGAGATACTTCTTTTCTGCTGTGTCTGGAATCAGTGACTTCCCAGAGTTCACTATTGTTGGTCAGGTAGATGATCAACAGTTTATGTATTTTGACAGTAAGATAATGAAAGTTGTGCCGAAGACAGAGTGGATGAGACAGAGTGAAGGAGCAGATTATTGGGACAGAGAGACTCAGACTAGTATTGGTGCACATCAGGTCTACAAAGTCAACATCCAGACTCTAAAGGCCCGCTTCAACCAGACGACAGGTAAATTACATTTATCCTTTACATTACATTTATTCATTTAGCAGACACTTTATTCCAATGCTGATGAAGATGAAGACAGTGGAAGCAATCAAAAACAACAAAAAGAGCAATGATATATAAGTGCTATAACAAGTCTCAGTTAGGTTAACACAGTACACGTAGCATGGGATTTTAACTAATATAATAAATAAAAAGAAAACAGATAGAATAATAAAAAAAAAGAATAGAGCAAGCTAGTTAGAGGTCTTTACACATACACACACATATATATAATTGCATAATAAATGAAAAGAAAAATAGAATACAAAAAGATTAGAAAGGTAGTTAGATTTTTTAAAGAATAGAATTAGAATAGTGAGTGATAAAGTTAGAGTGTCAAATAAAGATGGAAGAGATGTGTTTTAAGCCGATTCTTGATGATGGCTAAGGACTCAGCTGCTCGGATTGAGTTGGGGAGTTCATTCCACCAGAAGGGAACATGTAATTTAACAGTCCGTAAAAGTGACTTTGTGCTTCTTTGGGATGCCACAATCAAGCGACGTTCACTTGCAGAACGCAAGCTTCTAGAGGGCACATAAGTCTGAATTGAACTAATGAATTTAGGTAAATGGGTGCAGAGCCAGTGGTAGTTTTGTAGGCAAACAAAATATTATATATATATATATATATATATATATATATATATATATATATATATATATATATATAATATAATATAATATAATATATTATATAGTAGGTAAATATAATGATATAATGTTAGGAGTACAGCGACAATTGACATACCATTTACAATATCTTTTATTTTTAATATTTCACATTGGGACACTTTTAAAATGAAGTCATATTTATGACTCAAATGTTTCAGTTTTGGTGGTAAAACAGCAGAACACACAGATATTGTCACACACATCCTAGACACACTAAAACATAAACAGGATTATTTACTGAGGGGGACATTCTTCCTAATGTGTGTTTTAACAACTATTCAGTAACTTAATGATTTGAGACACACAAACCTGAAACACACACAACACAGAAACAGTTCATGCTTCAGTTTGATTGGACGAGATGAGAATCACATGACCTCGGCTGCAGCGAATCAGTGGACAGCTGCTCTGATGATTCATTCAGTGAGTGATTCACTCAAACTGATTCATAAGAGTCGTTGATTCGTGAGTTACATCACAATGATTGTGCTTTGATTGATCATTCATCAGACGACATCACAATAGAAATCATGTTTTCTGTTTATTGTCTTTGTGTTATTTCACAGCAAGTCTTTCTCTCATCATATTAAATTGAGATGATAAACTCACATCTCAGTTAAAACATAATTTCTTTAGCGGTGTTGCTTTAGATTCAGTGGTTAGGAAACACTTTCAGAGTATTATTTCAGTTCAGTGTCTGTCAGCATTAGAGAAAGATGAATCAACTGAACCAAACATCATAAAACATTTAAATGTGTTATTTCTTTCTTTGTAAGAAATGAACTGACTTAGAAACAGAGGAGAAACAGTTCAATGTGTGAACAGAGATGCTTTAGATTAGATGAAAATATTAGAAAATAACTATTTTCTATGGGAGAAAATGTATTATAATTATTGCATAAATATTCATTAGTACCATGAAATTCTCTGTAACACTGATTTTACTGAGAAAAAAAAAAGTGTGAGTAGAGATGATTAAGATGAGATGAATATATTACTACAAACATTTATTATTTTTGATGGGAAAAATGATCATAATTATAGCTTAGATATTAATTGGTACCATGAAATTATCTCAAAATACAAAAGAAAAAATATTTTTGAACAAAAATATATTACATTCATTTTACAGTAAATAAAAAAAGTAAAATTTCAGGTGTTCAAACTTCAAGCTTTTAATAACCATTTTCTCAAGCAACAAAGTTTGTCTTGAAAATCTTTACCATCTAATTCTTCTTTTCTAAGTAATGACCTGGTTTCTTCTTCAGAAACAGAGGAGAAGTGAAATGTGTGAACAGAGATGCTTTAGATGAGATGAAATAATATAAATGTTTTTCATTATTTTCGATGGGAAAAATTCATCATAATTATAGCTTATATATTAGTTATTACTATAAAATTTTATCTAAATACAAAATAAAAAATACAAAATATTATTGAACAGAAATATATTCAATTGATTTTACTGAAAAAAAAAACAAAGTTACATTTCAGGTGTTCCAACTTTGAGCTTTTAAAACCATTTTACTGTAAAAGTGTTTTCTTTAGTGGTGAACAGTGATTGTTTGTGATCAAATGCACACTCAGTGATGTCAATGGTCTGATATTGACTGTCTGTGTGTCGTCTTGTTCTCCTTCTGTTTGGTTTACTGATTTATTTCTATTGTGGTTCAGTGGTTTAGTCAAAAAAAAGAAGAAAAGGTTTTCACAATTAAGTCATCATCTGCTCAGACACATTAAGGGAGTGAGTGATTAAGTGATTAAGTTTATTCTGACTGTATTCACTGTCTCTGTTCTTCAGGTGTGCACACAGTCCAGGTGATGTACGGCTGTGAGTTTGATGATCAGACTGGAGAAACAAATGGGTTTCGTCAAGATGGTTATGATGGAGAGGACTTTCTGTTTCTGGATCTGAAGGAGATGAGATGGATTACTCCAGTGATGCAAGGAATCCCCACCATACAGAAGTGGAACAATTACGGATATGAGATTGAGGCTAAAAAACATTACTTCAGCACTGTGTGCATTGAGTGGTTGAAGAAGTATCTGGAGTATGGAAAGAGCAGCCTGAAGAAAACAGGTACATCAGAACTGATCCAGCAATGAAAATATGAAAATATAGCAATGAATGTTTACACTATGGGCCTCATAATACACCCAGCTTAATGCGGTGCAAGTGTTTTTGCTAGTTTCAGCCCGACCCAGTTCTCATTTTTCCGTAATGCGCCTCATTATTTAAATAATAAAAGCATTTGCGTCCATTTGTGCTCTCGGGGTCGTGCTGGTCTGATAAGGAGCTGTGTTCAGACGCATTGTTGGCGTGTTGCTATTTTGAAAAACTGAAAATAGATAAAATAAAAATAGTGAAAATAGTAAAAACTGAAAATAGTGTTTTTTCTTTGTTATTTAAAGAGCATGTTAGTTTAGGCGGGTCCACATCATGCATACATGCTGCTTATTAAACACGCAGTGATGGCGAATATAAAAAATGAAAGGATTACAATTTAAAATAATATTATTTTGTAGGCTACATACGTTTTGTACATAGGTTTTGGGGGCCTGGAGAAGTTTTGACATGCCCTGACTTTTGTGCATTTTTCAGTTGCTTATAAACATATACATGGCTAAAATCTGAGAGTGTTTTGGAGAAAACAACGTTTATGCGTGGTTAGTAAAAAAACGTACATTTTGAAGTCACTGAAATAAGGCCATAAAACACATATAGTACATTTCTTCACAAGACTGTCAAACATGGAGCTTGTAGCCTAAATGTTTTTCTTCACAATGATGCATATGCGAGTAGGCGTTAACTATCATGAATATCATAGTGATTTACACCTGAGAAGACAAAGGCCTGCATAATGAGCTGCATAATGAGCCTTTCAGTCAGCTGTGTGTCACTGAGAGGGAGGAGTTACAAGAAAGAATGTGACGACAAAATAAATCTATATAATTTTATGTTTGTAGTTTATTTAGAATATATTTAATTATCCCAAAACATAATTTAATAACCACTTGGGTGTGCAGTTAAACAGTTTATTATGACTTTCAAAGCTGAATTTTTAGTATCATTACTCCAGTCACACAATCCTTCAGAAATCATTCTAATATTCTGATTTTCGACTACAAAAAAAAACCTTTTTTGATAAATTGAAATACAGCATTGTTTGTAACATTTCTCATATTAATCCTTTTATTTTATGTGTGCTAAAAAGTTTTAATTTCTATATATCTGATCTGAATCTGATCTTCCTGATGTTAAAGAGCACAGATCCACATCAGCAGAGACTCATAGCAATGAAGTCTGTAGTATTTACTGTCGGGGTCCTGGCTGAACTAGAGGACATTACTGTGTTGTCAAGTCTATCAAAATGGGTTTGTTTGCTAAATTAGACCAGCTAGGATGACAAGGAGCTCTGTCTGAGATTTTTTAGTTATTATTAGTTTTGACAGGACCACTTATGCAAGTTACTTGAGTTTATTGAACACAATTTATCTTTTGGCAGTATGGTTCCTTATGAGGGTTCTTGCTCCCAGAATAATTTAACATACAAGAGCTTAAACATTAACCATCAGCTTGGAAATACATGACAATTAAGATTCTTAATAATGTCTTTAAAAGCGTGAAATGTAAAATGTGGCAGTGGGACGTTTATCATGTAGCCTGGTTTTGAGGATGAGTGTCTCTCAGCAGTGAGGTCCATGCCAAGCGGGACTTGAAAGCCTTAAGCCCCTTTCACACTGCCATTCTGGCAAATACATGGGTGAAGTGTTCCTGTAATTGTTCCCTGGTCGCTAGATTTTGCACTTTCACACTGCCAGTGATTACCAGGATATGTGCGTGCTTTCACACACAACCCTTGAAGATCCCGTAACAACACGTGACATCAGCGCGTGACGTGTAATGTACGAGTTGACAACGCTTGGCATGTTATACTTTCACTGAAGCAAGCAAACAATCTCTGCGTCAGCGCGGAAAGTGAGGAACAAACTGATCTCTGCTTCATTACAGTCTTCAAATATTTTTTTTGACGCGAACGTTGATCTTCCTTCAAAACAGCCGGTAAAAGAGTCGCACGATAACGTGCATCATCACTTAGATACGGCATTAGATCTGGCTTTTGTTCACACAGCGCTCGTCCCGGGTCAAACCCGGCAATGATTTCCAAGGTCCCCGACCCGGGTTCAATACGGTAATCAATCCTGGGACATGGTTGCTTTCACACAGAAGGCGTCCCGGCAATGTTCTGGCAATATGCAGGGTCAGACGTGCAGTGTGAAAGGGGCTTTAGTAATCTGAAACAAAGAGACGCCAACCAGAAGGTGCGCAATAATGTGCTCATGCTGATAATGGGGAGGAAGGGTTGCGAGCCGTTTGAGCTTACCGAGCAGTGGTGCCATGTATATATGTCCCGAGTCTAAAAGGAGAGAGGTGGTGATTGGAGCTATTTGACAGCTGACCGCATCAGATGTTCACAGCCTTGCCTCCGTGGCCTGACTGAACTAACTCTGCGCTCGATTAGTATCGAAAGTCTAGAAAAAAAGGTTAGATAGAAAGGACATCAGCTCCTCCTGCAGAGTGACTTAGTAGAAAGCAGATGTTTCCAGCATCTGTTCCAGCACACTTCACCCTCTATCTGACATTATACAGTGAACTAACTGAAGACCAGCCTACACAGAGAGTGTGCTGCAGGTTTATAAAGGTCTTGATTAGGACTACGTGAATTTAAGATCACTTGATTTCAAACTCTCTCTCTCTCTCTCTCTCCAGTCTCTCCTCAGGTGTCTCTGCTGCAGAAGTCTTCCAGGTCTCCAGTCACGTGTCATGCTACAGGATTTTACCCCAAAGACGTAATAATCTCCTGGATGAAGAATGGACAAGATCATGATGAGGATGTGAAGGTTGGTGAACTTCTTCCTAATGAGGACGGGACCTTTCAGAAGACGAGCACAATCAGAGTTACTCCTGAAGAGTGGAAGAAGAACAAGTTCATCTGTGTGGTGGAGCATCAGGGTGAAACCAAGAGAGTGAATGAGATCAAGACTCATTTGACTCACCCAAAATAAACCCTAAAGAACAGTGATTTATTAACAAGGAAGTTTACGGAAAATTTAAATAAAATGGAAACAATCACAGAACAGACAATAGAGTACAAACACAGTATGTTTAGGCCTGTATTGTTTTTATATGGTTGCACATTGAAAACATGCTGTCACTATCAAAGTACTGTATATATCACAATCATAGACACATTTTTACCATGATTGTGGCTGAACAAAACCAATCCAATCCAGCTTTGTTGATACCATGATGCCAATCGTCCACTTTCTCTGTCAACTCAAGCTTTATCCTGAGTTTATGGAGCATGTGCTCATGAAACTGTGACATCAGTAATGAACAGCCAATCACACGCCTTGAAACTGTGATTCACTTCCCGTGAGAAACTGAGTGCAATTCACTGCCAGAGATTAAAAGATTGAAAAATATGAAGAATTTAAATACATTTAAACACAAAGGAATATACATACATTTTAAACAGAAAAGTACCAAGATGATCAACCAAGTAAATTAATCAAAATTGAAATTAACATTAACTCTAATGAACATTAGGTTTTGCTGTCGGAGGTGAAAGCTAGAAAAAATTTGCTATTTACAAGTGTATCCACTGGTGTAATGGACACAGGTACAAAAAAAAGAGGCATGCGGTAACACAAGCCATTAATGTGGTTTCACCAGAAATTCAGACGGTTGCCAAAGTTAAAATAAAGTGGTTTGACATGAAATTCGTGGCCAAAGAAGAATTTCAGTTCAACAGAGGAATGTATGTATATTCTTTTGTGTTTAAAATGTATTTAAATTCTTCATATTTTTCAATCTTTTAATCTCTGGTACTCTCTGGCCAGAAATGAATCACAGTTTCAAGGCATGTGATTGGCTGTTCCTTACTGATGTCACAGTTTCATGTGCACATGCTTCATAAACTCAGCATAAAGCCTGGGTTGACAGAGAAAGTGGACGATCAGCATCATGGTCCGTCTGCTTTCGATGAAAGAATGGCTGCAATTATAGGACAGTGAAGCTTGAGCAGCATTATAGAAAGAAGTGAGGGTGAGAGTGACCTAATACAGGAGCAATCACAACATGATAATTTGCTTAAATCAAAATCTTTATTTTAAGGAATGTATTCAAGTAATCATCATAACTCAAAACTTCTGGCTTTTACAGAACAAGCACAGACAGCGGATGGAAATGAAGAAGCTGAAGTCTCTACTCAAGATGCCCTCACTCTCGCCGTTAAAGACGTGGCAGCTGGTCTACGGGAAATAAATCAGTCACTGAATAAACTGATAGCATTGCTTGGCAGTAACAGAAGTGCATAAATGTGAAATAAATATTCCTTAAAACTTTTTTGCAATCATTAAAAACACTTTTGCAAATGCCATTTGCTCAATTATACAATGTGCATTACAGCAAACTAAAAAATATATAAAATGAGATTATATGCCATTATAAACAGTGTATCAACTGAGGGCGTGCTTGAAGCACTGTTTTTTCTGGCGTGTGCATCTCATCATTGTGCCACAACTTTTAGTATGTTACAGCTTGCATCACAGAATTATAATTATTATTTTTATTTTTGTCTTTATCTGAAACCTCAAATGCTGAATGTTGGTTAAGTGTTTACTATAAGTAAAAACCTTTGAGCATCATTAGAAATAGACAAATTTCACATGCATGTTCTTACTGCTTTTAGTAAGAGTTTACTACATGAGTATTGTTCACCACAGTCAATGACCATGTATTGTGCAAATCATTCAAAGTTCAAAAAGTTACATTTACTTGTTTATATAGAGTACATTTATAATATTTAAAGTGATTGATGAGCCGTTATTTTGTATCATTACACACGGCCTGTCACTCCTCATTTATTCCCAGTTCGTGCCTTTTTCTTTCCCCCTCAGGTTTTCTGTACCTCTTTTATTCCACTCATCTGCCTTTCTTCTAGTTCTGTATATTATTAGAGAAACTTTGATGTTTTGATAAAATGGATGTTAAAGCACTTGTGTTCTTAAATGGCTTTTTAAAACCTGTTTTCCTAACAAGAATTTGTATTCTCAAACCAGTGTTAAAGTTGTACAACATTGCTTGAATATATTTCAATAAAATTTTTACATTTTTGAGCAGACCAGTTACAAGTCTATTTATTATGATCTGATTTGAGTTTTCTTGAACTGATAATGTAGCATAGGAAGTTGTTTTAGCTCAAACAACAAATGACAATTAGTTTAATAAATTGTAAAACGTAACTTCTTGAGTTGAAACAGAGTATCTACGTTGAGTTATCTCACATTTTTAAAGCAGCAGGTGAACTTTCGTTTCTAAATTTAACCAGCGTAAAATGTTTTACAGTGTAGAATTGCCATGCAGCTACAATGTAATTCACAATTGCACTCTCCTTTCTAAATTGTTTCATTATGCAACTGGCATTATATAAGTTTACCTGACTCATAATGAATTGTTATATTTGACTCATTCTGATCATACTGACGCACCAGTGGATGAACCATGAGGAACACTATTAGGGGCTTCAGATTTCTGTCTGTCGCTGACTTAACACGGTTTAGCTCTCATGGTTATGTGAAACTGGATTCAGATTGAACACGGAGCTGGACTAAATTTTAAACTAAATCCAGATCAATTCAGAAGTGCAAGTAAAGTCCCTCTGTGATCTCATCCCAATGACCTAAAATTCTGATATTAATCATTTCCTGTCAGTATGGTTAATCAAACAGTCATATTAATCAAATGAAATGTACTGAAAATCAATCACTCAATGGTAGTAAAGTCTCTGATCTCACAGTTTTTGGCTCAATAACACTGCTCAAAGTTCAGTCTTAATATACAGCTTCTTGGTTTTATTTTAGATTTTACAAAAATTACTACACACTTGTATACACACAGGATAATGCACTCAGTCTTTGCCTTTAAGAAGACAGACAAACATGAAGTGACCATAAATCTAAAACAACATGGGTACTTTGCATGTGCAGTTGCTCTTGGTTTTCCCAAACCCTAAACTTTCTCACATTCTCAAAAGAATGCACCTATTGACATCTCAGCTCAGATACAAAAGATCATTGTGTCCAACTCCAAATTGTAGTCATAAAAATCTTCAGCCTGAGCAATGATTTGACCCATGCTTTCAGTATGCACACAGTGCACATCAGGACTGCTGTAGTCACAGTAACCAAGCAGATGAGCAGATGGAGAGAGGCTCATGTAATTGGCCCTCCCCCTTTTCTTTCCAAAACTCAGTCAGTGAGAGAATCATGCCAAATTTGTTAAGTGCAGAGAAAAGAAAGATGGAACTGTACATAACAGTTTATTTCTTGAACTTTTTGCCCCACATGAACAACTCATTTGAACATTTGCAACAGTTTTTTTAAACATGCAGTCCTTTTGCAGTTCTTTAAACTGTTGTTTTCACTTGTAAATCACCATTCACAGGCTTGCAGTGCTTCTGACCATCTTTTGGTAAAAAAAGCATCAGAAGCATGCAGATCATATTTATTTTACTTTAGCATGAAGCTGCAGTTTTTTTTTACAATACATGAATTACACTTACAACTAACAGTAAAATGCTGCAAAAAAAAAAAAAAAATTATTACACTTGAAACGCTTTATACTTACAGTCTTATGTACACTTCCACTGTAAAAAACTACAAACAACTAGGACCACAAAATTGCAGAAGGACAGACCAAACCAGTAGGCCCCGAACTTCCCAGTGGATGGAGGTAAGACTACAAGAGCTCCAATTCAACTAAAATAACTTTTAAAAGCAATTTATCTAGATAAATTTAACTAAAAAGGGAAACTTTTTATAAACAACTTTTATAACAAAAGATGGCCGTTGTCATTCACACCTTCTGATTGGCTTAACTGAGCCATCATTATCAATACCAAAGACCTGTAAACGGCATCACCAGCAATGAGGACTGGAGCTCACAGCTTAGAGATCAAGTTTGAAAAGAGCAGATAACAACACAAGCTCAAAACACAGAAGGAAAACCCAGAGGCACTGTTTAAAGATACTTTAATTATCTAAAAGATACTCAGTTTAAAGATACTTTAAACAGTATACTAGGGGCAAAACCATCAACACAAACCTGCTCTTCTACACACAGCCTCCTGCACACTGTTCCAGTATCACACCAAACATGCAATCTGTAAAGGCAGACAACTGTGCATTTATGAAGACTCAGAAAAAGACCCAGAGAACAGACACCTGACAATAAACTTCTATCAGAATGGAAGGGCAGAGGTCCAGGGAAACAATGCTGCCCTCACTAACTTTGAGCAGAACTTCCACTGCTTAAAAGATATGATGGAAAGAGAACTAATCATGACAAATAATGCTCAGTCATCTAACATGAAAAAAAAAATCTAATATCACACCCAATCAGAAGAGCATGTGGGTAGAGCTTTATCTGCAAGAGCACTGCACTTTATAAACATAAATGTATCTCTCTCTCACACACACACACAAAATAATAAATTCAGCTGTCATCAACATTGTTACACATTTTTGTACACATTTCAGTAATTATGCAGCAGTGCCATAACCACCATAGACACTGCGGGGAACAGGTCCATCATAGTTATTAGAAATGCTCTCCTCTCTCACTCAACCAAAATAAAATTTAAAAGAAATCTTCCCCCAGAAATTGATATCGATGCTACTCGGCTGGTTGCTGGGATGACACAAAGTTGTAAAAGTGAAATGTTTAGGCTGGTCTGCCTTAGCGGTCAATGTCAAAATGACTGAGACCAAATTAAAGACGTCAGGCTTTATTGCTCACAAATATGAACATGAATTCCAGCAAGACTCTTCAGTTTTTAACGGTGAAAGAGTGTAAGGTACCTAAAGGATTATTAGGAACACCTGTTCAATTTCTCATTAATGCAATTATCTAATCAACCAATCACATGGCAGTTGCTTCAATGCATTTACTGGTGTGGTCCTGGTCAAGACAATCTACTGAACTCCAAACTGAATGTCAGAATGGGAAGGAAAAGTGATTTAAGCAATTTTGAGCGTGGTTGTTGGTGCCAGACGGGCCGGTCTGAGTATTTCACAATCTGCTCAGTTACTGGGATTTTCACGCACAACCATTTCTAGGGTTTACAAAGAATGGTGTGAAAAGGGAAAAACATCCAGTATACGACAGTCCTGTGGTCGAAAATGGCTTGAGGTCAGAGGAGAATGGGCTGACTGATTCAAGCTGATAGAAGAGCAACTTCGACTGAAATAACCACTCGTTACAACCGAGGTATGCAGCAAAACATTTGTGAAGCCACAACACGCACAACCTTGAGGCGGATGACCTACAACAGCAGAAGACCCCACCGGGTACCACTCATCTCCACTACAAATAGGAAAAAGAGGCTACAATTTGCACGAGCTCACCAAAATTGGACAGTTGAAGACTGGAAAAATGTTGCCTGGTCTGATGAGTCTTGATTTCTGTTGAGACATTCAGATGGTAGAGTCAGAATTTGGCGTAAACCGAATGAGAACATGGATCCATCATGCCTTGTTACCACTGTGCAGGCTGCTGGTGGTGGTGTAATGGTGTGGGGGATGTTTTCTTGGCACACTTTAGGCCCCTTAGTGCCAATTGGGCATCGTTTAAATGCCACGGCCCACCTGAGCATTCTTTCTGACCATGTCCATCCCTTTATGACCACCATGTACCCATCCTCTGATGGCTACTTCCAGCAGGATAATGCACCATGTCACAAAGCTCGAATCATTTCAAATTGGTTTCTTGAACATGACAAAGAGTTCATGAGTAGACAATGAGTAGGCGTTTGCCTATCGCGGGACTGCCTGGTTTCGATCTGCTAAATAGCGAGGCGTGGCCAAAGCCAGTGAAAGTACTTAATTAGCTGTTTGGAAAGCACTTGTCAGAAGAAACAGTCGAGCAACATAGAAGTACAGCAGCTTGTGAGTGTTTTGTCTTGTTTTCTCATCAGACTAGTGTGTGATCATCATTGCTAGGAAAGTTTTAGGGTTTAAATTGTGTGTGTCTTACCCTAATTATCCCATAGAAATTCAAAATCACTCTCACGGACCTTTTCCTGGACTGTGACCAGCTGGTGGAATGACCTCCCAATCTCAATTCGTACAGCTGAGTCTTTACTCATTTTCAAGAAACATCTAAAGACTCATCTTTTTTGCCTGCACTTAAACTACTAACACCAGTACTTTTCCTTTTCTTGTCTTTTTCATTTAATAATAATAAAAAAAAAAAAAATCTACCTGGCTATGCGTTCTATACTAGACTAACTGAGGCTTGTCATGGCACTTGTATACTGTTGTTGTTCTCTTGTTGACCTGACTGCTTCTATTGTTCTCATTTGTAAGTCGCTTTGGATAAAAGCGTCTGCTAAATGATTAAATGTAAGAGATTGTATAAAATGGCCCCCACACTCACCAGATCTCAACCCAATAGAGCATCTTTGGGATGTGGTGGAACGGGAGCTTCGTGTCCTGGATGTGCATCCCACAAATCTCCATCAACTGAAAGATGCTATCCTATCAATATGGGCCAACATCTCTAAAGAATGCTTTCAGCACCTTGTTGAATCAATGCCACATAGAATTAAGGCAGTTCTGAAGGTGAAAGGGGGTCAAACACTGTATTAGTATGGTGTTCCTGTAAATACAGGATGAATCCTTAATGTGATTCATGTAATCCATAACGAAATAAGACGAGACAAGGAACCTTTTTCCGTTTTCACCACATTCACTTTTATTCATATTTTAAAATATTAATATTATTTGCGAATAGTTCAAATTGACTGCTAAAAATTCTCTTACTCTGTATTGTATTAATTTTAATATTTTATTACATTTCTTTAAGCAATAAGGCCATTTACAACACCCACCAAAACATTAGTACAACCCACATTGTCCAATACATGTTTAGGCCTTGCAGAGTTACACACTGTGGTTAAATGTTAAAATGTAGTAAAAGTTGTGATCAACATTATCTAAAAAAAGACTGCACATAAGAATGGTCAATGATGCACTGTACTGTTGCATTCAGTTGCATCTAATGAAAAACTATCATGTCAGTGAAATAGGTTTCTCAAAGCTTTATATTTTGAATTTGGAGCATCATGCTTTTGTAATCTACACACAAGTTAAACAAAAGGTATATCTCTGTATCTTATTTAACACTTTGTTTCTGTGAATTTTGGGGACTTTCCATAGACTTATATTACTTTTATACTGACCAAACTATATTTTCTGTCCCCTAAACGTACTCCTAACAGAAAACCTGTTTGAACTGTTGCACTTTCAGATAAACATAATTTATTATTCTTAATTTTTTCAAAATTCCCTCGTGTGAACCACAGGCCAGTCCCCTCAATGTAAAAAATGTCAGGTTTTATTATCCTTGTGGGGACATTTGGTCCTCACATTGTGGCATAAACAGGTACACACACACACACACACACACACACACACATATATATATATATATATATATATATATATATTACAGTTGTTATTGTTTCCAGCATTTATACAAATTGCAATAAACTCTTCAAATATAAACATCTAAGAATTTTTTTTAATTCTGATTCATTAAGTTTCCTTTCAGTGTTTCTCAGCTTTCAGGGCCAGGTCCAGATTTACATCTCCTTCTACAGAAAAGAGAGAACCAAACATTAATTAAACCCACTACTTTTACATCATGACACCATCACTAAAATATGAACCATTTGGGAGTTTTAAAAGTATTGTGAATATCTGATTACCTTCTCATTTAACTCAGAGACACTAGAGTCTATATTAAAAGAAATAAAAATAAAACACATTTAGATTTATATGTATATGCCAGGCATATTTTATGATAAACACAGCTCTATATCCTACTTATCCTAAAAATCTAATATTGTAGTGATGAGACAGAACTGACTCACCAGAAGAGCTGAATGTCCAGGAAAGAAAATTGATAATACTATAAAGAACAAGTGCTACACAATCGAGTCCTGTAAACTGAATATGCACTGAAATCTAGAGGAATTTATTTTTTGGCTGATTCCCTTACAAAAGACAAAGTCATTTGTCGCCACCTGTTGGTGAACCACTTTATCTTCCATTATCATTAACTTGTTTTTTTACATAAACATATCACTGTCTTTAGTGAAATTAAAAAAAAAAAACATTTTTTAATATATATTTTGCTCTTTTGGCTTCTGCAGAAAACTACTATAATCATGTGTCAGTCATTGACAGTGTAACACAGAGATCACATTGAGTGCAGCAGCAGATCATCATGTTTAGCTACACAGCTGACATCTCCACCGCGATCGAGTCACAGTTTCCCCTGAGTTCAGCCCCAGACAGCTGCTCTGACTTAAGGTGCCATCAGAGGCCTGTCTGTGACCCGTTACACTGCCCTGACCCAGATAGTGGGACGTCCCATCTGCCCCCTGAACTCCCAGCTCAGATCCAGAGTGTGAGGAGCAAAACCAGATGCCTCACACTGAACCAGCAGCACCTGCCCAGAACCAGCAGAGGAAGAGGAGACGGCTAGATGAGAGAGACAGAGGCTTTGGAAGAAAACAGGCTGGGATTAGTATTCTAAATATATATGTAATAGTTGATCAACTAGTTGCTTACAGCATCAACATACAATCATCTTACCAACTATCTCCAGGTCCACAGCTCCCAGAGCCAGCAGGTGAGGAAGATAGACATGCAGATGTAAGTTCCTGAGTGTCTCACTTCAGCTTCTTCCAGAATCAGTGATGTGTTTCCTGTCTCATAGAGGCCTGTGATGCCAATATCTGCTCTGGTCTCTGATGTCTCTGTAAACGGATCGTTCTTGTCGTTTTAAGTGAGGACCAGCCGTCTTTTACCGCTAAACTGATAGAGCCACTCGTCAGAGAATCCAGAGCCATGAACCGGAGAAGACGGATCAACTCAGAACCCACAGACCAACAGAACCGGTTCTCCCAGTCTAGAGCGGACCACAGGAGTCTTACTGGAGACACTGAGGATGACTTCAAGAAAGAGAGAGAAAAGAGTGAGATTAGTTGAGCAAAGATAGACAGTTTTTAACCCTCATTAACTCAGAACTTTAATGACTCAAATTATAAAATATATGCATTGCAAAATCGTAATGGAAGGTTAATCTTTTTTTTAATTTAAAATATAAATAAAATATGAAACCACATCATAAGATATAGTTTGCGAAATGTAATTGAAATGCAAATTAAAAATGGCAATTAAAAAAAAATGCAATTAAAAAAATACAAATCAAATATGTAATCACATATTATATATAATTTTGTATAATACTATTACCACTAAAAATTATTATAAATGACATTATATGCAGCATTTATTATCATTTTTATATAACTACTGTGCCGATATAAAGTATGTAAAAATATTACATGTAGGTATGCAATATATTAATTTAATGTTTATGCAATACACGAGACACCTGCTCTACCTTTTTGCTCTTCAGAAACAATTATTATAATGTATTATATAATATATTATACAAATATATACTGTTTTATATTATTATATTTAGTCATATGCTATTTATTATTATTTCTGTAATATATGAGAAATTTAAGCTCTTTAAAAGCTGAAGGCGCTCTCATTATGTTGGACAGCATGAGCTGCTCGTCAAGCTCTTGTGCTGCCACTGTGAACCAATCAGCTTGCAGGTAGACTGGACTCTGGGCGGAGTCAGTGAGAGCAGGTGCCCATCTGACCATAGAGGAGTGAGGCATGAAAGGGTTAATCTCACAATTGGGTTTCTTCAGAGCCTTTGAGTGGATTCAGAGCAGCGGGATCTGGAGGAAGACATGCATTAAAGATTAAATATCAGCAAACTGTTGAAAGACACTTTAGACAAAGGGCCAGTATAATATGATATATAGATAATTGGATCTGTGGCTCACGATTCTGAGTTATAGGATAAGAGTTCAATGCTATAGTCCAGTGATTTTCAACCTGTGGTCCGCGGCCCCCTAGTGGCCGCCAATTATTTTCTGTTCATTTCCAGTCCATTCTAGGGCTGTGCGATTAAAAGAAAACGTCCTAAAATCACGATTTGAGCGTGCGCATATGCCTAACTCCAGGTTCACACACTGTCTGTGATGCGCCTTTTTTCTGAGCCAATGTTGACGGATCAGAGCGTTCTCACTGCGGTAAAAGGCTAGAAATAAAAACGTGCGAAAATAATTCATGTCTAACACATGAGCATAGAGTGAATTTGTTAGTGAACAGGATGCAGTTTAAGTGAGAGGAGACACGTTTTAAGTGTGCACACTCTCTCCTCGCAAAGCAGCGTGTATCTGAGCAAGCACGACCGGTTTTGTGACAGAGCAAAGGAAATCTGCTGCGAACAGAGAGATTCGCACTCGTGCATTATTTTAATGTGCTTTCGCGTTATATTTATGCGCTCTCACTGCTGACCGCATACACATACTGTATACACACTGCAAACACCTGAGGCACCGCTACAATTAATGAGCTCTATGAACAATGCATGGCAAAAAAGAAAAAAAAGTCCCTGTATACAGGATTTATTTATTTTTTTATTTTTTATTTTATATAAGTCTATACATTTTTTTACATCTTCACTATAGTGATAATTTTGACTTATGTCTGTTCTAGAGATGTTACAACTTTTTGATAAAGCTCTGATTGGTTTTCTTTTGGAAATATGTTTCAAATTAATCCTGAATGCATTTATGACTGTAAAAGCACAATTGCAAAATTGATCAAAAAAATCGCGATAGTTTTTTTTTTTTTTTTGTCCATATCGCACAGCCCTAGTTTATTCAATAAATATAGTTTAAAATCTAGCTTCTGAGTACTAAGTTATTAACCCAACAATAGCGGGGTCAGTTAATTTTTTTGAAGTGGGCTGCGCAAACAGTGTTTGGTTGTGTGGGCTGCGAGTTGAAAAAGGTTGGGAACCACTGCTATAGTCTATATATAATCCAGCAGGTTATTTGGCACATAAATCAACACAAATATCTTTTTAAAAGCACATGCTGCATTGACACTGACCAGTCACACACACTGTAAAAAATAATTCAGTGGCTTAGTAAATTTCACAAAAATAAAGAGCTATATTAACTTAATAAAATCTTTTGAAATCATTTAAGTGATATTTTGAGTGGGTCAGATTAAAAAGAATAATTAAAAATCCAACAAATAATTTCTCTAAAATTTACATATATTATTTAAGTTTATGTAATGAAAATAAATAAGTATTTAACTAACTAATTATATTTTTAATATACCTTCAATATTTCTGGTGAATTCTAATAGAAATATTTGATAATTATTTACTTGTACTGATCTGTTTTAGAAACTAAAATTATTAAGTATTTCCTACCAATTTTGCTAAATAAAGTTCCAGCTTAATAAATGACAGTTTAAATAAATTGAGTAAATTTCGCGGCTAAAGTGATCACGTGTGCAGCTCGGCAGGAAAAAAAATAATCTGCTTTCCTCAGCAGAGACGTCGACTAGCCATACTCCTCACAACTCCTGGTAAGTAACGTTAGTCAGCTAATCCTACTTACGTTTGTAACACTTTATTAAAAAGTTAATAATTATCAAGCATTTTCTAACAATTGTCTTTGTATTTTACGTCATATTCAACAAGTTTCGTAGCTTAATCGAAGTCACCTGAAGGACGGCGTTCCTCACCAGCAACGGCAAGACCGGTGTTACGGTTTAACTGGTTACCGTGTTATCTGGTGACCAACTTCCTGTTTAGGTCTCCGCTGCAGATGTGCTGGAACGACGGCAGCAGATTCGCCGATTCTGAAAGCACAAACTGACGTGATATTAAGTGCCTAATAAACGCAGACTTGCTCATTGCATGATTTTGATATTCTTGCAGAGATAACAAGTTATACGTATGATCGCCCGTAGCGGCTGAAGTAAGTAGGATAAACAAAAAAATAAAATAAAGTAAATCTGTGTTGGCACGGGTTTCGAACACGCGCTAAAAGCCGACGCGCCGCGAGACGACACTCACGAACCACCGAGCCATCGATCTTTACATAAGCAGCTCCAGATCTCTGGATTCAACAGGTAGACTGGACTCTGGGCGGAGTCAGTGAGAGCAGGTGCCCATCTGACCATAGAGGAGTGAGGCATGAAAGGGTTAATCTCACAATTGGGTTTCTTCAGAGCCTTTGAGTGGATTCAGAGCAGCGGGATCTGGAGGAAGACATGCATTAAAGATTAAATATCAGCAAACTGTTGAAAGACACTTTAGACAAAGGGCCAGTATAATATGATATATAGATAATTGGATCTGTGGCTCACGATTCTGAGTTATAGGATAAGAGTTCAATGCTATAGTCCAGTGATTTTCAACCTGTGGTCCGCGGCCCCCTAGTGGCCGCCAATTATTTTCTGTTCATTTCCAGTCCATTCTAGGGCTGTGCGATTAAAAGAAAACGTCCTAAAATCACGATTTGAGCGTGCGCATATGCCTAACTCCAGGTTCACACACTGTCTGTGATGCGCCTTTTTTCTGAGCCAATGTTGACGGATCAGAGCGTTCTCACTGCGGTAAAAGGCTAGAAATAAAAACGTGCGAAAATAATTCATGTCTAACACATGAGCATAGAGTGAATTTGTTAGTGAACAGGATGCAGTTTAAGTGAGAGGAGACACGTTTTAAGTGTGCACACTCTCTCCTCGCAAAGCAGCGTGTATCTGAGCAAGCACGACCGGTTTTGTGACAGAGCAAAGGAAATCTGCTGCGAACAGAGAGATTCGCACTCGTGCATTATTTTAATGTGCTTTCGCGTTATATTTATGCGCTCTCACTGCTGACCGCATACACATACTGTATACACACTGCAAACACCTGAGGCACCGCTACAATTAATGAGCTCTATGAACAATGCATGGCAAAAAAGAAAAAAAAGTCCCTGTATACAGGATTTATTTATTTTTTTATTTTTTATTTTATATAAGTCTATACATTTTTTTACATCTTCACTATAGTGATAATTTTGACTTATGTCTGTTCTAGAGATGTTACAACTTTTTGATAAAGCTCTGATTGGTTTTCTTTTGGAAATATGTTTCAAATTAATCCTGAATGCATTTATGACTGTAAAAGCACAATTGCAAAATTGATCAAAAAAATCGCGATAGTTTTTTTTTTTTTTTTGTCCATATCGCACAGCCCTAGTTTATTCAATAAATATAGTTTAAAATCTAGCTTCTGAGTACTAAGTTATTAACCCAACAATAGCGGGGTCAGTTAATTTTTTTGAAGTGGGCTGCGCAAACAGTGTTTGGTTGTGTGGGCTGCGAGTTGAAAAAGGTTGGGAACCACTGCTATAGTCTATATATAATCCAGCAGGTTATTTGGCACATAAATCAACACAAATATCTTTTTAAAAGCACATGCTGCATTGACACTGACCAGTCACACACACTGTAAAAAATAATTCAGTGGCTTAGTAAATTTCACAAAAATAAAGAGCTATATTAACTTAATAAAATCTTTTGAAATCATTTAAGTGATATTTTGAGTGGGTCAGATTAAAAAGAATAATTAAAAATCCAACAAATAATTTCTCTAAAATTTACATATATTATTTAAGTTTATGTAATGAAAATAAATAAGTATTTAACTAACTAATTATATTTTTAATATACCTTCAATATTTCTGGTGAATTCTAATAGAAATATTTGATAATTATTTACTTGTACTGATCTGTTTTAGAAACTAAAATTATTAAGTATTTCCTACCAATTTTGCTAAATAAAGTTCCAGCTTAATAAATGACAGTTTAAATAAATTGAGTAAATTTCGCGGCTAAAGTGATCACGTGTGCAGCTCGGCAGGAAAAAAAATAATCTGCTTTCCTCAGCAGAGACGTCGACTAGCCATACTCCTCACAACTCCTGGTAAGTAACGTTAGTCAGCTAATCCTACTTACGTTTGTAACACTTTATTAAAAAGTTAATAATTATCAAGCATTTTCTAACAATTGTCTTTGTATTTTACGTCATATTCAACAAGTTTCGTAGCTTAATCGAAGTCACCTGAAGGACGGCGTTCCTCACCAGCAACGGCAAGACCGGTGTTACGGTTTAACTGGTTACCGTGTTATCTGGTGACCAACTTCCTGTTTAGGTCTCCGCTGCAGATGTGCTGGAACGACGGCAGCAGATTCGCCGATTCTGAAAGCACAAACTGACGTGATATTAAGTGCCTAATAAACGCAGACTTGCTCATTGCATGATTTTGATATTCTTGCAGAGATAACAAGTTATACGTATGATCGCCCGTAGCGGCTGAAGTAAGTAGGATAAACAAAAAAATAAAATAAAGTAAATCTGTGTTGGCACGGGTTTCGAACACGCGCTAAAAGCCGACGCGCCGCGAGACGACACTCACGAACCACCGAGCCATCGATCTTTACATAAGCAGCTCCAGATCTCTGGATTCAACACAGGACTCTCGGCGTCACATCGTGAAACGGGTTGAATCAAGGAACTGTGACCGTGTTAACTTGTGACCTCTGTTTGCAAGCCAAAATCCAATTTTACTGTTGCTATAAGTTAACATTTCCAGCCAAAGCGCTTCTAATGCTGCTAAATGATTTGATACGATCTGAAAATTACTCATCGTCAAAAATTACCAATCCCATTAATGTAAACATGCATAACAACAGCCCAACGTTTAAGTAGCTTAGTTCCCATTGGTTCATTGGCAAAACACATTCTTACAGTGGCAGGCCGCCCACATACACTTCTTGGCTATGAACTGCAAAACTAGATGTACAGAAAGCATCATTTCACTTTGAGGAACAATATTTAATAATAATAGGTTGCACTACTTTGCTGTAAAGTGTAATTTACTTTGTTTAAATAACTTTGCAACATATTTTTTCTGCTTGAATGGTTGTGATTGTATGCATCTGAATTGAAATCAACTAGACACAAAGCACAATTGACTACATATAATTATCATTAAAGACTTACATGCAAAGACCATCAAAGTTTTGATTGAACCCAAATGGCCATTTCCGTTACAACCATTAAAGCTCGTGAAAATGTTCTGTGATGTTTTTAATCAGGTTTTCAGCAGCATTTAGATAATATAATAGATAATATTTCACATAATCTTTATTAAACAAAATAGATGATAAACAAGTTAACACAGGCACATTGTCTTTAAAGTGCAACATGCATTCTTCACAGATTAATATCACATGTGACCTATGGTTTCACTGGAACTGTGTTGGTCAGCCTCCTATTGAGGAAGATTTGATTTGTCCTGCTTGTGTTTAAGTGTGTGTGTGGTAAAGCAGTGAAAAGTCCTCTAGAAGTGTTATATGAATTTGTTTTTTACCTTTGTTTATATAGTGCTTTATACAATACTGATTGTGTCAAAGCAGCTTTACAGAGTCAACAGGAAAATGGAGAACAACAGTCATTTTTCAGCTAAAGTCAGTTCATTGATTTAGTGATGGCATCGTCAAACCAATGAGCTTAGTGATTATGAACCAGTGAAATGAACCACTTCTGTGTACACTGTCTTTTGTAGCATGATTGATTTGAGCATTAACATTTCTTTGATTCATTTTGTTTTCTTTGTATTTTTCACAAATGTCTAGTACACCAAGATAAATTCCTTGTACCTATAAATCCATTGTATCTTACAATAAAAGGGATTGTGATGGTGAAAAATAACTTGTGGAGCATTGATTGAAAGATTTTGGAAATTTGTCATATACATATTTTGACATTGTGGCTGAGAGGTTGCATGGGAACAATGTCCCAACAGATATGGATCCATTTCGAAATCCTGATTTTTACTAGTGTTTTTGACACTCTTTAAAAGTTGTGGCTATTTAGTAACACTTTAAATGTTGTCTTGGATAGATGACAGGTGATATATATCTTTTTTATGTTGTAAAATAAGAAGTGTATGTGGGCAGCCTGCCACTGTAAGAATGTGTTTTGCCAATGAACCAATGGGAACTAAGCTACTTAAACGTTGGGCTGTTGTTATGCATGTTTACATTAATGGGATTGGTAATTTTTGACGATGAGTAATTTTCAGATCGTATCAAATCATTTAGCAGCATTAGAAGCGCTTTGGCTGGAAATGTTAACTTATAGCAACAGTAAAATTGGATTTTGGCTTGCAAACAGAGGTCACAAGTTAACACGGTCACAGTTCCTTGATTCAGCCCGTTTCACGATGTGACGCCGAGAGTCCTGTGTTGAATCCAGAGATCTGGAGCTGCTTATGTAAAGATCGATGGCTCGGTGGTTCGTGAGTGTCGTCTCGCGGCGCGTCGGCTTTTAGCGCGTGTTCGAAACCCGTGCCAACACAGATTTACTTTATTTTATTTTTTTGTTTATCCTACTTACTTCAGCCGCTACGGGCGATCATACATATAACTTGTTATCTCTGCAAGAATATCAAAATCATGCAATGAGCAAGTCTGCGTTTCCCTATCATAGGTCACTTCGATGCTGCGGTGACGTCACCACGTATGGGAACACCTCCGGTGTGACGAATGTCTGAAGCCCTATACCATCCCGCCAATCCTATTGGCCAAATGGCGCATAGCACCACCCTACGCATGCGCACGCATGATATACCTGGGTGCAGCGCGCCATTTCGCTCAGATTTCATTCCTTCAGGAATAGCGAATCTTCTGTGCCCTATCATCTCGCGTTCTCCAGCGATTTTCTTCGAGCAGTGTTAACTCCTCTTTCGCGGACGCGATGAGTCAACGAAAGGTAAGAGCCGTATATGGGTTTATCACAGGGAGGCACTCATGAGAGATTCGTTTGCAGCCTCTCTCATGTTCTCTCTGTGATAGCCTACGGCTATGGTAAAATAAGAAAAGTATCCGCGCTCTGGAGTCTATTTCTTCAGTCGCCTCGCGTCTAACCCCCACCGTTCGCTTCTGCGGTCGCCGAGGCCCCGCACGAGGTGTTGGTTAGGGGCGATATGTGCGGCTTGACTATGAGTACAGTGATGCACTGGAGTTTTCCACTTGCTCGCTCTCCCCTACTCGAGCGCGTTGATCAGAGCAGTTTTGCTTTATACTACGTTGTCTAACCGCAGCTTCTACTCAGAGTAGGCTCTGACCTGCATAAGCGGTTCTCTCCCTCCGAGCGGACAGGAGAAACGCGCTTCCCCTTCCTCAGTGTGCTACATGGCGGACTGCTATTATATAGCGATGCCGTTTGACTACCTCTCTAGCCGAACGGATCGCGCCAAACTCCGCCGCGACCTAGTCTCGTCTAGACGTATCGAGTCGTGTCTATTTCGGCAAATTTTATTCTCTTATTACGGTTCTTACGAGAAGCCTCTCGTTCTTTCCCCACACTCTAACATTGACCGTCTCGCAGCACAAGCACTTCGAGCGTCACTGAACTGAGCTGTTATTTGAGCGCCCCTCAGACACTGCACAATTCAGTCTTCAGAGTTTGAGGGACGGCACAAGAGACTGGCGAATTTGGCCAGTTTTATGACGGCTCACACAGCTGCCGCGTTCTCGCTAGCGGCGTGGCCCTATGTTTATCTTGTTGGATTAAATCCTGCCGTGGACACGCTTCAGGATTATACACAACGAAACACAGCGAGTTTGACGCATGCATTTCCTTCTATGTTTGCCGGGGTCTGTGCCCTCCACTGAAGAGTGCTGTTGGACTGCTAATGCACATCCAACCCTCTCACTGCAGTCCCCACGCTCTAACATTGACTGTCTCGCAGCACAAGCACTTCGAGCGTCACTGAACTGAGCTGTTATTTGAGCGCCCCCTCAGACACTCTGCACTATTCAGCCTTCAGAGTCTGAGGGACGCCACAAGAGGCTGGCAAATATGGCCAGTTTATGACGGCTCACACAGCTGCCGCGTTCTCGCTAGCGGCGTGGCCTAATGTTTTCTTGTTGGATTAAATCCTGCCGTGAACACGCTTCAGGATTATATACAACGAAACGCAGCGAGTTTGACGCTTGCGCTTTCCTTCTATGTTTGCCAGGGTCTGTGCCCTCCACTAGAGAGTGCTGTTGGACTGCTAATGCACATCCAACCCTTTCACTGCAGTCCCCACGCTCTAGCATTGACTGTCTCGCAGCAAAGGCACCTCGAGCATCATTGGATTGAGCTATCATTTGAGCGCCCCCTCAGACACTCTGCACAATCCAGCCTTCAGAGTCTGAGGGACGCCACGAGAGACTGGCGAATATGGCCAGTTATGACGGCTCACACAGCTGCCGCGTTCTGGCTAGCGGCGTGGCCTAATGTTATCTTGTTGGATTGAATCCTGCCGTGAACACGCTTCAGGATTATACACAACGAAACGCGGCGAGTTTGACGCTTGCGCTTTCCTTCTATGTTTGCCAGGGTCTGTGCCCTCCACTAGAGAGTGCTGTTGGACTGCTAATGCACATCCAACCCTCTCACTGCAGTCCCCACGCTCTAACATTGACTGTCTCGCAGCAAGCCACCTCGAGCATCATTGGATTGAGCTATCATTTGAGCGCCCCCTCAGACACTCTGCACAATCCAGCCTTCAGAGTCTGAGGGACGGCACAAAAGGCTGGCAGAGATGGCCAGTTTATGACTGCTCATACAGCCGCCACGTTCTCGCAATGGCGACGTGGCCCGATTTTTATCTTGGTGAATTTAATCCTGCCGTGGATACGCTTCAGGATTATACACAACGAAACGCAGCAAGTTTACGCATGCGCTTTACTTCATGTTCGCCAGGGACTGTGCCCTCCACTAGAGAGTGCTGTTGGACCGCTAATGCGCATCCAACACTCTCACTGCAGTCCCTACGCTCTAACATTGACTGTCTCGCAGCAAACAGCGCTTCGAGCAGCATTGGATCGGGCTGTTACGCCAGGCGTAAATAATAAATAATAATCCCTCAGACACTGCGCAATCCAGCTTTCAGATCTTGAGGGGCGATTCAAGGGTCTTACACAGACGATCCGTTTATGACGGCTCGCACAGCCGCCGTTTTAGTTAGCGGTAGAGCCTGATGTTCAATTCGTTGGTCTAATTCCTGCCGTGGACACGTTCAGGAATATACACAACGGGACGCAATAGGTCTTATGCATACACTTTCCCTGTGCACGAATGCCGCAGGCTTTTCCGTGCACGGACATTATGTGTATGATGCACATCCAACCCTCTCACTGCAGTCCCCACGCTCTAACATTGACTGTCTCGCAGCAAGCCACCTCGAGCATCATTGGATTGAGCTATCATTTGAGCGCCCCCTCAGACACTCTGCACAATCCAGCCTTCAGAGTCTGAGGGACGGCACAAAAGGCTGGCAGAGATGGCCAGTTTATGACTGCTCATACAGCCGCCACGTTCTCGCAATGGCGACGTGGCCCGATTTTTATCTTGGTGAATTTAATCCTGCCGTGGATACGCTTCAGGATTATACACAACGAAACGCAGCAAGTTTACGCATGCGCTTTACTTCATGTTCGCCAGGGACTGTGCCCTCCACTAGAGAGTGCTGTTGGACCGCTAATGCGCATCCAACACTCTCACTGCAGTCCCTACGCTCTAACATTGACTGTCTCGCAGCAAACAGCGCTTCGAGCAGCATTGGATCGGGCTGTTACGCCAGGCGTAAATAATAAATAATAATCCCTCAGACACTGCGCAATCCAGCTTTCAGATCTTGAGGGGCGATTCAAGGGTCTTACACAGACGATCCGTTTATGACGGCTCGCACAGCCGCCGTTTTAGTTAGCGGTAGAGCCTGATGTTCAATTCGTTGGTCTAATTCCTGCCGTGGACACGTTCAGGAATATACACAACGGGACGCAATAGGTCTTATGCATACACTTTCCCTGTGCACGAATGCCGCAGGCTTTTCCGTGCACGGACATTATGTGTATGACAGCGTTGCAGAAAGCGGAAATTTGAGACTGCTAGTATCGTTTTGGGTCGCGTGGAACGCTTGCCCGGCATTTCTCAATGGGTGTTACGCACAATTGTCACGGATACACCAATTCGTTTTTTAGAGGCCCGCCTCTTTCCGCTGAATTCTTTCCACGGTGGTAGACTGATGGTAATAGCAGTGTTGTGACAGGAGATGTCAACTCTGCTGAGCAAAGGGGCTATAGAAGTCGTAGACCCCGTACTTCTCAATGCATGGATGTAGCTCTGGCCCCGTTGCGGCTCCAGGGCGTCCGTCTGTTAACCACTTGGACGATTGGCAGCGGCATTCCCCGTAATTTGTCTGGGGTTACTTCACATGCGCCCTTTTCAGTGGAAAAGTGGGCGGAAAGACGAAATATTTCACCCCGTTGTCTTCCGCATCCGACGATTTCGGTGACACGGAGTTGTGTGATGTCATTAAAGCTATGGATGCCAACCGAGTTTCTCCTACCGGGGTTCGGCTGGGGATTTGAGCTTTCCCAGAGACCGTCACGACGGATGCGTCTTTGACCGGTTGGGGAGCTGTTTGTCAAGGGCTACCAGCCCATGGAGTGTGGACAGCTGCACAACGCAGTTGGTATATAAACCGGTTGGAATTACTGGCAGTTTTCTGGCTCTCCAGTAATTCGCGAATCTGCTGATCGGCCGTCTTGTGCTGCTCAGATCAGACAACACAGCGTTTGTCTCATACATGAATCATTAGGAAGGATTACGCTCTCGCCCCCTGTGCAGGCTGGCGAGACATGTTCTTCTCTGGTCTCAGAGAAAATTTCTGTCGATCCGAGTTGTTCATGTCCCCGGACGTTTGAACTTCGGAGCAGATATGCTATCCAGACGGGCTCTGGAACAGGGAGAATGGAGATTACACCTCCAGACGGTGAATCTTTTATGGCGGATATTCGGCAAGCGAAAGTGGATTTATTCGCGTCAAACATGACTACGCATTGCCCGCTATGGTTCTCCCTATGCCCCCCATCGCCCCTGGGCGTGGATGCATTAGCTCACAGCTGGCCCACGACCAGTCTGTATGCTTTTCCTCCGATTCGTTTGATCCCAGCGGTATTATGCAGAATACGGTGGGACAGAGTGGATCAGCTGCTGCTGGTGGCTCCGCGATGGCACACGCAGCCGTGGTTTGCGGATCTGATCAGTCTGCTAGCGGGCTCTCCTTGGAGATTCCCCTCAGACAGGATTTATTATCACAAGCACAGGGGCTGATTTGGCACCCGAGGCCGGATCTGTGGAAACTGTGGGCGTGGCCACTGAGCGGAGTGCATTAGTATGTCCCAGTCTTTCTGTTGAAACCACTGAGACTATATTGAATTCTAGAGCAGCTTCTACGAGACGCTTATATGCTTTCAAGTGGAGACTGATTACAGCCTGGTGTGGCAATCGTAATGTGGATCCAGTTTACTGCCCAGTGGCTTCAGTGCTGGAGTTCCTCCAGGATTGGTTTTTCGGATGGCGTAACACCAGCCACTTTTAGGTTTACGTGGCAGCCATTTCAGCTTACCACGAATACATAGGCGGTGCCTCTATGAGGCGTCATCCACTAGTTTCTCGTTTCGTACAGCGTGCGCGACGGCTGAGGCCTTTCCGCCCTGTGCGAGTTCCTTCATGGGGTTTATCCATTGTGTTGCTAGGTTTATCAGGGCATCCGTTTGAGCCCTTGGAGACCGTATCGGATAAATTCTTGACACTGAAGACACTTCTTCTCATGGCTTTATCCTCCCTCAAGAGAGTTGGGGATTTACAGGCTCTTTCTGTTTCACCCTCATGCATGGAATTTGCACCGGGCTCTGTGAAGGTGCTGCTGCGGCCCAGGCCTAACTATGTTCCTAAGGTCGCATCTAACCTCTTTCGCTTTCAGCAAGTGTTCCTGGAAGCTTTTTCACCTGCTGAGGCTGGATCAGAAGATCTAAGTCTTTGCCCTGTGAGATCTTTAAAGACTTATGTGGATCGTACAGCCCCTTGGCGTGAATCTGACCAGCTGTTTGTCTGTCTTGGACATAAAAGTAAGGGCCATGCGGTTCCAAAACAGCGCGTGTCCCATTGGCTGGTGGAGGCAATTTCTTTGGCCTATGAGGCGCGCGGACTCGCTTCGCCCTTAGGAATTAAGGCTCATTCCACTTGAGCTGTGGCTTCTTCTCAAGCTTTTCTCAGTGGATCTTCTATGGATGATATCTGTGCTGCGGCAGGATGGTCCTCACCGAGCATTTTTATCAAGTCCTACAGTCTGGATGTGAGGATGGCTCCTGGCTCCCGGGTTCTCTCCGCTTGAGCAGATGCTTCCTCGGATCTCAGTTATCAGGTACGTCAGGCGTTTTGGTATATCGTTCCCATACGTGGTGACGTCACCGCAGCATCGAAGTGACCTATGATAGGGAACATCTCGGTTACGTATGTAACCTTGGTTCCCTGAATAGGGAACGAGATGCTGCGGTTCTGGCCGTTCCGTACCTTGATAACTACTTCATCTTCAGTCATGAAATCTGAGCGAAATGGCGCGCTGCACCCAGGTATATCATGCGTGCGCATGCGTAGGGTGGTGCTATGCGCCATTTTGCCAATAGGATTGGCGGGATGGTATAGGGCTTCAGACATTCGTCACACCGGAGGTGTTCCCATACGTGGTGACGTCACCGCAGCATCTCGTTCCCTATTCAGGGAACCAAGGTTACATACGTAACCGAGATGTTATTAGGCACTTAATATCACGTCAGTTTGTGCTTTCAGAATCGGCGAATCTGCTGCCGTCGTTCCAGCACATCTGCAGCGGAGACCTAAACAGGAAGTTGGTCACCAGATAACACGGTAACCAGTTAAACCGTAACACCGGCACTCCTCTCATATCGTGGTACGTTATGTAATTTAGCCAGCTAATACTAATTATGTTTGTGATGTTTAATTCAGAAGTTAATTATTAAGGATTTCCTAACAATTGTGTTTGTATTTTGCGTTATCTTAAGAAGTTTAACAAGTTTCGCGGCTCAAACAAGAGGCACCTGTCACTGAAGGACTGCTTTTCTCAGCAACGACGTGAACAGCATTACTCGAATTTCCTGTAAGTAACGTAGTCCTTTTATAACTATGTATATTTGCAATAATGTTTTCAAAAGTTGATTAAACATTGACCGTGTGTACGTGTACATAACAGTGTAGTTTTCCAAGTTAGTTAGTGGGGCAGCCATATTGTATGTTAGTTTTTTTTTTTTTTTTTTTTTTTTGGAGTGGGTTAACGTTCGTACTATTTGGATCACCGTTTATTTCAACCGCCATTTGAAAGTCTAACGATAAGTGTACCGTGGTCCAGCAACTATAACTATACATGCCCAATGGAAAACGATTTTGTACAGGTTCCCCTTTGGGGTGAGTGGCTTGTCAAAAGGGAACACATCATTTATGAACTTTCAAATGACAACATTCTGTCTTGTAAAAAGCTGTCACATTGTTGTAAAACATCATAATTACTACACGAACTCAAGTATGAGCTCTTAAATCACCACTACAAATACGCCATACAAAAGTATTTAAAATGGCTTGGACATAACATAGACTGGTGCGTTTTAATCAGCTCCCACTATAGGGAGTCAGCCAGTTTAAGGCCTGCTCCATTGTAAAATCATTCTAGTGCACTGAAACCTAGATCACATACAATATCGGTCAAAAGTTTGAAAACCGTAAGCTTTTTAATGTAACAAATCCAGACCTGGTGGGTATTGAAGGACAGCGGAGGCTGGGGGAGGGGTACGTTGTTTTAATTGAGTAAACTTACTAAATTTCTTAAGAGTGTGTTTAAATATATTCATTTTGATTTGAAATTATTTGTAATATTTTTGTTCCCTGAAACAGATCAGTTTAATTTTCCATCCTTAAATTGATAGAAATTTCACAAATATATTATGTGTATTATAAATAAACAATTTGTTAGTCTAATACTAAATTGTTTTAGTGGAAAAAATAAAATATAACTGTACATTTTAGATAAAATAAACTGTTGTATTTTTAGTCCGTTAATATGTTTACATTTATGCATTTGGCAGACACTTTTATCCAAAGTAACTTACATTGCATTTCAAGGTACACATTTACAATTTAATCAGTTTTTGCTAGCGCCGACGCTCTACTCTTTGAGCTACAGGAAAGCCATCTTTTGTATAATCAAGTAAACTATATTCAGAGATTTTATTAAGTTAATAAAGTTAAATATTACTGTAATATTTACTAAGCCACAGAATTATTTAGAGGGTTAAGGGTTGAGTGTGAGGGTTAATGCAATGCATATTTTTTTCAAGTAGTGCAATTAAACAAGCTTTTTTGTTTCAAAACCATTAGTCATTTTACTTAAATATTAAACATGTTTATAAAGAAATTGGTTGAAATAATGCAGACCTCAATAAAAGCCTATAGCATTGATTTACAGCAAAGAAGCTCGCAGTTGGTCTCTTTTCATTTTTCTTTTAGGTTTATTGTTAAAAATAAATGTCCCTATGTAGAAAATTAACCTGTCCTCTTGTTAAGAAGAATGCTGTTAATTCTGCAACTCCTCCCCCTAGTAAACTTTGTTTGAGATTTTACCTATCATATGGTCCAACAGAATGTTCGCTTCTTCAGGTGCTATTTGTTTTGTGTATTTGTCACTTTCTTGTAACATTCAGTTTTGAATGTTAGCTCAACCAGTTATCTGTAAAATTTGCCTGTAGGGTTCAGCTGATCTACCGGTCTTCGTACAAGCAGAGTTGGCAGAGGAGGTCATAAAAATCTACATCCTTTGGAACAATAATGGGGCAGTCAGCGATGTAATCTTGGGAATCTCAGCAGAGCCTGCTGCCATCTTTTGGGAGTCACATTGGATTTGAGATATCCCAAGACCCACAAATACAGGTCCTTCTCCAAAAATTAGCATATTGTGATAAAGTTCATTATTTTCCATAATGTAATGATAAAAATTAAACTTTCATATATTTTAGATTCATTGCACACCAACTGAAATATTTCAGGTCTTTTATTGTTTAAATACTGATGCTTTTGGCATACAGCTCATGAAAACCCAAAATTCCTATCTCAAAAAATTAGCTTATTTCATCTGTCCAATAAAAGAAAAGTGTTTTTAATACAAAAAAGTCAACCTTCAAATAATTGTTCAGTTATGCACTCAATACTTGGTGGGGAATCCTTTTGCAGAAATGACTGCTTCAATGCGGCGTGGCATGGAGGCAATCAGCCTGTGGCACTGCTGAGGTGTTATGGAGGCCCAGGATGCTTCGATAGCGGCCTTAAGCTCATCCAGAGTGTTTTGTCTTGCGTCTCTTAACTTTCTCTTCACAATATCCCACAGATTCTCTATGGGGTTCAGGTCAGGAGAGTTGGCAGGCCAATTGAGCACAGTAATACCATGGTCAGTAAACCATTTACCAGTGGTTTTGGCACTGTGAGCAGGTGCCAGGTCGTGCTGAAAAACGAAATCTTCATCTCCATAAAGTTTTTCAACAGATGGAAACATGAAGTGCTCCATAATCTCCTGATAACTAGCTGCATTGACCCTGCCCTTGATAAAACACAGTGGACCAACACCAGCAGCTGACATGGCACCCCAGACCATCACTGACTGTGGGTACTTGACACTGGACTTCAGGCATTTTGCATTTCCTTCTCCCCAGTCTTCCTCCAGACTCTGGCACCTTGATTTCCAAATGACATGCAAAATTAGCTTTCATCCGAAAAAAGTACTTTGGACCACTGAGCAACAGTCCAGTGCTGCTTCTCTGTAGCCCATTTCCTGCACACGCCTGTGCACGGTGGCTCTGGATGTTTCTACTCCAGACTCAGTCCACAATCTTCCTCGGGGTCCGGTCACCTCTTCTCGTTGTGCAGCGTTTTCTCCCACACTTTTTCCTTCCCACAGACTTCCCACTGAGGTGCCTTGATACAGCACTCTGGGAACAGCCTATTCGTTCAGAAATGTCTTTCTGTGTCTTACCCTCTCGCTTGAGGGTGTCAATGATAGCCTTTTGGACAGCAGTCAGGTCGGCAATCTTACCCATGATTGCGGTTTTGAGTAATGAACCAGGCTGGGAGTTTTTAAAAGCCTCAGGAATCTTTTGCAGGTGTTTAGAGTTAATTAGTTGATTCAGATGATTAGGTTAATAGCTCGTTTAGAGAACCTTTTCATGATATGCTAATTTTTTGAGATAGGAATTTTGGGTTTTCATGAGCTGTATGCCAAAATCATCACTATTAAAACAATAAAAGACCTGAAATATTTCAGTTGGTGTGCAATGAATAAAAAATATATGAAAGTTTAATTTTTATCATTACATTATGGAAAATAATGAATTTATCACAATATGCACATTTTTTGAGAAGGACCTGTACTCACTTGAGTTGTTCCAAAAACTGTTTCTTGAGCTGGATCCTCCAAAACTCTGTTAATGTTCAGAGGTAAAAAAATTATCTTCTTGTATAGTAGTGGTTCATGATCATCCCACAGAATGGGTATTCCTGATGGAAGTGTTTCTGTTATCGGATTAATTCTGTTGAAGACATAGTTCACCCCAAAAGATGATGTTGTCATAATTTACTCTCCCTCAATTTGTCCCAAACCTGTACGAGTTTCTTTCTTCTGTTGAACACAAAAGATATTTTAAGTGAAGCGACGTGACATTCAGCCAAGTATTAAAGAGTGTTGGTTAACGCAGTTAAAGGTTGCCATTGACTTTGCATAGTATACTTTCTTTTTTTTTTTCCTATCATGGAAGTCAATGGCAACTTTCAACTATCTGTTAACCAACATTCATTAAAATATATTTTTTGTTCAACAGAAGAAAGAAATTCGTACAGATTTGGGACAACCCGGGGGGGCTAGTACATTATGACAACATCATCTTTTTGGGTGAACTATCCCTTTAATATTGATGTAAGTGTTGCTTTTATATTTTTTTATGGTTTAATGTTGAGTGTGACTGCAAATGGCTGGTATGCACCAGGAACAAAGATGTCATTTCTCTTACGGCTATCGTATTTTACATGTAATCTACTTGAATACTAAGATGGATGAAATGTTTCATAAGGTTTAATCATTTCCCTTATGGCTACTTTACAGTTTTTAATTTTTGCAATCTACTGGAATATTAAAATGGATACAATGTTTCAAAGGTTGATTTTAGACTTTGTCTTATGTTTAATTGACAAATAAATTTTCAAAAAAAAATTTGTTTCTTTCTGTATTTGGTTTTATTATATTAATTATAAAGGGTAAATGGTGTAAAAAAAAAAAAGTGAATGCAGCATTTTGATAATTTATAGTCCAATATTAAGTTAAATTCACTTTTACATGTAGTAAACGTAGCACATTTTTTTGGGTAAAATTTCATCCAATATTTCAATTATATCTACTCAATATTTTTTGTTTATTTTACATAGAATTACAGTTGTGGTGTTTTATAATTTTGATTATATCCAATTAATTTTATTTCTCATATAAAGTAATTCAGTTACTCAGATTTACTTAATTTTTTTACTGACAATTACTCAATTTAAACAGTATATTTCATTGATTTCACAGCTTTAAAATTTACTCAATTTTTTTGAGTGTAAAAATGTTTCACCAAAAAAATTGAGTAAATAATAGTTAAACTTTTTACAGTGCAGTAAATCCTGGATGAACTGATGTATGCAGGACGATGAAGTTCAGACCTGCTCTCTTCACTGAAGGCTTCAGTTCTGATGAACATTAGAGATGGTTCTTGATTCATCACTGACTGAGAAACCCCTCCATGAACAAACCAGCACACCAGAACCGGAAGCTGCAGAAAAAGAGAGACTTATGTTCATTGGTCAGACACACACAATATATTAAAGACAACGCTCTCTTGATTACCAACATACAGAAAAACTTACCTTAAAAAAAACAATGCACAAGCGATGACAGATGCACAAGCGATGACAGATATGTTGTATATTGTCGAAAAATCTCAGACATTGTTGATTTGTAGGATGTCCAAATTCAGCGTTGTTAAAGAACCGTCGGGTTTCCCCAAAAATATTCAAAGCTCATCTTTCAGTGTTTCACTTTCTCTTCCTCTGTCTCACGATGCATGTGCTTTAACTGAGGATTGTTAATGCAGGAGCACAGTTTACACTTTGCATAATCTGTTTAACCTCTTCGAATATACATTAAAAACACGCGTATTTGAGTCTTTCTAGTACAGTGATCTCCACTAGGTGGCGCTCAGAGCCAACATTAGTAGAAACAGTGACTCACACTGGAGAGGATTTGAGCAGTTCGCCTCGAGATCACGTGGTTTCTCTGAACAGAGTTCAGTTAAGGACACAGGTCACAGGGAAATACCGTCTCTTACTGTCTGTTGTAGTAACAACAGATAACTGAACCTGTACAGCCGGTGTAGTTTTATACATTATGTATTTTGTGCATGGCTTTATTATTATTTAAGTGTGAAAAATGTTTACCTCAACTTCCACTTTGAAGGATCAAGGATTTGTCAAAAAAGTTCAGATCACACTGAAGATTGTTTCCTTGATGTTTCTCTTACCCAAAATATACAGGTTGGAGAACAATCTTGTTTAAACAGAAAGTTTACTAGCTACTTTTGCTTGTATATTTGCAACTAATCTTCATCCATATCTTCATCAGTTAATTAACTCTAATATTTTGTAAATAAAGAACATTTTATCTTTCAAGATGAGGGAAGAATAAATGTTTGTCACTTCATTTAGAAGAGCACATAAGGCCTATAAGAGTTTAGTTTTAGTGTACATTACTTTCACTCCATCACAAAATATTGAGAGCTGCTCTTTGAAGATTAATGACTATATTAACTGTTTGCTCTCTGCTGTTTACTGTTGCACTTTCACACACAGTACAGTATATGAAGCTATTTTGCTAGCATACTTTAGCCCTTTGTGGAGCACGTTACTGTCTTCTTTAGATGAATTGCTTGTAGCATTCCTATTTTTTTTTCTGTTAATCTCACAATAGAAGTTAAAGTGAATCAGTTTGAGCAGTCTTTATGTTATTAGTTTTGTAATGCAATAATAATATGTGATGTGATGTATTAACTGATTAAAATAGAGTTAGAATTGAGCATAAAAAGTTAAAAACAAAAGTACTGATGCTGTCATCTTCATCCACAACATGCATTCTTCAGTTTACTGGACAGATCTGTTATGGCCTATTATTCACGAAATATATATGTAAGTTAGTAAAAAGTGTGTATTGATCAGTGAACATAATACAATAATGTAATAAAAATTATAACAGCTGGTTTTGTTATGCTGTTATTAAACATGGACATTAGTTTAAAATGTTGTACATAGAAAAGAAAAGAAAAGAAAAGAGAAAAAAAGAGAAGAGAAGAAAAAAAAACAAGAAAATAAAATAAAATAAACTTTTCTAAAGCAGTAAAACAGCTGGGAAAATTATTAAACGAATAGATAAACCATCGGATAAGGATTTTATAAACAAACAAACAAAAACATAACACAGTGTGTGTGTGTGTGTGTTGGTCACTTCACTATTATGTCACATTCATCATCTCAGTTTGTGCAGACTTTGTGTGTCAAGTAATAAACAGGAAAGTTCAAGTCCTCCTCATCTGATCAGCTGTAAGGTTTTGTTTGAGATTTTGAGTAAATGTTATCAGTTTAAGCATGATAATCTTGTTACTTATATAACAACAGTCTTGTCATTTATAGCAAATTAAATTATAATCCAGAAGTGAAATGTTAATGTTTATAACACAAAAGTCTATTTTGTCCTATAAATCCTTTATGTTTCTGTTGAGACGTAAAGCTTTTGTCATCTCTTCAGGAGTCTGGTGATCATGTATGATAGTGATTTAATCAGTACTTTATTTCTTAAACTGATTGTGTTTCAGACTGGAGTTAAAACTGAATACAACCATCACCGCTCTCACTACAACAAGATTATTCAGTTGATATATGTTACAGTTCACTTTATCAGAGACATCCTCAGAAATTACAAACATTTATCAACAACTACAGTGTAAGATTTGTACTATTTTTATCATTAATACAACCATTCAGTCACATAAAATTTTTGATTTCCTGATGTTTGTAGACAAGCATTTCAGTGAATTCCTTCAGCGTAAGATGAAAACAAATATTAAATTCTAACACAGGCACATGTCTCAGATGATTTCATGTTCATTTGATTACTGTTTTGTCTTTACTTTCGTGTTCAACCCAGTGAAGGAAATAACTCATAGTGACTCGTGACGTCAGACTTAACAAGAAAAGCTATTGGCTAGAATTTCAGAGACTATTAGGCGTGAGGCACAGAAACATTTCACCAGTTCGACACCGACATCCAAAGTGTGTGGGTCACTTATTTTAACTTAATCCTGAAGAAGGTTTCTCTGAAAGGAGTTGTTTCTCAGGAAAAAGCTATGATTCGGCATGTAGTGCTTCTGCTCCTCGGAGCTCATCTTGCCTCTGCTGGTGAGTGTTTATTTTAATTTAATTTATTTGTTTTATGACTGATTTTTAAGAGTTATTCTGTTACACTGAAACAGACTTACACAGCACACTTGAATCAAAGGTTCGTGTCACTAACACTTTTTCAGAGACGTATTTTTTTAGGCCTATATTTTCTATGTTTTTATATTCTAAAGATCATCCTTTAAACGTATCCTATTCATGTTATATTTTGATTACATTATTCTTTGCTCAACGAAAATGACTTAACCATACTACTACTAATAATAATAAAAATAAAAATAATAACAGTTTAATACTTAACAATAATGAATAATAATAAATGTGCTGAGAAAGAGGAGAATAGTAATTGATCATATTCTCCTATTCCTGTATTCCAAAACATGCGCTTGTTAATAAATAAATAAATAAATAGACTAAAAAGCCTATAATTATTGTAGCTAACAGATATATGTATTGGTTTGAGTTTGAAAATGTAAAACATATTCTATAGCGCTAGTTCTCTGTATCAGATCAGTTTCGTTTCTGACCTGAGAAGTGTTGTTCTGCCCGGATACTGATGACGCGCTGCTCGATTAACCCGATACACTTTAGTCTATTATTAATTAGGAATAAACCTCATAGCTTTTTGATTGTCTTACCATGTGTTTTGAAAAAGGCCCATTATAGCAGAATAAAAATCACAAAAAAAAAAAATCTAAAGAAAAGAAAAACCTGCCGTTGTGTTGGGGGTTTCGACTGCAGTGTTTTGGCCACTAGATGGCGATACAGTGACACGAAACTTTTACATTTATTCATTCATTTGACAGAAGCTTTTTTCCAAAGCGATTTACCACTTAGGAATACAACGATTGATTAACCATGCGATGATAATAAACACGAGGCACATCTTAAAATACCAGAAACTTAATACATTTAATTCCTTTCATATTACTGAATCTGTTGCTCTAATGAATTATAACAATACATTCCTGTTAAATAGGTTAATCAAATACAAATCATTATTGTAGTATTTTACCCTTTTTGTTCAACTGTTGGACAGATTTCAAGTAATATATTCAATAATAATTCTATTCTTCTTACATTTGTCTTTGAAATCTCATATCTATATCTAACATCTGTAATTTCCTGTGTCTAGATATACAAGAGTAGTGAGAGTAAGATTAAAATTATTCTGTTGGATTAATTTTACCTGTTGTGCCATAACAAACTAAACTAGCAAATGTTTCTATTTATTTCCTGTAATAACACTTGACTGATGCATCATGCTGCACATCATGTTCATTTACTTCTAATGTTTTAATGTTAAAGTAAATTGGTTTTTAAGGGGCAATATTCCTCCATCTTCCCTCAGCTTAAATTTATTCTTAGTTTATATTTTTATAAATCTCTCTACTCAGATTTGTTTAATCATTCTTGTCGGCCAGAACAAATAAAATATTGTCATTTTAATTACATTCCTACATCTTCCACTGCTGATCCTTTTATCTTGTACACTAAAAAAAAAAAAAAATCATATTTTATTATTATCATTATTATTATTATTATTATTATTATTACTACTATTATTATTATTTTGCCTGTTGTCATATTTAATTAATTAAAATGAGCTGAAGTAACATGATTTTTGAACATTTCAAACCAACTTAATTTTATCGTTTAACCTTTGCTTAATATATTTAAAACTGAAGTTTACTTAATAGATTTTTGTTAAATGTGAATCAATCATTTTTGGTTAACATAAATAAATGGGTGGTGGATCTGTAGTTCCCATCATGCTTTGCAAGGGACTGCATTAGGAGAGTAAATTAAGGGATTGATAATTATTTATTTATTTAAGTGTTTTTTCAGGAAAAAGGGAAAAAAATGTTAATGTTTAATGCTGAGTTGTACATTTGAGGAGTTTATGTAATGTTTTTGAAAAAAAATTTTTTGTTGCTATTATGAAAGAGTGTCGCCTGTGAGGCTGTGAGCAGTCAATAATTGCTATTTTAGTGACAGTTCTGACACTAGTGTTTTGTGTTTATTATATGAAGTGTGACGAGGAGCACAAGCTTAAAATATAGATTAAAAAAAATTGTGAATTTACTAAAAATATTTTGTCCCCCAAAAATATATATATATTGACAAATGTAAGTTTGAACATATTAGATTAAGTACATTTTACTTAAACCAGCTAATTTGCATTGATCCAACTAAACAGATTTATTTTGAATGAAATTGAAAATGAATTCAGTGAGTGTCTAATTCGGATTCATTTGAGAGAACATGACTTCAAATGCATGAAAACTTGTGTTCATCAATATTTCACCTGTGAGCAATTAAAAAAAAAAAAGAAAAAAGAAAAGAAAAGAAAAAGTTTGGTTTGTGTAGTGATCCTGAATCATGTCTAATGTGTTTTCTCCCCTCTAACATTGCAGGCACCCACTCATTCAAAGCCTTTTACACAGTAACAGCTGGCATCACCAACTACCCCGAGTTTACAATTGCAGCTTTAGTTGATGACATGTTGATATTTAATTATGACAGCGTGAACAAACAGGTCGTTCCCCGCACAGAATGGATGAAGAATTCAGAGGGTCCAGACTACTGGAAACAACAGACTGACGTTGCTATGGGAACAGAGCCAAATTTCAAAAACAACATACAAGTAGCAATGGGTCGTTTCAATCAAACTGGAGGTTAGTGAAATTATTTTTATGCCCCACAACATCACACCACATGTTACAACCACCGGTTAATACCCACCTGTTGAGTCTTTACCTCTGACTTGCTAACACCAAACTGAATCAGTTGTGAGTTAAGTCGTCCATGCAGCTCTGAGCAGCTCTTTCAGAAGGTCTATCGCTGTCTCTTAAGTCTGAGTGCAGGAGAATAAGAATAAGCATGCAAAAATGCTAGAAACATGCTAGCAGAGTCCGAAAACACGCTAGAAACAAGCTAGTATACATGCTAAGACTACATAACTACATAGCAACAACCTAGCAACCACCCAGAACACCCTTACAACTGCGTAGAGTACCCTAGCAACTGCATAGCAACCACCATAAACACCTTAGCAGCCATCTATCAACAACATAACAACCATCCAGAGTGCCCTAGCAACTGTCTAGCAACCACCCTGAGAGAAGGAGACACAGCATGAAGCCAAACCTTCAACTTCAAGCTTATCTGAATGACTTCAAACTTATAACATTCACACTTTTAAATGCCTTCAAACTACTGTCAGAATTTCAAGCCAGGCTTTCTCAAGAAACATAAAATTATTATTTAAATATCTTTTTAATCTCGTTCTTTTTTTGTGAGAAATGAACTGCTTCTGCTTCAGAAACAGAGAAGAAGAAGAGAAATGTGTGAACAGAGATGATTCAGATGAGATGAACATATTACAAATTTTATTATTATAATTATTTTCCATGGGGAAAAATGTATCATGTTTATTGTGTAAATATTAATTATTACCAAGAAATTCTCTCAAAATGCTAATTAAAAAAGAAAAAATATTATTGAACAAAAATTTATTACATTGATATTACTGAAAAAAAAAATTATTAAATTTCAGATGTACTTCAAACTTCAAGCTTTTAAAAAGCAATTAAAATTTAAAACTAATTCAAACTACACACTTTTTAAACTGATTCTGATAAAGTTTGTCTTGATAATATTTTTAATCTTGTTCTTCTTTTGATAGAAATGAACTGCTTCTGCTTCAGAAACAAAGAAGAAGTGAAATGTGTGAACAGAGATGATTTAGAGATGAAATATTAGATATTTTATTATAATTAATATTTTCCATGGGGGGAAACGTATCATAATTATTGTGTAAATATTAATTATTACTGTCAAATTCTCTAAAAACTAAACATTTTAATAAAAAAAATATTATTGAACAAAACCTTATTACACTGATTTTACTGAAGATAAAAATGTGTGAGTAGAGATACTTCAGATGAGATTCAAATATTAGAAGAAATAAAGAATTTTCGAAGTGAAAAAAGTGATCATTATTCTTGCGTAAACATTAATTAGGAGCATGAAATTCTCTCAAAATACAAAATTAAAAAAGAAAAAATATTATCAAACTAAAATATATTGCATTTATATAACTGAATTAAAAAAAAAAAAAAAATTTCAGGTGTTCAAACTACACGCTTTTAAAAGTGATTTAAATTTAAAACGACTTCAGACTTCACTCTTTTTAAACTGATTCTCAAGAAACAAAAAGTTTGTCTTTTAGTATCTTTTTAATCTATTTCTTCTTTAGTAAGAAATGAACTGGTTCTGCTTCAGAAACAGAGAAGAAGAAGAAAAATGTGTGAACAGAGATGATTTAGAGATGAAAATATTAGAAATATTATTATTATAATTATTTTCGATGTGGAAAAATCTATCATTATTATTATTGCGTAAATATTAATTATTACCGTCAAATTCTCTACAAATATAAAATTCAAAAGCCCAAATATTATCAAACAAAAATATATTACATTAATTTTTACTTAAAATAAAAATGTGTGATTAGAGATACTTCAGATGAGATGACAATGTTAGGATTTTTTTTTTTTTTTTTTTTCGATGGAGAAAAAGTGATCATTATTCTTGCATAAATATTAATCAGTACCAAGAAATTCTCTCAAAATACAAATTAAAAAACAAAAAATATTATCAAACAAAAATGTATTACATTGATTTTACAGAAAATGAAAAAATGTTAAATTTCCGGTGTTTAGACTTAAAGTTTTTAAAAGCGATTTAAATTTAAAACTGCTTCAAACTTCAGACAGAATGGGAATGGGAAATAAATTGATCATTATTGTTGCATAAATATTCATTAGTACCATGAAATTCTCTGAAAACAGAAAAGAAAAAAGGAATAATATTATTAAACAAAAGTATATTACATTGATTTTACTGAAAATAAAACAAAGTTACATTTCAGGTGTTTAAACTTCAAGCTTTTAAAAACGATTCAAATTTAAAACAACTTCAGACTTCACACTTTTTAAACTGATTCTCAAGAAACATATAGTTTGTCTTTTAATATCTTTTTTATCTGGTTCTTCTTTTGTGAGAAATGAACTGCTTCTGCTTCAGAAACAGAGAAGAAGAAGAGAAATGTGTGAACAGAGATGATTTAGAGATGAAAATATTAGACATTTTATAATTATTTTCCATGGGGAAAATGTATCATAATTATTTTGTAAATATTAATTATTACTGTCAAATTCTCTAAAAATTAAATATTCAAAAGACAAAATATCATTGAATAAAAGCTTATTACACTGATTTTACTGAAGATAAAGATGTGTGAGTAGAGATGCTTCTGATGAGATTAAAATAGTAGAAGAAATAAAATAATTTTTGAAGTGAAAAAAGTGATCACAATTCTTGCGTGAAATATTCATTAGTAGCATGACATTCTCTCAAAATATGAAATTAAAAAAGAAAAAATATTATCAAACTAAAATGTATTGCATTTATATTACTGAAAATATATATATTTTTTATTTCAGGTGTTCAAACTTCAAGCTTTTAAAAGCGATTCAAATTTAAAACAAGTTCAAACTTCACACTTTATAAACTGATTCTCAAGAAACGTGAAGAGATGATTTTGTTCTCTTCTGTTCGCTGGATGCTTTATTCACAGATGTTTTATGTGATATTCTAGTTTTGTGCGTAAGTTTAATTCGTAACACTTTATAGAAACATCTGGATCAGTTTAGACGTCAAATAAAAGACGAGTAGAGACAGGAATCATCAAGAGTTTAAGGATCCAGTTCATGAACCGATTCATTAATGATTCGTTAAGCACCTGAAGAATAATTGATCCTAAATATTACACATAATCAATACAGCTTTTGACAACATTTCTTAACTATGAGAAATATAATCCATTGTAATAGTAAATCCAACGTGTTCATTGTGTTATAAATAATCATAATCTTACTCTAAAATGTAATAAGTTGAGTTATCTTAAAAAAGTGAGGAAACCAATTGCCTTCAATTTATAAGTAAAGTAATGCACTACTTTTAAGTTGTTAAAACTAAATAGTATTTGTAAACTAAACTTAATTATCAAGTAGGATAAAGTAGTGGTGACTGAAAAGCATTAGTTGAGGAAACGTATTATTAGTGTTCACTTGTAAATATAAGGAAAGAGATTGCCTCACATTTTTCAGTAAAGCTAAACGAACAAAAACCAGTAAAGCAAAAAACTAACTATAATGTTTGTCAAAACGTTCAGTTTATTGTAACAGTGTACAAAAATAGTTTCTTCAAAGCATGTTTAAAACAGTGATTGAAACAATCAATAATTCAACCCTACAATAAAAGATTAGTGTTACTGCAAACACACAGATAACTGATTAAAACAGACATTTGTGTTGTGGGTAAAGGAGTCCGTCACCCATCAACCTGGACACAACACCCAAACTACAACAATAGACACAAGACTAAATATTTCTGTTATTACCAGCAAACACATCTCGGGGAACGTCCTCCAGTCCATTCATTACTAAACCATCCTCCGAAATGATTGCTGTATCAGTGACCTCCAAAGGCAATTCCCATCGACACGCGAGGTTCAACTAGATCCCCGTCCTAAGAAAGAAAGTAAAGCCATATTAAAATACATTATTATATCGCAACGCAAACAAGTGCATGTTCCTGTAAAACATGTGAACTGCTTAAAGTGCGGCTCTTGAAGTAACTTTTAAATGTTTAACAGGCTTCAGTGGGACGTGGCAGCGATCATCACGTCTTTAGTAAAACAGTTACATCCATCCCATGATTGGTTTGCTTTCAAACATTACCTAAAATATCTTCCTTCGTGTTCATCAGGACAATGACATTTATACAGGATTGTAACAAAACGAGAGAGTGAGGTGACAGGGTGGAGAAGGGGTGTTGCTAAAACTGTCACGGGACAAAGGAGAGAAAGGGCTAAATAGAGACCGTTTTGTGCCGAGAAGTTTGATTGGAAAAAATTCAAGACGCCATTCTTTGAGATTTTTATAGTTTGGAAACAGTTTCATCCACGTTTAAGATTTATTTGATCAGATGTGATGGAAAACAAAGTATATATTTTACTTGCATTGTATTTATCTGTGTACTTTATATAAGATCTCTTGAATAGACGTAATGCTGACACAAACATCGGGATTTCTTTCTTGTAGCACTTTTTACAGATATTAAATTAGAAGAATACTTACAAAGCATGTTTTGAAGAAGTGTGTAGTGTCTCGAAGCAATAATACATGAAACATCAGGATCAACAGTGAAGACACATCTCTTTAAACTTGACAAATGGACTTGCACTATTGGTAAAAAAATACAAACTTACTGCAGACTTGATTTGCGTTAGATTCTCCGAGAGATTTGAATTCCAGCTTCGATTCGAAAACTTCCAGAAAACGAGAAGAATTCCTGCTCGAGGTTTCTGCTTGTGATCCGGTTGAACTTCGCAATAATCTGCGCAAAAAGGAGAACACGGTTTCTGAATTGCAGTCTGCACTGAACCGTTTCGTTGTTTTACGGATGTTGATGTGAAACAAGGATTCAGTGCAGGGCTCTTTGATGAAATAAAGCTGTTGGTTTGGATCCACTTGTTTGTTTGGCGTTGTCACGGTGATTCCTTGTTTCGATGCACTTTTAGAACACTGCAGGATTTAAAAGAACACAAACCGTCCGTGTGAAGACAAGGAATCTGATTGGTTCTTGTGTAGCTTCCATGTTTAATAATGCTCCAATAGCAGAGCTCTGTTTCACAGAAACCCACTGCGCTCCTCAAAAAACAAACTTCTGCAAAAACGTTAACATACAGTTTACAAAGAATATGGATTAATGGTAAAAGCAATTAGTAAAAACAGTATTTTTAGCATCCACTTTAAAAACTTGCATCAAATATAGTTTTCTTTGCAGCACATCTCTTATTTAACATTATTTAGCATTTTAAGGCATTAATTATTTGCTGATAACTGCATAGAAAGACGATCTCTCTCACTTTCTATCTCTCTCTCTATATATATCTGTATATATATAAAACAAAATATATAACCTTACACCTGTATATATGCTCAAATGTTTAATTGTGGGTATGAGTAACGTTAGTAAAGAGCTTCTCTCGTCCATCACTAATCTGAAAACAGTTGTTTATAAATGTATAAAAACGACATGAACACTAATTATAAACTTGTTACTTTTCCATTGCATACCTTTTCCTTTTACTCAAGTAATTATTAAGACTAAAGCTTCAACTAATCATTCCTCTATCCTCCTCTGTAACCTGTCTGTTGACCTAAAACATCTTTAAAGCTGACGATTACTAAATATTAGATTGCTACACAATCCAACGTCATATCCAACGATTTCATATCAATATATGAACAAAATACTACTGTTTATAAACTTTGATTGGTATATTGTTATTTTGTAATGAAAATGTAGCAGTTAAACTATAAAAAACTGTGCTTTATATGTTTACATCCACCTATTTTTATGTTTATATCGCATTAAAAAACGCTTGATGGAAACACCTAGATGCGCATAAATTATAAAAATGTGCATAATAAAAACATATGCACTCAACTAAGTCAGATAAATGTCTTATACAGTAAGAAAACATGCGCATTAACTACTGTTATTTACTTAAACTCCTCAATGTGCTTCGAAACGACGCAAGGCTTTGTGACGAGACGCTTAACTGGATCTGATCTCATCTCACAGCGTCTGAAACATTAGTTTTGTCTTTCTCAAACGTTTGAGCAAAGTCTCGTCAAAGAGCTTTGTTATAATTAAGAAACAGGACTGAAAATAAGAGACATGACTGCGTTTCGTCTGAAGCTCGTGGTGTTCAGAAGTGATTATATAATGTGTGTTTTCTTCTGATGCTGCAAATTATTTTTTCTTTGTGATATTCAGCTCAAGTTAATCAATTCTAAAGAAAAAATATTATTGAACAAAAGCATATTACACTGATTTTACTGAAAATAGAAATGTGTGATCAGAGATGCTTCAGATGAGATTAAAATATTAGAAGAAAAGAAGAACATTTTTGATGTGAAAAAAGTGATCAAAATACTTGCGTAAAATATATATTAGTAGCATGGAATTCTCTCAAAATACAAAATGAAAAAAGAAAAAATATTATCGAACAAATATTTATTACATTGATATTACTGAAAATAAAAATAATTAACATTTCAGGTGTTCAAAGATCAAGCTTTTAAAAGCATTTGAAATGTAAAACTATTTCAACCTTCACTCTTTTTAAACTGATTCTCAAGAAACATAAAGTTTGTCCTTTATCTATTTTTAATCTCGCTCTTCTTTTGTGAGAAATGAACTTCTTCTGAAGAAGAGAAATGTGTGAACAGAGATGATCTAGAGATGAAAATATTAGAAGTTTTATTATAATAAATATTTTCCATGGGGAAAAACTTATAATAATTATTGTGTAAATATTAATTATTACCATCAAATTCTCTAAAAATGAACAATTTTAAATAAAAAATATCACTGAACAAAAGCATATTACATTGATTTTACTGAAGATAAAAATCTGTGAGTAGAGATGCTTCAGATGAGATTAAAATATTAGAAGAAATAAAAAAAAATTTGATGTGAAAAAAGTGATCACAATTCTTGCGTGAAATATTTATTAGCATGACATTCTCTCAAAATATGAAATTAAAAAAGAAAAAATATTATCAAACTAAAACGTATTGCATTTATATTACTGAAAATAAAAAACGTATTAAATTTCAGCTGAACTTCAAACGTCAAGCTTTTAAAAGTGATTCAAAGTTAAAACGACGTCAGGCTTTTTAAACTGATTCTGAAGAAACGTGAAGTTTATCTTTTAATTTCTTTTTAATCTGGTTCTTCTTTTGTGAGAAATGAACTGCTTCTGCTTCAGAAACAGAGAAGAAGAAGAGAAATGTGTGAACAGAGATGATTTCGGCTGGATACACACCAAAAGATAATCGAGCAGATTTAGGGCAGATTTCCCTTCCATCAATCCCAGCTCTGTCCCGATTATCCTGATGTTTCTCCAGATTATGTGATCAGATCTTCTCTTGATGTGAGATGTGTTAAAAGTGTCTGAACCTGATCAGAAGAACGTCAGAGCCGCCCGATCATGAATCATTCAACATGTTTAATATTTACGATCAGAAATCCTCGTGAAACGAAACAATATCTGATCAGAAAGAGAGATGATGGAAGACAGAAGCAGTGAAACTGAAGAGGACAGCAGAGATTTGTGCCAACAGCTCCAATGTTTCTACAGAAATCTTTCCAAACACTATCATTGCAGTTTCTTCCTGCATATCGTCCACGATGCTTATTCTGAAGTCTCGCGAGATTTCAGGAGATTTCCTGTGTTCACAGTCGAGACTCTGGATGAAGATCTACAGGATCAAAACGGTTAAATCGAGGATGTTTTATCCTCATGTTTGTGGTCTATCACATTTTGAGAATCTTATAAGATGTAAAAAATCTTTTGGTGTGTACCCAGCATTATATGAGATCAGAATATTAGCATTTTTATTATTATTATTATTTATTTTTGATGGGAAAAATGTATCATTATTATTTCGTAAATATTCATTATTACCGTGAAATTCTCTAAAAATACAAAATTCAAAAGAAAAAAATATTATCAAACAAATATATATTACATTGATTTAACTTAAAATAAAAATGTGTGTTCAGATGAGATGACAATATTAGGAAAAAAAAATATTTTTTTCATTGGGAAAAAAGTGATCATTATTCTTGCGGAAATATTAATCAGTACCAAGAAATTCTCTCAAAATACAAAATTAAAAAAGGAAAAATATTATCAAACAAAAATTTATTACAGTGATTTTACTGAAAATAAAAAAATAATTAAATTTCAGGGCCCGTATTCATAAAGATTCTAAGAATCCTCTCAGAAAACTCTTAATTTAGCTTAAAAACTTTTACGTAGGAGTCTTAGCTTAATCTTTTGAAGACTGTGATTGGTTGGTTGTCCAAGAAGGAAAAAAGAGGGATTTTAAGTATAGGGTCTATTCTAATTCTCACTTTGAATTTACATGTGTAATTTATCCTATTTGACCGTTCTCTCTCTCTCTCTCTCTCTCTCTTCTCTCTTACACACACACACACACACACACATTATATGTGTGTATATAAATCATTTTTTTATTTAACATGCTTTTAATTTCCTATAAGGTATTTGATTGGCTTAGAATGATAAAAATTGTTTCACTCTTTCTATTTACAGTGATTGAAGTAGCGGTTTGAATGTTGGTTTTAATGTATCAAACATTGGATCAAAACCAAGAAGGACAAGGAAGCCAAACAGTGTTTACTGTTAGCCCAGTTAGTGGATGAGGGGCCGGGTATCACAGCGAGGGACATGAAGCAGACATGGGAGCGTATAGCACAAACTATTAACGGTTCATTCCCCCTGACACAATAAGATGTTATGAAAGGACTGTTATTGTTTGTGATCACTCTGCTTACAGAAGGTTGTGACAGACCCAAATCATCACTATTGCATTGTTGCATTTTCCCAGTTGCCAAATATCGTAATGTAGTGATTACTTTAATTTCTGACGCTATGGCATTTCTGCGCTGTGTCGGAGATGTTAGCACATCTCTAATGAGATCAGTCACAAACATGATCGCTGCACAATCTAGGCAAGGCAAGGCAAGTTTATTTATATAGCACATTTCGTACACAATGGTAATGCAAAGTGCTTTACATAAAAGAAAGTAAAATAATCATGAAGAAAAATAATAACAAAAATAAAACAAGCAATTTTAAAACTTTTAAAATGATTAAAACATTTACTTAAAATGAATTTAAAAACAGTTAGAAAATGTGATAGTGTCTATCTAATCTATAGCATCTAATTAACTTCCTGTCATCCATTGTCTGCAACACATTTCTTCTGACTCTTCGTCTTTCTGCCATTTTCTCCTCTGCTAAAGAAACTCTTAAGTCTCTTAAAAGTCCTCGTCTGTGCTCCTAACAAGTTTGACTTTGACGTCTTTTAAGGGTTAAGATGCTTTCTGAATTACTTTTTTCTTTACCAGGATTTATTCTTTAATTTTAAGAGTAAACGCCCACATTTCTAAGAATTTTCTTAGAATTTTGTCACTAGGAGCTACTTTTTGCCTTAAGATTATTTATGAATACGGGCCCTGGGCCCTTAGGAGCACAGACGAGGACTTTTAAGAGGCTTAAGAGTGTCTTTAGCAGAGGAGAAAATGGCAGAAAGATGAAGAGGCAGAAGAAATGTGTTGCAGACAATGGATGACAGCGAGTTAATAAGACGCTATAGATTATATAATAATTTATAATTTAATATATAAATTAAAGTAATCACTACATTATGATATTTGGCAACTGGGAAAATGCAACAATGCAATAGTGATGATTTGGGTCTGTCACAACCTTCTGTAAGCAGAGTGATCACACAAACAATTACAGCACTTTCAGAACATCTTATTGTGTCGCAGTTCATTTAGTTTCCACTGGACATTCCCACCTTGCAAGCTCAAAAAACTGCATTTATGAATATAGCAGGCTTAGGTGCGCACAAACAGGGGGAATGAACCGTTAATAGTTTGTGCTATACGCTCCCACGTCTGCTTCTTGTCCCTTGCTGTGACACCCGGCCCAAATTATCCTTTAAGAATGGCTTTGTGTTCATCCATTAACTGGGCTAACAGTAAACACTGTTCCTCTGTCCAGTTTGGGCTTTCTCACCCTTCTTGGTTTTGATTCCATGTTTAATACATTAAAACCAACATTCAAACCGCCACTTAAATAGGACAGCAATCACTGTAAATAGAAAGAGTGGAACAATTTTTATCATTCGAAGCCAATCAAATACCTTATAGGAAATTAAAAGCATGGTAAATAAAAAAAGGATTTATATACACACATATAATGTGTGTGTGTGTGTGTGTGTGAGAGAGAGAGAGTCAAATAGGAAAAATTACGAATGTACATTCAAAGTGAGAATTAGAATAGACCCTATACCTAAAATCACTCTTTTTTTTTTTTTTCTTGGTCAACCAACCAATCACAGTCTTCAAAAGATTGTGTCATACATAGCAACGGGGTCAACCCCGCCTCCTCACTAAGATGAAAGTTTTTGTCTTTTCCTTACTCAGAGTTGCTCTCAGATCGGTCCTGAATCGCTCTTAAGCTAAGACTCCTACGTAAAAGTTTTTAAGCTAAATTAAGAGTTTTCTGAGAGGATTCTTAGAATCTTTATGAATACGGGCCCAGGTGTTTAAACTTCAAGCTTTTAAAAAAGAATCAAATTTAAAACGACTTCAAACTTCACACTTTTTAAACTGATTCTCAAGAAACATAAAGTTTGTCTTTTAATATATTTTTTATCCAGTTCTTCTTTTGTAAGAAATTAACTGGTTCTGCTTTAGAAACAGAGAAGAAGTGAAATGTGTGAACAGAGATGCTTTAGATGAGATGAATTCTTTAATAATTATTTTCGATGGGGAAAAATGTATCATTGTTATTGCATAAATATTAATTATTACCGTGAAATTTTCTAAAAATACAAAATTCAAAAGAAAAAATATGATCAAACAAAAATATATTACATTGATTTTACTTAAAATAAAAATGTGTGATCAGAGATGCTTCAGATGAGATGACAATATTAGGAAAAAATTAAAATTTGATGGGGAAAAAAGTGATCATTATTCTTGCGTATATTAATTAGTACCAAGAAATTCTCTCAAAATACAAAATTAAAAAAGGAAAAATATTATCAAACAAAAATTTATTACACTGATTTAACTGAAAATATATTTTTTTATTAAATTTCAGGTGTTCAAACTTCAAACTTTTAAAAGCGATTCAAATTTAAAACGACTTCAGACTTCAGGCTTTTTAAACAGATTCTCAAGAAACATAAAGTTTGTCTTGATAATATTTTTAATTTTGTTCTTCTTTTGTAAAAAATGATCTGGTTCTGCTTCAGAACTTGAAAACAACCACACCATTTACATTTATTACAACAGAATGTTATTTATCTTAAAATAACTCAAATACCCTAGATTTAACAAACCTATATTACATACAAATATACACTATACCAGTCAAAAGTTTTTGAACAGAACAAGATTTTTTATGTTTTTAAAGAAGTCTCATTAAGCCTGCATTTATTTGATGCAAAGTACTGCAAGAGCAGTAATGTTGTGGAATATTTTTACTATGGGAATATATTGTAAACTGTAATTTATTTCTGTGATCAAAGCTGTATTTTCAATTTCATTAACATTATTATTATTATTGTTATTATTATTATTACTATTATTATCAATATTTAAAACAGTTAAGTACATCAGGATTTTTGATGACTAGAAAGATCAGTATTTATCTGAAATAAAAAGCTTTTGAAACATTATGCACTATACTAAAAGCTTGGAGTCAGTAAATGAACCGACTGAACCAAATGCCATAAATAATTTGATTAATATTTCTTTTTTTATAAGAAATGGACCAGTTCTGATTATATGAATCACAGGATCTTTATGACACAAGTGTGTTTTAATCTGTGTCTCCTGTGGTTCCTCAGGATCAGACGAGTTTGTCAGATTCTGGAAATGAAGCTTTGCTTTGAGAAGTCGAATGAAGGTTAGGGTTAGAAAGTCACAGATACTCTGATCTCTGTGATCAAACTGATTGCTGACAGCTGTCTTCTCCACCACAGCAGATCAGAGATCAGTTTGATCAATAGATACATTCCATTCATTTCGATTGCTTTTATCTGGCACGATGATATTTAGAAATCTGTGTTTGTTTCACCTCATCAATGACCAAATAAAATATAACTGATCCCTGGCTGTTGTCTGTAGTTTGATTCTCAGTCGAACGTGTTGGGAATTTTTGACGAACTTATGATTTCATTCTGAGTGTATAAAAACATTATTCATATGAATGTATGCACTGTCTCTGTTCTTCAGGTGTGCACACATTCCAGTTGATTTACGGCTGTGATTGGGATGATCAGACTGGAGAAACAAATGGGTTTCGTAAAGATGGTTATGATGGAGAGGACTTTCTGATTCTGGATCTGAAGGAGATGAGATATATTTCTTCAGTGCAGGAAGGATTCCTCTCTGCACAGAAGTTAAACAATGACAAAGGCTTGATTGAGATTAACAGAAATTACTTCAACACTGAGTGCATCGATTCGTTGAAGAAGTATCTGGAGTTTGGAAAGAGCAGCCTGGAGAAAACAGGTACATCAGAACCGATCCAGCAGTGTTTCCCAAATAATCTTATACTAGAAGTCTCTTTTCACTTCATTTTGTCACTTGAGATTTAAAACATTTATTTTCTTCAGTGTAGATTGTTCTTATATTTTAAGCATAACAGGTATTGTGGTCATTGTTTGTAGAAGTTAATAATAGAAGTGTTCTTTGAATGTAGTCTAAACAATACTGTAGGTGTGAAAGATGTTCACTGAAGACAATGCATCCATGATTTGTGGATCATTTGAAATCTCTCTCTCTCTTCAGTTTCTCCTCAGGTGTCTGTGCTGAAGAAGTCTTCCTCGTCTCCAGTCAAGTGTCATGCTACAGGATTTTACCCCAAAGATGTAACAATCTCCTGGATGAAGAATGACCAGGAGCATCATGAGGATGTGGAGGTTGGACAACCTCTTCCTAATGAGGACGGGACCTTTCAGAAGACCAGCACCCTCACAGTTACACCTGAAGAGCTGAAGAAGAATGAGTTCATCTGTGTGGTGGAGCATCAGGGAAAAACCTTCAGAGAGATCCTGAAAGATGGTAAGATCTTGGTTATGGTAAGAGTGATTGTCTTGTTGAGTAGACCGTGAAACAAAAAAAACGTTAATGGAAATATTTTTTACACTGTAAAAAATAAATCTGTAAAATGACACACAAAGTACTGACAGGATTTATCCAGTAGTTTTACAGACATTTCTGTCAACTCTAAAACATGATGCAGTGCAGTGTAAAATTCAAAATGCAGGAAAAAAAAAATAAAACTGGAAAGTTCCTTCAGCACACACATAATATCTTCTGGTCTGTGTTATTATTGGTTGCTGTTGTTATTAATGTACTACAGACATCACAATCAATTTTATATCTGCTGTAAATAAGAGGTTTTATTGTCAGGCTCTTTAGTAATCAGACATTTCTTCAAATGTAATTCTTCAGATTCTCCTCTCATCGCCATCATCGTTGGTGTTGTTCTGGCTCTGATTCTGTTGGCTGTCATCGGTGTTGTTGTGTTTAAAGTGTATCAGAAAAAGAAAGGTGAGACAGAGACTCAGATATTATTATCATCACTATATTGACTATATTTTATGTTTTACACATTTTTGTGCTGCTCTGTTGGGTGACTGAACCTCGTCTCTGGTTGTTTTTCAGGCTTCAAACCTGTCAATGGTAAGTTCCTCAAGCTTTATTTGGTATAAATGGATTAATAACAGACTGCTTTATAGTGCATACAATGTTCATACATTATTTAAATAAAAATGTTTTTTTCTATTTTTGTTTTGAAATTTCTGAGAATTTCTGAAATGTTTTTCTCTGATGTAATCTAAACAGAAATGAAAGTCTGTCGTGATGTTTTTGTTGTAATTTTCATTTTCTGTTGTAGCCTCTGATGATGGTTCAAACAGCTCGGCTCGTACAGATCCACAAGCATAAAGATGTGAGTGTGTTATTACTGTTATTTATCAGTGTAACTGTCCCAGTCGAATGAAATGGATAAAATATCATGTATTTCTTCTGGATTTTAGGGGACTAGAAGTGTTGGAGAGATGAAGTCGAAAAAAAGAAGCTTATCCTGCTGTCCATCTTGCTTTCAGCACTGAACACAAACACTCATATCCAGGGGCGTAGATTACGCGGGGGACACGGGGGACATGTCCCCCCCCCCCCACTTTTAATATCATGGAAATTCGTCTCCCTGCACTTTTTCAGCCAAATGTGTTCGCATAAATGTTTTCAAGAGCTGGTGTGAATAAATATAGATTTAAACTCAAAGAGACAGGATAGTCTGCTCATGACCTGATATTTTATTCGGACCCAGAATCGCTAAACTCTCATGAAGTGTGTGTTTCATTCATCCTCGAAGCCGGAGCGCGCTCTCGCGCAGAAAGTCTCAGGAAACTCCTAATATGGGCAACAGCGTCCAGCTATCACTGTATGAAAACAGTTGTTTTGACAGAAGAACAGAAACTTTTGGAAACATGAAGACGATTATACGATTGCGACAATATATGGTTTTTCAAGTCATCTCCAGCAGGTGATAAATACAGTGTATCAACAAAACAGTGCTAATTGACAGATTTATTACGGTATAGAAACTATTTTGCCTTATTATGTGATAAATAAGTGTTTGTAGTATATAACAAAAATCATTATTATTTGTTATTGTCAAGCAGTTATAGATTTCTAAGCTAATTAAAAGCTAGAAATTAGAGAATAATTAAAGTTCCCTATAGTATCCACTACCAGTCAAGTCTCTTCTGTTCACCAAGCCTGCATTTATTTGATCCAAAGTACAGCAAAACAGTAAACAGAAATATTTTACTAGACTTTTTAAAATAACTGTTTTCTATTTGAATATATTTCAAAATGTTATTTATTGAGATTTTAAAGCTTGCTAAATAAAAGTATTCATTTCTATAATTTATTTTCCAAAAAAAGATATATTTTTGAATGATATACTGTATAATGTTGCAAAGGCTTTTTATTTCACATAAATGCTGATCTTTGGATCCTTCTATTCACCAATGAATGCTTTAAAAAAATGTACTCATATTTTTAAATATGATAATCAGCAAATCAGCCTATTAGAATGATTTGATTTCTTAAGGATGTGACACTGGAGTAATGATGCTGAACATTCACCTTTGATCACAGGAATAAATTACATTTTAAAATACATTCAAATAGAAAATAGTTATTTTAAATTGTAAAAACTTTTGCTGTACTTTGGATCAAATAAATGCAGGCTTGGTGAGCAGAAGATACTTCTTTAAAAACATTAAAAATCTTACTGTTCAAAACCTGTTGACTGGTAGGCTAGATTACAGAAATGTTATATTGTAATGTTTTCTATTATATTGTAATGTGTGTGTGTGTGTGTGTGTGTGTGTGTGTGTGTGTGTGTATATATATATATATATATATATATAATTTCTGTTCCCCTCACTTCTGAAAATATGGCTACGCCCCTGACTCATACACACACAGGATCATTCTGAAATAAGATCCATCTGCATGTCTTATTAATTGGCAATAATTGAAATATGAAAATGTTTTGCTTCTTTACACTGTTCAACTTTTGTTATATATTAATGTTATGAGCTTGTTAATTTAAGCTGAAATCTAAATGGAAAATGTATGAATTTCTCTTCAGTGACAAAAAAAAGAATACAAATGATTGATTTGCAAGATTGATCTGTAGGTTTGTGATATCAGTACTAACCCTGAAAAGGGTTAAATGTGGTGTACCTGGGTGCAACAGCCTTTTCCAGCTAAAGAAGATTCATCTCTTCAATTCTCTAAAGAGGATGTCTGTGATCAAATAGTTTATTATACTTTTAATTGCTTTAAATAGACTTTAAAATGGTCTAGATTGTATGAATTGTGCAATTGGGCTATTTCATCAATTAAATCAAACAACCAATATGTAGGCTTCATATTTTATTCCTTGTTTGGGATTTTGGGGCTTTTTTTCTGTTTATGTCCTTATTTTTGTTTTAAATAATTTAGATAAGAAGTTGAACTATACAGTGATAACTGATTCTTGTTAAACAATTGTCAATGAATCTGAACAGTACAGTAAAATACAGACAATTTTCTTTGAGGTTTCCGTGCTGAAGTAAGGCACATATGTTTATTTGTATATTGGTTACCTTCCAAAAGTTGTAATGTTGTTTTGATTCCTTAAAAATAAATAAACCTCATTAAAAAAGAGTTTGAAGCGGTGAGTGTCTTACCAAAACAGCAGAATTCATGTCAGAATCTATCAATTAACCGGAATTACAGAACAGTATATGCCTACCTATGATTTCTTCTCCAACTTGATATGAAATATTAATCAGAAATACTGTATTCACCACTGCAGTGATGCAGTAGAATTTTGCAGAAATAAGGCACGGAAAGTGAGTACTGACAATGAGACAGGAAAGAAGAGATACTACTCAGCTGCTTAGATATGACATCAAAAAATTCTGAACTTTTAAGACTCATTTAAGGATTTGGTTAAAGTATGTTGCAGAGTGCTGCCAATCACAACACAGACTGGCCCAGCTAACCAATCACAGCCCATTTCGTATTTCAGAAGGCGGGCCCTCATTTGATGCAGGAACTATTCGAGCTGTTCATGCCATACTGGGGAGAGAGGTGTTGTAATTTATATATATGTAAATTATATGTTTTTCGATCAACCTAAAATGAGAGCCTGTTTTAGTACACCCCCAAAACAAAATCAAGACTTTGTGAAAGGGCGTAATAGGACCCCTTTAAGAAAGGTAAGGGTCACACTAGTTTAATTGATGATAACTTGCAGTAATATTGCTGAACAAACTAGAATGCATGGAATTCCAAAGCTTCTAGCTAAATTAATGAATGAATGAATCAATCAATACATACATGCAGGGCCGGCCCTGACCAATTTGCTGCCCTAGGCAAGATTTTACCTGGCGCCCCATGCATCACAGCCCATTTCACCCTGTCATTGTGTTCATGATTTAGCATATATATATATATATATATATATATATATACATATATACACACACACACACACACACACACATTACAGCAGAACTGTTTCCAACACTCATAATAAATCAGAATATTAGAATGATTTCTAAAGGATCATGTGATAGACTGGATGTCACATGTGACACTGAAGAATGGAGTAATGATGCTGAAAATTCAGCTTTGCATCACAGAAATAAATGATAATTTAAAGTATAATAAATTGAAAACAAATTATTTTAAATTGTAATAATATATCACAATATTACATTTTTTCTGTATTTTTGATCAAATAAATGCAGGCTTGATGAGCAGAAGATTAAAAATAGTAATGTTTCCAAACTTTTGGCCTGTACTGTATCCCCCCAAAACTGCACAACTGTAGAGTAAAACATTAATAAAAAAGTGATAATAAAAACTGCGTCTTAAAACTGACATGATTGTACAAAATCACAGTCTGGGGACTCAGAACTCAGAACAACTGCTAACATTAAGTTTAAGGTAAAAATAACTGCCATGAAATTATAGTATCTTACTCCTATGCAATAAATTGTTCTTTCGCTACATCTCTTTACCTCTGTCTTTATCCTCTTCTCTTCTTTTTGGCACTGTATCTATCGCAGACTATGCTCATTTATAATGTGTCATGTAAATTCGGTCTTCCGTCACAACCAGGAAACTTTCACCGTGTCTAGAACTGGCGCGAGCTGCCAGGCCCGTTTCTACGAGCTGTGTGTTAACAAAAGCAGTGCTGTCTACATTGGATGCGGCGTCGGGCACGCTACACAACAAATTACCAACAACTGATCGTGCGCGCGCTCTGTTTCTGACGCACTTCAAGCACTCGATGACTGAAGACTGAAGACTGAAGAGCCGGACTTTTTTTTTTTTTTGCTTTATTTGGTAGTATTTCGAATTAATGGTTTTTAAATAGTAGCCTATTATTAAAAAAAATATGTAAAAAAAAAAAAAAAAAAAAAAAATTCACTCGTTCACTCATTCTGGCGCCCCTATGGATGAGTGGCGCCCTTAGCATTTGCCTATACAGCCTATGCCGCGGGCAGGTGTTCTGTCGATTTGTCCTACGCTGTCAGATTTTCCTACCTCCCACCAAAACAGTGGGTAGCACAATTCCACAACGAAAAATGCTACTGTAAAGTTATGGTTTATTAACGTCTACACCTACCACAACCCTAATCATACCCTTACAGTACTGCAAATACAGTAATTATATGTTATATTCGCGGTTGTAGCTAAAAGGGATACAGTTACAGGAAACCAACAATAAATATTATTTTCTACCAATTAGATTGCGTTTTTATTAAAGTCTACACCTACCCCAGCCCTAAACCTACCCTTACAGTAATGCAGATACATTAAATATCGTTGTTTAGCATGAGACAAAGCACAAAGGACGCGATATTGATGTGCGCGTGCGCAGTAAACCCGCGTAGGAAAATCTGACAGGGTAGGATAAAATGTCAGGACACCGGCCCTGCATACATGCATACATCCATATAAATGTAAAAACAAAATAAATTGGTATTTTTACTTTTTATATAATTGTATTTTTAATCATATTTGTTTCATGTATACATTCATTCATTCTTCACACTTATTTATTTTCTTATTTCACTTTTATTTTTATTTATTTATGCGTGCATTTGTGTCCACATTTATTAATTTCTACGTTTATTCATGTATTTATTTGTCCATATGGTAATAAGAGGGGCATGGCTAAGACAAGGAAGAAGCTTTCAGAACTTTGAGTATAGTGCAAGTCATAATGAATGTCTTAGAAGTGGCCAAGATCTTCTATCATGGTTTAAGTATGGTTTAAAATAATTGTCAGGTCCAAAGCACCTTCCTTTCCTTTACTGCGTCTTCTGAGCTCGATGTCTGAAGTAAAAAACACCCCTCATTATATGGATAAAGAAATGTAGAAATACATGTAAACAAAAAATGAAAAAATAAATAAATGTGGATTAAAAAACAATTATACAGAAGGAAAAATCCAGAAATATTTATTTTTGCTTGACTAGCATGCGATAAGCATGTTGCTAGCATTATTAGCATGATTTTAGCATGATTAGCATGTTGTTAGCATGTTTCTAGCATGATTAGCATGCGACTACCATGTTGCTAGCATGATTTTAGCATGATTAACATGTTGCTAGCATGTTTCTTGCATTATTAGCATGTCGCTAGCATGTCTCTAGCATGATTAGCATGTCGCTAGTGTAGCACCCTCTTCCCTCTCAGTAATGATGTACTTGAGCTCTTAAGGCGGGTACTCGGGTTCAAACTTTGCAGTCTCTCGACTTATTATAAGGGAACTCTCTTAACACCCTTCAAGCACAAACACTATTCCCTATGTGTAGCTATAACCCTGACTTTTTAGGTGAATATAAATTAACACAATACGAAATATTCAGGTTAACCTTCAACTCAACCACTCGATGAAATCACTTCAAGTAAAACGATTACAATGTTTATTAAAACCAATATGAATTTAAATGAAAAATAGAAAATATGAAACAAAAGGGCAGAATAAATAAAAAGTAAACTACAATTAACTGCCTCTTTTAAAATGAGCACAATTGGGCAGTTAGAATATTAAATGATACACAATCTCAGATAAATGTACTTTCACAATTGTATGTCAATCTACAGAGGAATATTAAAGTTAGCTGTTGAGTATGACTCTTTTTACCAAATAATAAATCAAATGTCCCTCAATATAGTTCTTACACGGTTTTAAATGCCCATCTATTTACATGTAAAATATAAGAAACTTCCCTTTAACAGAAAAGGAATATTAATAAATCAAACCCCTTGTTGCAAATAAAGCAGCAGTTATAATTTGACAGATAAACACATTAACTCACGTGGGCCCACACACACACACATACACACCCAATCACGCTCACCCCTCGTTGCAGGCCTGTAACCGTTGCTCGCGTGCGTTGTGGCCACAAAACAAAAAGATAATTGGCCGCTTCACTCCGAAGAGCCAAATAAATATTAAACTGAAATACCTTAACCGTAGTGAAGAGTCCTCCCTTGTTAGGAAACTTTAATCCCTCGGTTCTCACTGATATGCACGTCCTGACGAACCTCGCGATCCCTCGTTGCCAGGGGAACCCTGAATCTCTCGGTAATTCAGGGCGCTACCTGGATGTCCAGTCGCTAAACTTCTCCTTATCACCGTTATTCACGTTGATATTAAAAGTTCACTTTAGTAGTCACTATTTCGTTTGTAGTAAGCACTAACTCGTCTGGAACTCACACAAGTGTACTGACAAACAGAAAGTTAACTCAGCATTCAGCCTACAGCCAGCGAACTTTGTGAAAACAAAACAAATACTGCTAAATAAACTATTTCAATACTTTTTGTTGCTAAAAAATAAATAAAAATCAATCCTATCCGGATTAATCGCGATTCTCTCACACATACAACAGCGCGCTTTGACACACACCTGTTCCGTTCGCTTTCTTTCTTCTTCTCTCCTTTTCCCCTCCACTCTCAAGAACCAATCAAACTTCGCATTACGTAGATATCAGGCGGGCTTAATCAATTATTCACCAATGAATAACGGACAAACTAACTTGTTAGTAAAACCCACGTTTTGCACATGTATATTACAACCAAACTATAACACAAACGATGCTCTTAAAGGGGTAGATGCCCATATACACATTTTAAAGAACTATGAATTCAGTACCCACTAAACGTTATTATAAAGAGTCCTAAATACTTTTTATTTAACTTTGAGGGGAATATACCTGGGTTACACTCTCCCCCCTCTTAAAATTCTCATGTCCCCATGAGATTACAGGGAAAGTCAAACTTAACTCTGTATTGTGGCCAGTAAAGCTGAATTAGAGTTTACTTTGTTACACTTAGCACACTGGGCCAGTGGATGACACCAGAAGGTACCACAAACGTTTTTCTTCTCCCCAGAGCTCCCAAGATGTATGACCATACCCTTGTATACAATAGCTAAAGGTCTGTCTGAAGGCTTGCCGAGATTATCATAGCTTAGCTTAATGACCGGTTTTACAGTTCTCCTTGAACGTCTATCCGTAGATGCTATCTCCACTGTTGGTAGGTTGCTGACTTGAACTTTCTCTTTTGGTAACTCCTCCACTTCCATTTCAGGGTTTGAATAGGAATTCTCTCTCATATTCTCTTCCAGACTTTTCTCAGACACCTTGTCTTTTAAAGTTCTACTTCCATCAGCACTGTGCACAACCTTCTCACCAACAAGTTCAGGTAATACTGTGTGCAGTGTCTTGGTCTGCAGTCCACTTCGGTCTGGTACATGGTAGCAAATATCATCCTCACTCTCAGAAGACGTTTCTACTCTGTTAGGTTCATTCATAGTAGCTACTTTTTCTCTTAATTGTTTTTTCTTCACACTTTGTGCCCTAGTTACTGGAGGTCTTATTTCTTCTCCACCACTCAGAGCAGGAATTCTGACACTGTCTCCAATTGGCAACAGATGATCTCTGTGGAGAGTCCTCAATCGTCCAGTTCCTGTCTCAGGTCTTAGCTTATATACAGGTAAGTGTCTTAACCTCTCCACTACTATGTAAGGCACAGAATTCCACCTGTCCTCCAATTTTTGCTTTCCTGTTTGAGCCAGGTTTCGAATGAAAACACGATCTCCTTTTTCCAACATTTGAGGTTTCACTCTCTTGTCATAATGTTGTTTATTCCGTTGATGATTTTTCAAAGAAGCCTCCTCTGCTAATTGGTAAGCTTCTTGAAGTTCATGTCTCATTCTTTCCACATACTGCTGATATGTTACTTCATTATCTCCATTAGGTGAAGTTGCAAAACAAAGATCCACAGGTAGGCGAGCCTCCCGCCCAAACAATAGATAGTACGGCGAGTAACCAGTTGCTTCATTCTTGGTACAATTATAAGCATGTACCAGCTGACTAATATATTGGCTCCATTTTGCTTTCTTTGCAGGATCAAGGGTACCCAACATTGAAAGAAGGGTGCGATTGAATCGCTCAGGTTGAGGGTCACCCTGCGGATGGTAAGGTGAGGTACGAGATTTTCGGATCCCCAACATTCCCAGAAGCTCTTTAATGAGACGGCTCTCAAAGTCTCTGCCTTGATCAGAATGTATTCTTGCGGGCAATCCATAGTGGACAAAAAATTTCTCCCACAGAACTTTGGCCACGGTCACAGCTCTTTGATCCTTTGTAGGGAAGGCTTGAGCATAACGTGTAAAATGATCTGTTATGACCAGTACATTTGCAATCCCTTTTGAATCAGGTTCTATGGAGAGGAAATCCATACATACAAGATCTAAAGGCCCACTGCTAGTGATGCGATTCAGTGGTGATGACCTCTGTGGCAAAGTTTTCCTGACCACACACTTTCCACAAGTCTTCACATACCGATCAATGTCCTGGTGCATTTTAGGCCAGTAGAACCTATCTCTTAGCAGTTCAAAAGTCCGCTCAACCCCCAAGTGACCTGCATCATCATGCAAGGATTTCATTACCTGAAGATGGAACTTCTCAGGTAAAACCATTTGCCATCTTTCTTTTCCATCTTGATCAGTAATTACTCTATATAGAAGATTGTCTCTGATGGTTAATTTTTGGCTTTGTCGTTGTAATAGTGCCACAGCTGGATTTGAGCTTTTGGGCATGGTAAGCACCTTGTTTGAAACCACTTCATTTTTTACTGGAGCAATGATGGGGTCTTGGTCCTGAGCTGACCTTAGATCTTCGTGTGTCCACAACTTCATTTGACCAATTTCAAGCTCGGTAGGACAAGCATACATTGTTGGAATACTTTGTGGAGAGACACAGAGTTGGTCTATCAACCTTGAAGGAGACTCACCACCTAAAGACGAGCTGGTTAGTTGACATACAGCCTTTACTGCTGTTTGTGGTATTTCTGCCCACTCTTCAGACTCCATGCTGAAAGGATATCGGGACAATACGTCCGCATCCACATTTTGCTTTCCTGGCTTGTACTGTAAGCTAAAATCATAAGTGGCTAATGCGGCAAGCCATCGATGTCCCGTGGCATTCAACTTGGCACTGGTCAAGATGTAAGTTAGTGGATTATTATCAGTTCTCACAACAAACTTGACGCCATACAAGTAGTCATGGAACTTATCAACTACTGCCCACTTAAGAGCCAGGAACTCAAGTTGGTGTGTGGGATAACGCTGCTCAGTAGAACTTAACTTTCGGCTTGCATAAGCCACTGGACGCAACCCCTCTGGGTATTCTTGATTCAGGACTGCACCTAAACCATTCGAACTGGCGTCAACATGAAGCACATATGGCTTAGTGGAATCCGCAAAAGCCAAGACTGGGGCATTAGTAAGGCAGTGAACAATCTTCCTGAAGGCCTCTGTACATGCTTGATTCCAGCGTTCACCAAAGGGTTCCGTTTCCTTGAAATATTTCCCTGTTGAAGCATTGTCTCTTTTCCCTTTCACTGGTGGATAACCTTTGGTAAGGTCTGTCAGTGGTCTTACAATTGCGGAATAATCCTTAATAAAGCGCCGGTAAAACCCACAGAATCCTAGGAAGGACCGCAAGGACTTGAGATCAGTAGGCATTTTCCAGCGAGTGACTGCTTCCACCTTCTCTGGGTCTGGGGAAATTCCAGAAGCAGAAACAATATGTCCTACATACTTGACTTTCTCTTGGCAGAATTGGCATTTATCAATGGACACTTTTAGCCCAAACTCCTCAAGACGGTCAAGCACTTTGAAGAGTCTCTCTTCATGTTCTTCCAGAGTACGACCAAACACAATCAAATCATCCAGATAGACAATAACTTGCAGTAAATGCATGTCTCCTACTACCTTTTCCATAAGCCGCTGGAACGTAGCAGGAGCTCCAGTAACTCCCTGTGGCATGCGCTCAAACTGATAAAATCCCAATGGGCATATGAATGCAGTTTTTTCCTTGCTCTCCTCTGCCATCTCGACCTGATAGTAACCACTTCGCAAGTCTAATACTGTAAACCATCTGCTACCAGACAAGCAATCCAACACATCATCTATTCTCGGGGTTGTGTACTGGTCAGGAATAGTTCGACGGTTGAGTGTGCGATAGTCAATGCACATCCTCACACTTCCATTTTTCTTTCTAGCAATCACAATGGGTGATGCGTAAGGACTTCGTGACTCTTTTATTATGCCCGATGCAAGTAGGTCTTTTATGTGACGGCGCACATCGTCAATGTCGGCAGGAGTTATACGACGGGATCTCTCTCTGAATGGTCTAGGGTCATTTAATTGAATGTGATGTTTAACACCTTTTGCCAATCCAACATCCCACTCCTCAAGGGAGAACACATTGATCCTTCCAGACAGCTTTTCCCGTAACCTTTTTTCCCATTCAACAGGAATGACAGACGTGCCAAAATTAAACAAACCTGGGTCGATCTTCTTTGATTTGCTTCTCTCTCTGCAAGTCTCTGTGACAGTATCAGTTGGAAACATGTGAGCAAGAACAGTGCCAGGAGGCACAGTAACCTCTTTAGATGTTTCGTTATGCACAGGCAGCTGAAAGGTGTCCCTGTTAATAGCTGAGAAAGGCAGCACCACGGGGGGAATGAATAGTCCTGCAGGTAATTGATCATCAGCAGTGGCTTCAACTACAAAAATGTCCTTCTTCAATGGTTTTTCATACTCCATCGTACAGTCTGCATATACCTCACCTCTCGGAGGAACAACAAGAGAGCGGGGCCCCACCCATTTGACCTTCGCTTCTGGCTCTTCGGTTAAGCAAAAGTCAGGGTAGTTGGACTGGATTCGTAGTGCATGCAACACATTAGGCGTATTAGTGTCTCCACTCAATGCCGCTAGTCTTCCAAAAAAACTGGAATTCGTCCCAATTATCACAGGGACTTGCTGAAAACCTTGGGGCTCAGGACAAACCAATGCTAGAATGGAGATTGGTTCTTCCACTCCAGTAAAAGGAACAGGAAATGAGACATCAATCACTATGTACCCCTTGTACGGATAGCTTGAGGAGCTCAATCCCCAAATTGAAAGTCCATGAAGAGGCTGTACAGGCACCTCAGATAGGTATTTGGAATACCAGGAGTCAAAAACAATTGTTACCTGAGACCCACTGTCTAGCAGCGCTTTGCACGGATGTCCATTTATCTTCACTGGAACAGTGGATGAAGGACCCACCAGCCCTTTTGGAAGGCAGTTTGCTTCTGAGATATCAACCTGACTTCTTGCAGAATAGCAATCACGATTACCAGCCTTAGAACTGTCTCCTGAGGCATCATTCCTTCCACTCTTCGCCTTTCTTAGCGAACGGACCAGTTTCTGAATAACCAATGAAAGATTCTCAGGAGCTTTACATTTTGTGGCAATGTGCCCATCTTCCCCACACCGGTAACAGAAAAAATCCTCTCTATCAGTGGAAGATCTGGTCCTTGACTGAGCAGAAACAGGTTTTGATTGCTGTTGCTGAGCATGGGTTACTGGCAAACCATAGCCTACCTCCATTATTCCTAACTTCTGCTGCAGCTGTTGTATTTGTTGTTTCAGTGCTTCGACTTCATCTGGTGGTGTCTCTACACTTTTCTTAGTGGGCTTAGATTTTGACTCCAGCATCCTGTGAGCATTTGACATTTTTGGAGATTCATCACTTAATCGGGTTTTCAAGGCCTGGATCTCTGCTCTTAACTCACTTACAACTGCAAAGCTGAGTTTTTGTTCCTGACTCTGTACTGTCTTTACAGTAGTTCTGATTTTCTGTCTGGCTGCTTCACTCTCTTCTGCTTCTCGGATCTCATTTAACAGAGCTAAGAAGGTAGGTGGTTGCATTTTTCTCTCTCGCAGCCTTAACTGTAGAAGCATCAGATCTGACTCTACTGCTCCTCTAATCAATTGCTCTACTCTCACTCTATCTACCATCTGTGGGGACAGTCCACCTCTTTGTACCACTTTAGTTAATGATTTCTCTACTCTGCGGAGGAAATCAGACATAGCTTCACCACGACACTGGCGGAGAAGACGGAAAGCAAAATACAAATCTTCGCCTGATTCAGAGGTTCCGAAAGTACTTTCTAAAGCTTCTAGATATTGTAGAGCATCAGCATCAGGACTAGAAAATCTCACGGCTTTGACAATATCAAGAGCAGGCCCCTTTAAGCTCTCCACAATTCTTCTTCTTTTCTCTTTCTCAGAGCACTCACACTCTGTGATCATCATGCGAGCTTGGTCCATCCAGTTCTCCATATTTTCTTCTCCTGTCGGTGTTGGAACAGAACCAGAAAATGTACGTAACCGTCTATATGCACTACTGTCAGTGGTTTGTCTGCCCGTTTTATCCAACAGATCACCCACAGCCCTGATGATTGACTCAGGAGAACCAGCACTGTGACTGAAAGGAGAAACTAAGGATTGCAAATCCTGCATAGACTTCCCTTCTTTAGCGAGAAACATTGTCAGCTTTTCAGTAAACTTTGCAGGAGAGGGATCACACTCCTGAACTATCACCACCCTCCATGGATCTTCCCCCTCATCAGGCAGCAATACTGGTGGAGCAGTCAATGGGTTCACAGCTTCCCTACACTCACATAATACTTTTAAAGTATTAGAGCTAACACCTGTTTTGGTAGCTCTTACACGTACCCTTCCCCAAGCTTTCACAGTCTGAGCTACATCCTCAATATAGGCCACATCAGCTTCAGCCGAAACCCCTACCAGCAAAATGGCATGCGTTTCATCCACCACAGCCTCTTTGCACCATGAAATAAGTTCTGCTCGGAGCTCAGGGTTTCCACTCGAATCCATCACTGCATGCAAGACTAGAACAGAACTAAATTAAGGGTGTTTATGGTTTAACTATTAACTAGGGTGTTAGAAAAAAAAAGAAAGAAAATCCCCGTACGGGCCACCACTTTATGTAGCACCCTCTTCCCTCTCAGTAATGATGTACTTGAGCTCTTAAGGCGGGTACTCGGGTTCAAACTTTGCAGTCTCTCGACTTATTATAAGGGAACTCTCTTAACACCCTTCAAGCACAAACACTATTCCCTATGTGTAGCTATAACCCTGACTTTTTAGGTGAATATAAATTAACACAATACGAAATATTCAGGTTAACCTTCAACTCAACCACTCGATGAAATCACTTCAAGTAAAACGATTACAATGTTTATTAAAACCAATATGAATTTAAATGAAAAATAGAAAATATGAAACAAAAGGGCAGAATAAATAAAAAGTAAACTACAATTAACTGCCTCTTTTAAAATGAGCACAATTGGGCAGTTAGAATATTAAATGATACACAATCTCAGATAAATGTACTTTCACAATTGTATGTCAATCTACAGAGGAATATTAAAGTTAGCTGTTGAGTATGACTCTTTTTACCAAATAATAAATCAAATGTCCCTCAATATAGTTCTTACACGGTTTTAAATGCCCATCTATTTACATGTAAAATATAAGAAACTTCCCTTTAACAGAAAAGGAATATTAATAAATCAAACCCCTTGTTGCAAATAAAGCAGCAGTTATAATTTGACAGATAAACACATTAACTCACGTGGGCCCACACACACACACATACACACCCAATCACGCTCACCCCTCGTTGCAGGCCTGTAACCGTTGCTCGCGTGCGTTGTGGCCACAAAACAAAAAGATAATTGGCCGCTTCACTCCGAAGAGCCAAATAAATATTAAACTGAAATACCTTAACCGTAGTGAAGAGTCCTCCCTTGTTAGGAAACTTTAATCCCTCGGTTCTCACTGATATGCACGTCCTGACGAACCTCGCGATCCCTCGTTGCCAGGGGAACCCTGAATCTCTCGGTAATTCAGGGCGCTACCTGGATGTCCAGTCGCTAAACTTCTCCTTATCACCGTTATTCACGTTGATATTAAAAGTTCACTTTAGTAGTCACTATTTCGTTTGTAGTAAGCACTAACTCGTCTGGAACTCACACAAGTGTACTGACAAACAGAAAGTTAACTCAGCATTCAGCCTACAGCCAGCGAACTTTGTGAAAACAAAACAAATACTGCTAAATAAACTATTTCAATACTTTTTGTTGCTAAAAAATAAATAAAAATCAATCCTATCCGGATTAATCGCGATTCTCTCACACATACAACAGCGCGCTTTGACACACACCTGTTCCGTTCGCTTTCTTTCTTCTTCTCTCCTTTTCCCCTCCACTCTCAAGAACCAATCAAACTTCGCATTACGTAGATATCAGGCGGGCTTAATCAATTATTCACCAATGAATAACGGACAAACTAACTTGTTAGTAAAACCCACGTTTTGCACATGTATATTACAACCAAACTATAACACAAACGATGCTCTTAAAGGGGTAGATGCCCATATACACATTTTAAAGAACTATGAATTCAGTACCCACTAAACGTTATTATAAAGAGTCCTAAATACTTTTTATTTAACTTTGAGGGGAATATACCTGGGTTACACTAGCATGTTGCTAGCATGATTTTAGCATGATTAGCATGTTGCTAGCAAGTTTCTAGTATGACTAGCATGCGACTAGCATGTTTCTAGCATGATTAACATGTTGCTAGACATGATTAGCATGTTGCTAGCATGATTTAAGCATGATTAGCATGTTGTTAACATGTTTCTAGCATCATTAGCATGCAACTAGCAAGAGGTTAATGGATCTTAAAGTTTACCCTCTTGTTATTAAATGGTATCACTCTTTTTTAAGCAACCGTAGGCAGCAGGTTAGTGTCAATGGAACACTCTCTGAAGTTAGAACTTTGAGTACTGAGTACTGTTCACTCTGTATATGGATGAGTGCAGAAGGTGCTACCCCAATAATTATATTATTAAATTCTCAGATGAGACTGCAATTTTAGGATTATTAAAAAAGGATGGAGACCTGTCCGAATATTTTTCAGAGATTAGAAGATTTGAAAACTGGTGTGATAACAACCACCTAGCTCTAAATGTAGGTAAGACAAAGGAAATGGTGTTTGAACCTAGAGGGGTGATCACAGGCCACAGAGCATTCACAAACAAAATGTAGCACAGGTCTCAACATATAAATATCTTGGTGTCTTTTTTGATGATTAACTAACATGGCATATACATGTGGATAATCTCTTTAGTGAAATACAACAAAGATTGCATTTTTTACGTTGTCTGAAGGTTTATGGGGTTGATCAAAAATGATGGTAATTTTTTACCAGGCAGTAATTGAGAGCTTAATCAGACACTGTATCACAGTATGCTGTGGGAATCTATCTGTGCAATCGAGATCAAAGCTGATACGAATGATACATACTGCTTGGAAAATTATAGGAGTGAATGAATGGACACCACTGCAAACTATGTACGAACATGCCACTGTAAGACACGCTGAGAGGATTGTCTGTGATTTTTCCCATGTTTTGAGTATGAGTTGTTGCCTTCTGCCAGGAGGTTCAGGGTTCCTCGCTGCAGATTAAATAGATTTAAAAACTCTTTTATCCCAGTGTCTGTGAAGTTGTTAAATAGAGAAAGTAATGTATGGAGCTGTAATTTTATGTATTAATATTCTGTGTATTTTGTGAATTGTATTTGTCTAATGTGTGTACTGTATGGTTGCAGCATGGATGATGGCCCAACACAAATTTCCCTACTGGGGACAATAAAAGTTCACCTTACCTTACCTTACCTTACCTTATCACCTGAAAACTATGCAAAAACAAGATGTAAACAGACTCATCAATTATCTCTGGTGGAAAAATAGTATTTACAATTCACACATTCACAACAGAACAAAAGAAAGGATTTCTGTCTCGTGCTAATTATACCAAAAATTATCTTTTGCCAAAACCCATATACTCTTCTGCATTTCATAATTCAATGATTTTGAGTCAGTTTGTTTTGTGCAAAGATAATTCCTATGTAAAGATTATGTTAGATTTTTTTCTATAACCTTTTCTATAACAAAAGTATGGACTTGTACTAACTTGCACAATTGTTTATAAAACAGATTTTCTGAATTCTAAAGGTATTATAAACAGAGGTGGGTAGAGTACCCAAAAACTGTACTCAAGTAAAAGTAAAAGTACTTCTAGAAATATTTACTCAAGTAAAAGTAAAAGTACTAGTCTTGAATAGTTACTTGAGTAAGAGTAAAAGAGTATCGGATAAAAAATCTACTCAAGTAGTTAGTTACTAGTTACTTTGGGTCATATATACTGAGCCTATTTTTATTTAGATATATAGATAAAATGTATGTAATGTATGTTTGTGTGTGTATAAATGTATATATTTCATCAGCCTTTACTCCAATTTAAGTAATTTATTATAAAACCCTGTCTGTTTACTTAAGTAACAGATATAGGTGTCATGCCATAACATATTTTTTATACGACTGACTTTATATTAAATGTGAATTTAACATTGAAAGTTAATGTGATATAAATATTGCTACTAATCTTTCATTGTTCAGAAAGAGAGCAAATAACATTTAAATTATTAAAGATCATTTTCACTGACAGTTTAGATTTCAATCACTCTCAGAAACTCCCATTAAAATCACTGAAACTGTTAACACTGTAAAATCAATATCTTTAATTATAGATTCGTACACACATCTGCACTTTGTTGTTTCTGACGAGAGAATTCGCCAGAAAGAGGTATTCAGTCAGTGAGCGAGGGAAGGAAGCACCGGCATTTTAGCGATGACTCATCTGAACGCCTCTGATTGGCCTGATTGCATTCAAAAGCTCAACAGAACCGTGTGTGATTGGTTCATGCGCAGCGCTGTAAAAACGCGTCTGTCTCTGGCTCAGCGCCAGCAAGCGATCACAGATCTGACTTTAGCAGCTGATCATATGACTTGCTGAACGTACTCGCACCGGTGTGATTGTATTAAAATTAATACAATTTTAATCGGCTATTTTTTGTCTTTTGGAAGCTGCATTCAACTTGACTCCCCTCTGTTATAAGCCACACACGTACAACAAACTAATGTCACAGTGGTATGGTGTACTGTAATCGAATGTAGCCCAAGTTATTACCTGTTAAACAGTAGACAGCACACGCGTTCATCTAATAAGGATCTCCATCGCAAGCAAATAATAGCCTTTGCAGATTTGCTTTCAATTCAGTGCAGTTCCGTAGCCCTGTTTTCAACGCTGCTGATATTCTTAAACGTTACAACTCTGAGTGATCCGCTTCAGACGCTCAGCGCGTGCGGCAGGGAGCTGAACGAATCATTCAAACTGATTCATGAACCAATTCACTTGTTTGCCAACTGGTTTGATCAAGCCTTTGAACAGAGTTGACTCAAAAGAATGAATCATTCGCGAATGAGCATCGCTCACTTCTCATTGTTCAGAGAAAAGTAGACGGCGCGTTTGGAATAAACTGAAGCATTTATTGCATTAAGATAAAGTAACGAGAGGAGCGTCGCCCACAGTAACGAAGTAAAAGTACATCTTTTTCCTAAAAGATTTACTCAAGTAAGAGTATAAAGTACCCATCTTTAAATATACTCCGAAAAGTATTAGTTACCCCAAAAAATTAATCAAGTAAATGTAACGAAGTAAATGTAACTCGTTACTACCCACCTCTGATTATAAACATTTATTTTCCTGCTTAACTCTCTTAGTGGTGGTCTCTTGAATGCACAAAAGGTTATGGATGAAATGTATCTATACTCTTTAAAGAGTGTAGAAACTTTAAAATGCTCTAACTTTAAAGAGCAGTTTGATTTGTTTCAGTTGTAATAGTTTTAAGGGTAAAACTTACTTTCATGTTGATGCTTCATGTGATCGCACTTTGTGGACAGACACAAAGTTGCACTAAAAGAAACTTCTCAAAGAGAAAAACTGTAACTTAATTTCTTAATTTTTATTTATTCATATTGTGATGACAGCTAACAAAGAGACGTCTTCACCTAAAACATACACAGTCCAACAAACAAATTGTGAAATGCCATCCGAAATCTTGATAACATGCCTAAATCAAGTGGTATAAGAAGAAAAAATTCATGAAAAAAATTCAAAAATCATATTGTGATTTTTAGATGTGGCCTATCCTTGGAATAAAATCTGTTGGCATGCAAAAAATCCTCACAAATGTTTTAGCACAGCTATATATACACAGTATGAGATCTGTATATTGTTTCACTTGCATAGAAAATTAAATACCAGTTATCAGGGTCACAAGAACATTATGATAATAGTTGACACATTCTTAGCTTGTCCATCTCTTTCATGTTGAAAATCAAAGATTATTATGGGTTAAATCTATTAGCAAATCATTTGAAAATGACATGATACCCACAAAATAGACAAAGTGTTTTGTGTTGTAGGAAAGAAATTTTACACCAAGTGTTAAACGTCAGGTAAATAATTTAAAACAAAGGCTTCTCAAATGAGAAAAGTTCAGTCATACATTTAAAACTGTTTTCTGAAGTAAAAATTATGTGTTTGTCACAAACACATCCAAAGAGTTTTCTACTCGTGTGAGAAAAGCACTTGGGTGTATTAATGATCTAAAGAAACAATGCTGGTAATCAGGCTATTTTAAATAAACTAAAGACAATAGACAGTGTGCCTTGCTTTAGTGACAAACAATGTTCAACAATTTTTTTTATTGAGGTTTAAAATTAAAACGATATTTTTTATTTTACAGTACACATACTACCTACAGGCTGGATTAAAACAGAAACAGTTTTTAAATAACAAAAAGTAAAAACAACATTGTGATTTTGATCAAACTTCAAATTGAGTATACTCAGATTTGTGTGTGTGTGTGTGTGTGTGTGAGAGAGAGAGAGAGAGAGAGAGAGAGAGGAATCAGCCAAGGTGAAGATTCATTGTCTAAGGCAGGGCTTATTTAAAAATGTATTTGTCTTGTCATATCATGTTATGTACTTTGATTTCTTTTAAACAATATTGTTCAGCACAATGGACAACCATTGTTGTTTTATTGTGCTCTATAAATAAAAGGAACTGAGCTGAACTAAAGCATGATTCTGTGCACATCTATATGAGCTGGATGTTGCACACAGAGGATACTCGCACCCATTGTCAGTTATGCCTCATAAATCCAGGCAAAAATCCATCAAAAGTCTGTCCATCAAAATCCATCTGTTTGATTGTTTGATTTACACCCCCCAGTCATGTCAATCAGGGAATGACAGGACCCCGGTGACATGAAAGTCAAGGTGACAGAAAGGTCATATAGACATAAATCAGAGGGCGGGAGGGCGGTAAAAAAATCTAGTGCGATGTGGGACCAGGGTCTCGAAGGGACAGACAGCGGTTGAAGGAGCCCATCAGGAGGTCGGTTAGATGACTTACCACTGGCGCAAACTGAGCAAGCCACAACAAAATCGTGGACGTCACGAGCCATAAGAGGCCACCAGAATCGTTGTTTAACTAACCCATTAGTTCGACTTATCCCTGGATGACAAGCAACGTTAGAGCAGTGACCCCACTGAATGACTTCGGACCGTAACTCCTCCGGCACAAATAAACGATTCGGTGGACAACCGGACGGAGGCATTACCCCTTCTAAGGCAGTCTTGACCTTCGACTCGACCTCCCATACGAGTGCTGAGACAATTACTTTCTCAGGTAAAATACACTCGGGAGTAACCGGGCGGGCGGAGGGATCAAAAAGACATGATGAAGAGTCGGGTTTGACATTTGTGGAACCCGGGCGGTACGAAATCAAAATGACCGAAAAAAAGTGCCCACCGAGCCTGCCTGGAATTGAGTCTTTTGGCAGTTCTAATGTACTCCAAATTCTTATGATTGGTCCAAACAATGAAAGGTACCCCTGAGCCTTTCCTCCCTTTGAGCCAACAATTCTCTGTTACCAATGTCATAATTGCGTTCCGCAGGAGATAAATGATGGGAGAAAAACGCGCATGGATGTACCTTATCGTCCGAGGCAGCACGTTGGGACAGCACTGCTCCTACCCCCACCTCTGATGTGTCAACCTCCACCACGAACTGTCATGTGGGGTCAGGGGCCACAAGGATGAGAGCCGAAACAAAGCGTCTCTTGAGGTAAGTGAACTCCTCGGTGGCGAAGGTGCGGGGCTGTAAGGCAAAGTGCATGGAACACTTATTAAGGAAAGTTTTGAAGAAAGGTTGGCTCACCGGAATAATTATCTGGCGCCGGAAGTTGTGGCTCTGGCCGGAAGTGGTTCTGGGAGGGCTCCCGGGGGATGGGCGGTGCAGGCGGTGCGATGGGCGCAGTGGGAGAGGTGAGTTGATGAATCCGCTGGGGGAGCTCGGACACCTGTGTCACCAGCGCTTGGATCGCGCGTCCGATGTTTACCATGCTCTCCTGCTGCTGATCCATACAATTGACGCTGTGATGGATGAAGTCACATAGTGAAGTGGTGCTCGCTGCGGGACTCTCGGCGTCACATCGTGCAGCTGCTGAGTCAAGGAAATGTGACTGTGTTAACTTGTGACCTATGTTCACCTATTATGAAAATAAACCATAGCAGAACGATGACTACATTTTATGGTTAATGATGTTAAAGAACTTCTCAGACAACTGTACATTTGTGGCTACTGTGGGTTAATTATAAACTAAAGACAATGTACCATGTTTTTACTATGGTAAATATGAGTTAACGATAGCGTTTATAATTAACCCACAGTAGCCACAAATGTACAGTTGTCTGAGAAGTCATGAAATGTTCTTTAACCCACAAATGCAGTTTTATTTTGCACTAAAAAGTTTTTTTTTTACATTCCTTTGCATTTTAGTTGGTTCAATATTAACCTGTACACAATATAATTTGTTTATTTATTTATAATATGTTCATTTTGTGGCAAAAAGGTTTCTCTTTTTTTGTTAATTTTGGCCAAGTTAGGATTGATACCAATCCTGAGTGTCTGCTGTCACACCCCTATCCAAAAAGCACAACCAGTTGTATTAATAATGTTATCCTGAGTGTGAAGTGTTACCAGAATTTGTTTTAATTAAGGTGAAAAATAAAAGTTTTGTGTTTAATGTATTTGTGTTGATGTTGAAATGGATTTTAAAACATCTGGTATCGAAAAAAGTATCGTTAGTAACCGGTATTGAAACTGAAGTATCGAAATTGGCACCGGATTGAAAGATTTTGAACAATACCCAGCCCTACACATTCCTGTGAAACTTTTTTGGCTGTTGATGTTAATAACTTGTTTTAATGTCGGAAATAATTTCACCACCACCAACGCATCTAATATTCTCTCTGATTTTCCATGTTCCCTTACGAAAATTAGCCATCGTTCTTGTAGCCATGGTAACTGCAAATAAGCCATGGTTGTGTAACTTCAAATAATAATTTAAAAAGATAATAATTAATTTTGGTTATAAAAACAAACCTAAGCCATCAATAGCCTTTCAAATGATTTAAAATGCATTATATAAAAACAATGAGGCAATAATCATTGGTTAATAACACTGTTAATGTAGGCTAATATAAAACAAACACTTTACGTACATAACATATTATTACAAATGGCTACAAAGGGAGCCTAATTGCTGTTGGTAATTGCCGCTGCTACACTTACAGGATGATCAAATCCTATTGGCCAAACATTTAATTCAAATATTCACTTAATCTTTAATTTTTGGCCACCTTTTTGCTATGGATGACACAGACTCTATAATTTCTTCAACAAAAAAAACATGTGGACATCACAACCCTTACAAAAATAAATCATGGTTTTATTGTAGTAAAACTACTTCATTTTCTTTTGCATGTTTTCTAAATGCTTGAGACTAAAAAATAAATTAGACAACTGGTATTAATAAAGTCATAGCAATAGGTAACTGTCAATTGTAATTAGTAAATAATACAATTTATTTATTAACTTTTTTTTTATTTTATTAAAATTCTATTTTGACCCCTATAGTAGGTGTTTTTTTTTGTGTGTTTTTTTTTTTTTTGCATAATATTTGAGAAAGGGGGAAACACCAATACAATCATGCTTAGGGCACCCATTTGGCCAGCAGGAACCCTAATAACGTGACATATATTATGGCATCAGTGTTAACTCAGTGGTAGTTGAGAGTTTTCTAACGGGACACTGCACTTACCCACAATCACAAAAGTCAATTTTTTTTTTATCTGTTTAAAGCCCCACTTGTTAAATGTTTCATTTGTGGGCTGTTCTGATGAGCGCTTTTTCTGAGCACACACAAAAGAGCCTTTCAAACTGTGCCTTATTACTGTACCAAGTAATGTTTTGTGCTAATACTGTCAAAACACACAAGGTTTATGTATAGTGTCAGTTGATTATGTCTAAAATGAAAGTAAACAACAGAGAAATTATGCCCTTGTATATCAGATGTGTGCAGCTCTTAAAGGGCAGTAGGCTACATGCTGCCGACTGTCATTAAAGGGATAGTTCCCTAGAGTTGGGTCCGAGTCCACCTTTGTCGAGTACGAGTCAAGACCAAGTCCACAAACATCAAGTCCAAGTCCGAGTCCGAGTCCAAAAGGGGCCGAGTTGGACTCAAGTCTGAGTCCTTAAAGGCCGAGTCCGAGTCGAGTCCGCCCGAGTCCAGAAAGTAATTAAATTAAAAAAGATTATAAATTGGTATTGTAAATTTTTACATGCTATTAATATTTTAACCTTTCAACCCATTAAACCAATGGCAATATAAAAATGTAATAAAAAAAATACCACTGTTACATCTAGTCATTGCCATTGAACATTTTTATTTTATGTCAACAGAACTACTTTCCTATCAAAAAAGGTTCAAAGGTTTTATTGTATTACAAGTGCATGAAAATACAAATGAACCTGTTTTATTATTGTATCACACTATATTGTCCTCCAGTTAAAGATGACATTTCAGTTATTTAATGCCTCTCCCCCACATTTGACAGAGGTAAAGTGCAGCCAATGAGGAGATCCTTAATGATGGCATTATGAATTTCTTGTTGTCTTGGAGAACTTGCATCATAAAGTTGCATTGCTTGTTTGGTCAGTTCAGGTCTTGCAAATCCTGCAATGCTGAGTTGTGCAGCATATGTTGGTTGCTGCTGCTGTCTTTGGTACTCGGTTGCATCGGTTTTCGGATCACCAGTACACTGAACCGAAAACGTTTCTTTCGGACGCGTCCGTTTTGAGAACAGATGAACTGATGATACTGCGCATGCGTGTAATTTTTCAAGTATTTTCTTAAACATCAGAATCAGAATCAGAATCAGAATTAGCTTTATTGCCAGGTATGTTTACACATACGAGGAATTTGTTTTCGTGACAGAAGCTCCGCAGTACAACAGAATAACAGCGACAGAACATAAAACACATAATAAAAGAATAAAAAATATAAAAAAATACAAATAAGTAGATAGTGAATGACAATATACAAATTGACAATTGTAGGCAGGTATATTACAAAATGCAGTTATGTATGTACATGTATATTATGTACAAAATGTAAGTGTATACTAAGTATGTGTGTTAGATAAATAAGTGTATGTGTATATAAATATAAAGTGTAGTGTGTTCCACAGTTATTATCAGCGGAAAAGTGTGATAAAATAACTAATATGTATATATATATATATATATATATATATATATATATATAAAAATTATTTATTTTTTTATTTTTTATTGCATGTTTCTAATATGTATGTTGGAGATTATGTATGGGCCAAAGGGGTTTTCAGGGAAGTTGGACAATAATTAAGACTCTAAAGACTCTTATGTTTAATAGGAATAAGGGATGATTTATGAAATATCTGTACTGTATTTATAGTTAATGATGACACATTCACAAATAGAGTTTGTAGTAAACAGAACATGAACACGAGTAGAGCAGCTGATGATACTGAACTGCAGTAGGTGCCGGTTAGAGCAGTTCTCGTTTTCGAATCAAGAACCGGTTGCATCGGTTTTCGGATCATCAGTAAACTGAACCGAAAACAGTTTCTGTCGGACGCGTCCTATTCGAGAACCGACGAGCTGATGATACTGCGCATGTGTGATTCAGCGTAAAGCTGACTGACTCCCTGCGCGTCTGAACCGAACTGATTCTTTTGGTGATTAATTCTGAACTGATTCTGTGCTAATATGAGCGCGGGTAAACCGAGGGCTTGAATGAAGGGCAATCTGGCGAAACGTAAGTTCATGTAATAACAAATACATCGCAATGGATTATGTATAGTAAGTGGATCATGGTTTCTGCGCTGATGAAACCTAATTTATTTACTTTATATCTTCAAGACTTAAATCATCGTATGCACATTATTGCACATTAACCGTTTTTTTCAACCGATTTATTGAATCGAACTGTCCGAAAGAACCTTGTTCGCGGAAAATAATCTAATTTCCCATCGCTAATCTACATTGATATCCAGTGAGTGATGTGTGTGTTTCGTCTGCAAGCATAAAATACTGCTGCCTGCCGGTGTGGTGCAGTAAAATGACAGAAGGGGAGACATTCATTAATTTCTCATCTCAATTTTATGCTGGTTTTATTGTTACACATGACGCGGACTCGACTGTACTCGGAATATTTTCCGAGTCCAAAATGTTCAAGTCCGTGTCAAGTCCGAGTACAAATTCACCCAAGTGTGTGACAAGTCCGAGTTCATTCAAAATTGGACTCGAGTCCGAGTATCGAGTGAGAATCATGCCAAAACCTCTCACACACACAAAATGTGTTTTACTCACACCCAACGATTCACAAACAAACTCAGTGTGATTTGCAAATACAAAACATCACTCACAAACTAATGCATTTTGTTCTGCAAATAAAAAACGTAGCTATCAAACAAATACAGTACGTTTTACATATACAAAGAAACGTATTTCTTCAATGACAAAAATATCCTCCAAGTACAAACTAAAATCTTTCAAGTACAAAAAAAAAATCCTTCAATTAAAAAAAAAATCCTTCAAGTACAAAACAAAATCCTTCAAGTACAAAACAAATTTCTACAAGTACGAAAAACTGTCACGTGACTTTTGGCACTAATTTTCCGCCTTGCTGATCCACACGCAAATGCCTTCAGATCCACACAAGGGGCAAGGAACTCGACCGGAAGTTGAAGTCGGGTGGGGGCTGCCATCTTTTAGCAGAACTTCACTTGCGTTAGCATTCCCATTGACTCCCATTCATTTTGGCGTCACTTTGACAGCGAATAACTTTACATCTGAGGCGTTTAAAGACTCTGTTTGTCCATTATTTATTTCTAAAGATACACGACAATGTATAAAGTGCTCCATTACCTTCTATGTTACATTATGGCCCCGTATAAACAGTTTTTGTAAAAAAATAGGCTAACGATTGCGTCATAACCACTCGGCTCTCTGTCGCATTACCGTACAGACATGTGGAGAAGCTCGCAGGCAATTAACTAAATATGGCGTACTGGCGTTACATTTTAAAATACTATACAAAATAATTAATCAGAATACTTACTCCTGCTCACTCACGCCAAAGAACTCCCCGCTCAAGCTCGCCGTCTCTGCAAGATTAACGATGGCAGTTTTCACGCACAGCCACTTAGAAGATTTACATCTGGCAGACAGGTTGCTGACGTCGTCAAGCTTCGTTTGAGTCTGCGCGTCAGAAACGGAAGTGCTAAAAAACGCTAAAACTGGGCTTCATTTAGCTCAATTGAGTTCCAATGGGGTCGCTGTGTCCATTTCTTTTACTGTCTATGGATCCACACACATGCTAGTAAACTGTCATGTAATTCAGTTGGTGGCGCTGTTAGCGACTTGCTTGGCACCGTCACCGACATGGAAACAGAGGAGAAGAAGAAACGCTAGCGTGAGGGACGTTTTGAACATGATTAGCGGCCAACAGGTGAGTTTGCAGTCCTTTCTGGTGAAAAATCAGCCTGAAGGGGTTGTTATTCGCTATAACAACCGCCTCGCTATACATGATCCCACTTATTACATTGCTACCTACAAAATAAATAAATAATTTGACACAAAATATTGATTTAAAAATGAGTTTATTGATTTTAAAAACGATTGTATTGCTTCCGCTAAAGAAAATAGTTCGTTCCGCGACCATAACAACGGTCTGTTTTTCATGACAAGGGTGTGTTTGGACCTCCAAATCAACCCTGGTCTTCTCCTGTTAGTTTCTCATAGAATATAGAAGCTTCATTCCATGTCAAATCAGTCAGAATCCAGGAAAGTGGTTGCAGCAACATCTCAGATGAAGAGTTTTTCTATATTATGTTTGGGTCCCAAAACTAAGGCCTGTAAAATTATTCATATTTTTGTCAGTCCTTGAGATTGTCGTTCTTATAGCATCAAAAACACTATCAGAGAACCATGTTTGGGCATTAATATCTTAAAGTGTTATTCATAGCCTCACCAAACTTTCCAGGATGGAAGACAAGCATGTTCTTAGTATAACTGAACCAAAGTTTGTACTGCATGCCTATTGAGATTCTACAAGGCCCTAGATTTGGGTAAATGGCTAAACCCCTGATACTGAGGGTATTATAAACTCATTTTCTGCATCCGTATGATATCAGTCATTACATTTTCTTTAAGCGCAATCTTGTATTAATCGTGTGTCAATATTTGAGGTCTCTACCACTAATAGTCATGAAGATATTAAGAATAAACAAAGTGTAGTTTTTGGTCATTTTACTGGTCATGTTCAGTTACACCAGTATTTTTTACCTCATACATTTTTCCTCTTTTCCCCTCTCTAGGAACTGCTTGCACAAACAATGTTAGAGAAGAATCCGCACACGGCTCCAGCATATTGTCTGTCAGCAACCCCTTGACCTGGATTACCTTGAATTTGTGTGTTTTCAGGAGGCTGTTCTTTTTAGTGCTGCCCAGTGATAACCAGGTTCTCATCCCAAAAGGCATTTTAGATGCACTCACAGAGCTGCACAAGTTGGTTAAAAAGAGAAAACCAGGTCCCCATAGTAAAAAAAAAAAAAAAAGATATTGTATTGTTTTTGGTTGTTCCAACCCCCCAGATGTTTTAAGATTGTATTCACACTACAATAAAAAATAATACAATCTACATGTGTTTGGTTTGAACATTCATTACGACATTAAGAGAGCTGAAAGTCTTAAAGTCCGCTGCTAGCACTGCTTGAGGAAAGCAATTCTTCCTGCTGCCGCTGGCAGTCCTAACAAACGTGCATGTCTGCTGGTCTGATTTGATTAAACAGAGAAAAATCAAACATTAGACCACCTCACTGATTCAGAAATATTTATTTGTGTAACTGTAACATCTTACAAACCAGTTATTAGCAGGGGCACTGTTCTGTAAATAAGTGTTCTTCTTGTATTTGTGCTACAATTGCATTGAATCAGGTCCTTTGCGGAGTACGTTTTACTGTAAGCCTAGTAAGTGATGAACATACTGCACAGTAAGTTGGTAGATGTCTGAGCCATGTGATTGAGAGTGTCCCAGGGGATTTATGGCTGCCCTTAGTTCATCACTCAGTACATCAACCATCTCAGGAACAGTGACACCATGGTGTGGCTCATCAGCCAGGCCACTGTCCTCCCAGTCCAAATGTGGTAGGTACAATCCCTGAAAAGACATGTAAAGTGTTTATGTAGGGCAGTGGTTCTCAAACATTTATATTTTTACATCAAGGACCTAGACCACATCTGATAACATTTTGTAACAGACTCCAGAAATACACAATATTAATTCTGAGACTGAATAACATTACTTTCTTTGTCAATGTATGTTCAAATTAATGTCAATGGGATGCATTTTTGGTGAAATTTATAAAGACATTTGTGGAAAAACAGTCTATTTCTAGAAAAAGTCAGAATTAAAAAGTTGTGTGTGTATTTATATATACCCCCCCCCCCCACCCTGAACCTCCCTCAAGGACCACTGCCAAACTCATTGCCAGGTTTATTCTTAAAACTGATTGAATATACTTTAATTCAAATAAAATCTTCGCACATACTTCATGCGTATAGTTCTTTTCAGCAAGGGTTAAACAAGCAGGTTATGTCCTAATTGTCAGCTTTAAAAAAATGCTGCACCCATGTGTGCTGACAGCCTGCTGGTGTGATACGGATGCAGAAAATGAGTTTATAATACCCTCAGTATCAGGGGTTTAGCCATTTACCCAAATCTAGGGCCTTGTAGAATCTCAATAGGCATGCAGTACAAACTTTGGTTCAGTTATACTAAGAACATGTTTGTCTTCCATCCTGGAAAGTTTGGTGAGGCTATGAATAACACTTTAAGATATTAATGCCCAAACATGGTTCTCTGATAGTGTTTTTGATGCTATAAGAACGACAATCTCAAGGACTGACAAAAATATGAATAATTTTACAGGCCTTAGTTTTGGGACCCAAACATAATATAGAAAAACTCTTCATCTGAGATGTTGCTGCAACCACTTTCCTGGATTCTGACTGATTTGACATGGAATGAAGCCTCTATATTCTATGAGAAACTAACAGGAGAAGACCAGGGTTGATTTGGAGGTCCAAACACACCCTTGTCATGAAAAACAGACCGTTGTTATGGTCGCGGAACGAACTATTTTCTTTAGCGGAAGCAATACAATCGTTTTTAAAATCAATAAACTCATTTTTAAATCAATATTTTGTGTCAAATTATTTATTTATTTTGTAGGTAGCAATGTAATAAGTGGGATCATGTATAGCGAGGCGGTTGTTATAGCGAATAACAACCCCTTCAGGCTGATTTTTCACCAGAAAGGACTGCAAACTCACCTGTTGGCCGCTAATCATGTTCAAAACGTCCCTCACGCTAGCGTTTCTTCTTCTCCTCTGTTTCCATGTCGGTGACGGTGCCAAGCAAGTCGCTAACAGCGCCACCAACTGAATTACATGACAGTTTACTAGCATGTGTGTGGATCTGAAGGCATTTGCGTGTGGATCAGCAAGGCGGAAAATTAGTGCCAAAAGTCACGTGACAGTTTTTCGTACTTGTAGAAATTTGTTTTGTACTTGAAGGATTTTGTTTTTAATTGAAGGATTTTTTTTTTGTACTTGAAAGATTTTAGTTTGTACTTGGAGGATATTTTTGTCATTGAAGAAATACGTTTCTTTGTATATGTAAAACGTACTGTATTTGTTTGATAGCTACGTTTTTTATTTGCAGAACAAAATGCATTAGTTTGTGAGTGATGTTTTGTATTTGCAAATCACACTGAGTTTGTTTGTGAATCGTTGGGTGTGAGTAAAACACATTTTGTGTGTGTGTGAGGTTTTGGCATGATTCTCACTCCATATTATCGTCCAAGTTCGAGTACCCCAACTCTATAGTTCCCCCTAAAATCTAATTTCTGTCATTATTTATTTACCCACATGTTGTCCCAAACCTATATTAATTTCTTTCTTGTGCTGAACACAAAAGAAGATATTTAAAAGAATCTGGGTAAACAAAGAGTTGCTGGTCCACATTGACTTTGATAGTAGGGAACTATGGAAGTCACTGTGAACCTGCGACTGTTTGGTTTTCCACCTTCTTCAAAATAGCATTTATGTTTAGAAAAAGAAAGACACTCATTCAGGTTTAAAACAATTTTTCAGTGAGTAAATGAAGGTATAAAATAAAAACTAGCCTATTTTAATTTTGGGTGAATGATTCATGTAATGTTAATAAAACACCAAACACAAAGAGAAAAAACAGTAGAACTTTAGTACACTTAGTAGAAAGCAGATGTTTCCAGCAGCTGTTCCAGCACACTTCACCCTCTGCCTGACATTATACAGAGAACTGAATGAAGACCAGCCATCACAGACAGTATGCTGGGGATTTATAGAGGTCTTAATTAGAAAGACATGAATTTAAGACCACTTGAATTCAATCTCTCTCTCTCTCTCTCTCTCTCTCTCTCTTCAGTCTCTCCTCAGGTATCTCTGCTGCAGAGGTCTTCCTCATCTCAAGTCACGTGTCATGCTACAGGTTTTTACCCCAGTGGAGAAACAATCTCCTGGATGAAGAATGACCAGGAGCATCATGAGGATGTGGATCTTGGTGAACTTCTTCCTAATGAGGACGGGACCTTTCAGAGGTCGAGTGAACTCAAAGTTACTCCTGAAGAGCTGAAGAACAACAAGTTCATCTGTGTGGTGCAGCACCAGGGCAAAACCATTACAGCGAAGGAGATCAGGACTAACCCGGGTAAGAGAATGTGCATGCAAATACAGCTTTGCTGAGCCCCACCTTAAACATTTTATTTAAACAATCCTCATATCTTATCGGAAAGGCATTTATTATTGATGAAAATTAAGGAAATAATTAAAAAGTTGAAAATAAATATTGGGTAGGGTTATGGTAGGTGTAGGGAGAGCTTCTCTGTCCCAGTAAGGTGGCATCAATTAAAAAAATTGAATTAAAATGATAATTTACACTTACTACGTTATAATTGTATAATATAAAATTTATATCTCGCATCATCTATATATCGCAATTCTGAGAAAAAAAAAGTCAGAATGAATGGTAAGATTAAATCTGCAAATTAGGCCTACCTTTCTTAAAAAAAATGTATAAATAAAAAACATTGTTTTTCATTGTCTAAATATATAATAAATCAATTCAGATGAGCAGTTTGTAATTTTCTGCATTTATTGAACATTACACTGCATTTGGTCTATTTTGCAACATTATTCAATTAAAACACAGCGCTATACATACTTGCAATCTGGAAACCTTTTACCACACACGGATGCATCAAGATTTATATAATAATCCATGAAGCACTTCATCCAGTAGCTTTTCTCTCCGTGACAACAAAAAACAAAAGCAAACTTTTATTATGTTGTTAGCAATTAATAGAGTAAGCGGGGAGGAGCTGAGTAAATTCATTCTGACATCAAACAACAGCAATTCGACTAGGAGGAATTGCAATTCAGATATCTTAAACTCTGTGACTAGTCAAAATTAAATTAGAGATATCTCTAATTACATTTGTGGATGTATGACGTGTCTGTTGAAGATATCTATAAAGTAATTACAGATATCTTAAATGGAGTTTTGACTAGCATAAAGTATTTAGAGATATCTCTAATCCAGTTTCTTACTAGTGTAATTATAATTGCATATATATCTAATTATCATTATGACTATCCGAATTACAATTGTGACTATCCGAAATTATATTTATGTAGAGTCAAAACAAAGTTTTAAATGCTAAAACGGCTTGCGATACTATTCTGTTTAATACGACAGAAGAAGGCCTGGAACATTGCATCTAATGTCTCATAAACATTTTGTTTGTTTGTTTGTTTCAATACCTTTATTGTTTTAATTTGAAGATAAGGTTTATTGGGTGAAATATTTGGAATGTAAGTTTATTTTTATTTTTATTTTTTGCTGATTTGTCTATTTGAATATCACTTTCAAACTTAAAGCTACAGAGTACTCAAACAATTGAAATAGACCAGTGTAGGTTTTATTTAAGGAATCTAAAATCTAAAACGATTTAAATAAATAAAACATCTAAAAGATAATTAGGTAAATATTTAATTTAAACTAAAAATACTGTTGTAGCCATTTAAGAAAGTGTATTTTCTTTATATTATTTGTTTAAATATTATTTGTTTGTGGTTTGTTTAGTTCAATTTGCTAATTAAGAAATTGTAAACATCATAAGGGGCGGTAAACCGAATGGCAGAACGCCGGAAGAAGGGAAGTGGGTCAGACATAATTTTTTGACTACTTCATATGTTTTGTTTGTAGAATTCTTTTCTTTGGAACAAATTTTGTTTAGTATAATTTGTATCTTAATTTTAATGCGTTTTTTGTTGGTCATTTACTTGTCAAAATAAATTAAATGAAGAAAAGGCAAACGATGCTCTAAATGAAGTGCGTTCAGAACAAGGCCCGCTACCATGCTTCCGCGGCCAAAACAAAGGCCGAAGCACAAGTCAAAAAATTGTCTAAATTCTGGAATACCTTGGATTTACATGACGGATTGTGGAGCAAATGATTTCATGGACTTTGTGGAGAATGGACAGATATATGCTTCGCTGTTTTACCGTGAGTAATGGGATTGGAAAGCCAGACCTTGAGCCGCCGTGCTCTCTGTGCTTTGTTTGTTGAAAATTAGTTTGTTTGAAGATTTGCGAGACGAGAAAAGGAAAGGAAAATTGGCATTGCTTATTGTTGAAATGAATTTAAGTTAAAATGGATGAAGGATCGGAAGGAAACAAGGAAGAAAGGTTTTTTAAGTTGCTCGCTAAACGAAGAGGGAAACTTGGAGCTCTTAAACGGAAAAAAAATGAAATCAATAACCTCATCGAAACGGGTGAAAGTAAGGAAGCAGTTGATGTTCAAGTTGAAAAGTTTAATTGTATTTTGGCGGAGTTTATGAATTTGCAAGTTGCCGTCCAAAGTTTGTTGAAAGACCCAGATGAAAAGGAAGCAGATCATTCAGACTGGTACGAACCTAAGTTAATTCGTTTTCGAGAACTCCTTAGCGGAATTAAAGGTTGGATGGGTGTGAGTGACGATGAGAAGGAAGAAGAAAATTGTGAGGGTTTAGGAGATGCTATTGGGCCAGATGATAGTGTGTCTCAATTAGACAAAAGGCACGATCTAGAAAAGGAGGCTGAACGTATAAAAGATACCGATGATGGGGAAGGATTAGTTTCAAAGAATGTCAATGATAAAGCATCTAGTAAGGCCTCTAGTAAGGGCAGCAAAACATCCAGTGCGTCAGTAGCTTGCTTGCAAGCTGAAGCAGAGCATGCTGAGCTCATGGTAAAAGCAAAAGCTTTAGAACAAAAACATGTTCTGGACATGGAGGAAGCCCGTTTGAAGGCAAAAAAAATAAAAACTTGCCTTGAACGCAGCCGATGTAAAAGTGAAAATTCTCAAGTCTGTATCAATAACAAAAAATCAAAGCAGTGTTTCAAAACAAGATTTGTCTGACACATTCGACTCAGAGTCTAGTACATCCACTGATTATATCCTTCCTGCCGTTACGCTGTCAAAACCGTTGGCTCAAGCATTAAAAAAAAACTGTCTTCAGCCAAAGGATCAGTTCCTTACCGTTCCACAAAGCAAGTGATTAAACCAGAACCACATGATGCTCAATCAAAAGGTCATCAAATTGGTGTCTCCGTTAACTTGAAGGGCAATGCTCTTGTAGATGTCATGAGAAAACAAAATGAGATCACCGAGATGTTAGTCAGGCAACAGCAGCTGTCTCTTCTTCCAGTAAGGGTGATTCCCATATTTGATGGTAATCCACTCAAGTACAGAGCATTCATAAAGGCTTTTGAGCAAATCATTGAAAGCAAAACCGATAATATGCAAGACAGATTGTATTATCTTGAACAATTTACTTCAGGATACCTAAAAATCTTGTGCGCAGTTGCACTCACATGGATCCTCAGACAGGTTACAATGAAGCAAAGAAACAGTTGGAATGGAACTTTGGAAATAATGTTAAAATAACATCTGAATTTATTGATGAAGCTGTAAACTGGCCTGTTATAAAAGCAGAAGATGGTCCTGCTCTGAGATCTTATGCACTCTTCTTGAGAGGCTGCTTCAATACCTTACACAAAGTTCATTTTTGTCAAGATTTGGAAATTGCAGCAAACATGAGGATCATTGTGTCTAAATTACCTTTTAAATTACGTGACAAATGGAGATTTGTTGTCTGCAATATGGAAGAGGATGTCCAACAAAGACCAAAGTTTAAGGATCTTCTTATTGTTTATTGAGAAACAGGCAGGAGTCATGCTTGACCCTGTTTTTGGAGAAATTCAATGTTTAGCAGATACCAGAAGAATTCCTAAAACAAAGCCAACTGCAAAACCCATTGTAATAATGACCAGTAGGGGGAGCAGTTTTGCCACAGCAGTCAGTACCGCTTCTGAACAATTTAATTCTAAAACTAAATTGAATGCCCAGGGAATGTCGGTCAATGCCCTCTCAGCTGGTTTTAGGAAAGTATGTGCATTTTGTGGGAAAGATCATGCAATAGGGTTTTGTGTTTTGTTCAAACGGAAATCCAACATAGAAAAGGTGGAGTTTCTGAAAGCCAATGTAATGCGTTTTGGGTGCTTGGGAAAGGGGCAAATGAACAGCAATTGTCAAAGGCGTTTGATTTGTCAGATTTTTAATACCAATCATCCTACTGTACTTCATATTGATAGAAAGGAAGATCAAGAAAAAACAAATTAAAAGTTGTTAAAGTTAGATCAAAAGTATCATCACTGTCCAGTGCTCTAGTTTCCATGGATGCTGGAAGCCATACTGGGGCCGGAACCAAAATCTGTGCACTCGCTATAGTCCCAGTGAAAGTAAAGTTAAAAAAGGGAACCAAATAAACTTATGCCTTATCGACCCAGGCAGCTCTGCAACATTTTGCACTGAGCAGCTGATGGAAGAATTGAATGCTCCTGGGCGAAAGACAGATATACTTTTGAAAATGATGGGTCAAGAAAAAACTAAGTTTCTAGTTACAAAATCTCTGGGATTAAAGTAGCTGCATTAAAAGGAGATACTTACCTGGCATTACCTGATGTGTATACTCAAAGCACAATCCCAGTCACCAAAGATAACGTCCCCAAAATGGAAGACATAAAAAGGTGGTCTTATTTGAAAGATGTAGATTTAACTCCAATAGATGCTGCCGTTGGGTTACTTATTGGAGTAAATGCTCCAAAAGCCTTGGAGCCATGGAGAGTAATTAACAGCGTGGGTAGTGGACCGTACGCTGTAAAAACACTCCTTGGTTGGGTCATTAATGGCCCGCTGAGTCTCAACATGGATGGTGATGTATGGGATACGCCAACAGTTCAAGTCAATCGAATATCCATTGGTAACTTGGAAGAGCTGATAATTAGACAGTATAACCAAGACTTTGTAGAACAGCAGTATGAGAATACTGAAATGTCCGTAAAAGATAAACAGTTTATGGATATAGTATCATCTTCTGCCACACTTAAAGATGAGCATTGCTACTTGAAATTACCATTTAGTGATGCCAAAGTGAGTATGCCCAATAACAAGTGCATAGCCCAGCAAAGAGCACAACACCTTTTGAAAAGGTTTAGAAAGAACCCATCATTTTACAAAGAATACAAGGATTTCATGAATGATGTGCTTGAAAAGGGATGTGCAGAGATCATACCTCAAAATGAGCTAGAGGTAGAACTTGGAAAGGTGTGGTACCTGCCACACCACGGAGTTTATCACCCTCGTAAAGGGAAACTACATGTGGTGTTTGATTGTGCAGCCACATTTGGTGGAACATCTCTGAACAAAGAACTCTTGCAAGGCCCAGACCTGACTAACTCACTCCTGGGACTGCTGCTTCGATTCCGTCAAGGCCCAGTTGCTTTCATGTCAGATAATCAGAGTATGTTCCATCAGGTAAGAGTGGCAAAAGAGGATGTCAATTTTTTAAGATTTCTATGGTGGCCTACTGGAAATGTCAATGCCGAGCTTGCAGAGTACAGAATGCTTGTGCACATCTTTGGAGCTGTGTCATCCCCAAGCTGTGCCACATTTGCTCTTTTGAAGACAGCGGATGATAACCAGAGGGATTATCCAGTCGATGTTATAAACACAATCAGGCAAAATTTCTACGTTGATGACTCCTTAAAATCTGTTAACACGGAAGAACAAGCCATGGCTCTATATCAGCAACTAACAGAAGTATGTGCCAAAGGGGGTTTTAGACTCAACAAACGGATAAGCAATAACCGCACATTCTTATCTGCTATCCCCGAAGAGAATAAAGCTAAAGGGGTGAATCAACTGGACCTCAGTAGAGACCAGCTGCCCATGGAAAGAGCCCTTGGTGTTCAATGGAATGTGGAAAATGACACATTCAACTTCAGTACTGAAATCAAACCTAACTCTGTGACCAGGCGTGGCATACTTTCCATTGTTAGTTCTCTTTATGATCCCTTAGGCTTTGTAGCCCCAGTCATTCTTCCCGCTAAGCAAATTTTGCAACAGTTATGCAAACTGAAGTAAGGATGGGATTGAGACCGTTCCACTGCACATGAGACAATCTTGGCAGAGATGGCAGGATGATTTGAGTCTATTGAGAACTTATAGCATAAATCGATGCTTCATTCCCAAAGGGTTTGAAGACTTTTCAACACTTTTGCGACGCCAGCGAAACTGGATTTGGAGCTGTGTCTTACCTATGTATTTCAATGTCAATGAGGAAATAAATAAAAATGATTGCAAAGCCATCAATTAGGTGGCGGTATGCACTAAGCAGGTAAACAACTAATGAACAAAAGAAGAAGAAAGAAACAGCTTGCCACGCTTTTTCTTAGCGTCCGTTAGTGATTCGTCACTCTGTTGAGAATGTCTTGAGTCTTAACATTGAGACTTAAGCCTTCCAGCTTCCGGCTTTGCTACCGTTCGGACGTTCCTGCTTACTGCTCTGTGCTTTGCATCTTATTTCTGTACTTTTCTCAGTATCGGCCAGTATGGTCCAACCTTGCTATCAGTATCGGCAAAATCCAATATCGGTCGATCTCTAATTTGTTGCATCCAATTGGGACATAATCACTGATTTTACTGTTTTTACACCTGTTTTTACACCTTGTGTTGCACCACACCGCGTAAATGTAAAACCATGTCTGCAGAAACAACAAACTCTTCCGTGTCTGTTGTAAGACAGTTCAAAACAAAGCAGTTTGTCTTATCCGGTTCGCGAACGAATCATTTGATGCAACCGGATCTTTTTGAACAAGTTCACCAAATCGAACTGAATCGTTTTAAACGGTTCGCGTCTCCAATACGCATTAATCCACAAATGAATTAAGCTGTTAACTTGTTTAATGTGGCTGACACTCCCTCTGAGTTCAATCAAACCAATATCCCGGAGTAATGCATGCACTCAAACCGTACACTGACTGAACTGCTGTGAAGAGAGAACTGAAGATGAGCACTGAGCCGAGCCAGATAATGTCTCATTCACGAGTCCTGCTCTGGAGCAGGTTATGTTAAGAGAGTGAGTTGCTATGACTACTAACATACCCTGAAAGTTACTTTCATTTTTGGAACCGAAAGTTGAGGTTATCCGCTTACTTGGTCTTAAACATACCCGGGTATGTCACATAACCTGCTTTCTGGAATACCCCCCGAACCATACTAATAGTAGTAATAATAATAATAATAACAGTAATAGTAATAGTAAATGTTGAAATTACCAAACTCTAATAGGGCCTTATGAAATCTGTTTCATTTTTTCCTAAATTCCATTTTATTAATTTCCAAATTCTGTTATTTAAATTTTATGTATTCTGTTATTTCCATTTTAATTTTACTTCACTCCTTTTTAATAGTTAAAGTTTATTAATCATAAAGTAAGTCTAATTAAATAAAATCATGAAACTTATACATTTTCAAATCAATTTAATAAAAGTTTAACAAAAATTACATTATTAGGGTCCTATTAAATGTTTTATTTTTTTCTCACCATATTTTTTTTTATTTTTACCAAATTCTGTTTTAGCATGTCTAATTATTTGAATGCATAAAACAACTTAATTATTTTTTTCTTAAAGAAGCCTAATGATTTTTTCCCCTCAAAAAATCTGTATATTTAAATTTTTATTGTCATCAAATCAAGGCATAAAACATTAATTTTATGTCTTTTAATTACTTAAAATTAAGCAAAAATAAAAATAAAAATTGCAAACAAAGGGGATTTACTATTAAAATTAAAACATGGAAGAAATGTTATACCTTTACAATTCTGTGCATGTGATGTGATGCGTTTGCTCTAATCAAACAGTCAAATGCTCATGAATTGACTCTCAGAGCAGTTCTGGAGATGTTCCTTCATGTGTTTTCGTAATTTTCCTAATTTAGTCAGATGGCAGACACTGAAATCACCACGAGTGTCACGTGTGCTAACTGCTAAACTGTGAATTACATTTCTATGAATGGATTCCTCAACTCTGTCCGTGTTTTCTGCATCGCGGGAAACATAGGGCCCTACAGTTATACCAACACAATGTATACTCTCACACTTGAACTGCTTCTGTTATTGAACACTCAAATGATTATCTAATCAAAATAAGAGAGCAGAGCTGAGTCTAGGAGAACTCACAGGTATTACACATACTCCGGGCACAATGCGCTTAACTCCAGCAGCGCTCTATAACAGTTTATTTATTCACCAAATGGACACAAGTTGACTTCAAGAATGAACAATGAGGCAAAGTTCTGTGTTTAAAAAACGGAGCAAATGGAAAGAGCGATCAAGATATTATAGGTCTATAAATGAAGCATACAGACTTTATTAGAGCCACAGAAAGACAAATGTTTAGATGGAAATGCTCAATATACAATGCATTATTTACATTAACAGCTGTTCGGGGTGAATATAATGTAATTTATGATTTTTGATGTTAACCGATTGTTCCAGCAATCAACTATCCGTGCCGATTAATCGGTAAAACTGATAAATCAGTCGACTTCTACAACAAATGCCTCATTTGTAATGGGTTTACTGGTTTTGTTTTATTGTGCCAGGACACAGGGCATCACCGTATGATGAGGGGCATAACATTTCCGTCACACACTTAGGTATTTGGTATTCGGCCAATCACAAGGCACTGGATAGTTGGCCAATCACAGCACACCTCGCTTTTAAGAATAATGAGTTTTGTAAAAACCAATGCGTTTTTAGAAGGCGGGGCATAAAGGAGAAACAATAATGTACAGTATGTGGAAATAATGTGTTTTTTTAACCTTAAACCACATAAACATTTTATTACACCAAATACACAAAATAATGTTCTTTTTAGAAACGTCATATGACCTCTTTAAATACTCTGCAAGGTCAAAAGAGCTGTCCTTGAAAGAGAACAAATAAAAGAAAACTTTAATTAGAAAAGCTATTTTATATAGCTGATAATATATATAGGTATAAAGATACTCAGAAACTCATATGTAATCACATTTAAAGCTTTATTGATTCTAAAGATTATTGATATTCCATATTATTATTACACTATTCATTATTATATTTACTTTAATTTAAAATAAAAGATGAACAATAATTATTCAATTAAAATGGTTTATGTAATGGATCAAGGCTATAATAAATATATAAATCTCCCTTTAATTTGGAGCACAAGAAACTGGGGGAGTGGCTTTATTGCATCAGAGATGTGACACTTTGCATGAAACTGATCAGTCAAATTTCAGTTTGCAATCTCTAAACCAGAATATAGCTTATCTGTGGAGCGTAAGTTATTATAATAACTTACGCTCCACAGATAATCTATATTCTGGTTTATATGGCATATATGGAAATGAATGCAGCTAAAAGCCAAGCCCCTTTCATGGTACCTAGAACCCATGGTTGGCGCAAACTAAACTGAAACTGAAACCTGACTAGCCAGCTAATTCGGCTTCAATGTACAGGCCCCTGGTTAGTAACATTATCTGGATTTGAGAGTGATCTGATGTTTCCTCAGATCAAACAGGAGATTCTGTCCCCATCGGCATCATCATTGGTGTTGTTGCTGCTGTTCTTCTGTTGATTGTGATTGGTGTTGTTGGGTATAAGGTCTATCAGAAAAGAACAGGTGAGAGAGACTCATATAATATTATTATCATTATTGACTACATTTCATGTTTTATTTAAACATTTGTGTCCTGATATTTCATCTCTCTGGGTTTCTGTTTTTCAGGCTTCAGACCTGTCAACGGTAAGTTTTTTTCTTTTCTTTTTTTATCTCTGTTTGATTTTTATTAATAACAGATGAACTCTGCCCTTTATGATGTGGTTAATAGTAATATGTTTTTATTTTAAAAAAATTGGTATGTAAAATCAAAGAGTAAGTCAAAATATATTTAAAGTTTTATACTATTTTTCTTTAATTATATCTAACAAATAGGACATTGTATAATTGTGTGATGTACAGTAGCTGTCATGATGATTGTAATTTGTGTTTTCTGTTCTAGCATCTGCTGATGGTTCTAACAGATCAACTCATTCAATTGATTCAGTTCATTCAGATCATTCACATGATTCAATTGATTCAGTTCATTCAGTTCATTCAGATGATCAGCTCATTTAAAAATAAAAAGATGTAAGTGTATTATTGTTATTATTATTATTATTTATTTGTTCAACTGTTTCAGTCATGTGAAATCAATAAAATGTAATTTTCTGGTATTTTAGGTGACGAGACGAGTGCGAAGTTTTAAAAGATGCCTGTTCTGCTGTCAGTCTTGCTTACAACACACACATACTTCCTCTCACACACAGGATAAGATATTTCAGTGATGGGATCGGTCTATATTATTATATTATATTTTATTATTACACGGCTCTGTTGAATACTTGATTCTGATTGGTCAGCAGTGACAGTCAGAGGTATGTTATCCCTGGATAACAACCTGTAAAAGCTGATAACACAGGCTCATCCGGGTAACAGCAGTCCGCGCTGTACTCTTGTAGGAACTCTTTTCTTTTTTGGTGGAAGCTTTGCGTTTGTTTAGCTAATAAAATATTAAAACTTGATTCAGAATGGTGTAAAAATGTTATGTCATCCTGGTACTGCGGACTCACTTTCGTTTCATACAAACCCAGCTGTTGCCATTTTGCTACGATTGCTTTGTACGCTGTAATGGATTATAAGAGAACTAACAAACTGGTAAGGTTTTAAAACATTTTCATCTTAATTCTTTTGTTGCCGTAATTATTTTGTGGTGAAATGTTGTGTAGTTCGTGGTTTGCCGGCACCGTTTCCCTTAAATGTCCGTTTAGTTTGAATTTGCCGCTTGTTCACAACTGCTGTCTTCACAGAAGCTTTGCGTTCAAATATTTCGACACAAATCAATATTTTGCTTGAAAGAGTTGTGGCACTGACTCTCTGAGGAATCAAAAGTTCACCGTTCATGAAAGCAAAGAGGCTTTCCAACTAATGTAAATCAATGATTACATTACTGAGTGCTTGCAGTACTCTGTTTTGACACACGACTTCTGACAAGAGAGAATTGTTGAACTGGGAAATTCCATCAACAAACTTAAACATGGAGGCTTCATATTTTATTTCTTGGATGGGATTTTGGGCTTTTTCTGTTTATTTCTTTTTTGTTGTTGTTGTTTTACATAATTTAGATAAGTTGTATAATATTATTGATAAATATTGATTCTTGTAATGATTAAGATATTATACTGTTAAACTTTTACATCTGTACTGTACTGTAAATATAGATATTTTCCATTATTTGAGGTTTAAATCGAAATTGTTACATTTTTTATATATTGGTTGCTATAAAAACATTGTAAACTTATTTTGATTCTTTACAAATAAATAAACTTCACAAAAAAGGCCAAGTGATGAATGTCTGTCTTTCATACTCACAAAACAGCAGCATCCATATTTCATCAGAATACATTAATTAACTTTTGCTTCAGATTCAACAGAATATTCTAAACTTACAGATGTTAGATCATATATGATATTCAAATGCATGATTCCTTCACAAAGTTGATATTGATATGAGATATTAATCAGACTCAAAATGACTGTATTCAACACTGAAGGCATGCAGTTTCCATCAACTGTTTTTCACTAGTCACCAAATACAGCAAATGTGATCTGAATTCTACCTAGCAACTGCAGTAATTACCTTCAGTAATATTGGACAAGTATGCACTTTTCATTTACAAAATTGAATCTGTAACAACAATGAGTTTTACGTAGTAATTAACTCAAATGATATATAGGGAATTTGAATAATTAATCAGGAATTTGATTAATATATATCTCAGATGGCAGTTACATTAAATTTTATTGATTATGAAAAATAGCTCAATTGCCTATACCAATACTAATCACAGGGCACTGTAATTTACTCATTAATATGTCAATATTCCATTCTTCATATCAATTATTGTGATATCTCTTACTGTAAATTACTGCAAATCAAACAGTGGTTTGTCCAGCAAGCCAGATTGACCTATCAATTTTCAATAAAGATATCACTTTTTATAATTCAAGGAAAAATATTCTCTGGCCACGAAAACATTATCCTATCATTATGATAAATTTAGTTTCTAAATTTAAAGCTTGTAGCTAAAGACCAAAACATTTCAGTGACTCGTAATGTGAGTGGGGTGGAGTCCAAGCCAATCATGTTATATATGGGTTTTTAATAATTCAACTAATAATACATCAAACTACAAATCACACAGAGTAAATATGCGTACGAAAATACAGACAATAAACTTACAAGACATAACAGAATCCAAATAAAAGAGAGAGAGAGAGAGAGAGAGAGAGAGAGAGAGAGAGAGGGAGAGAAATGGAGAAAGCGAGAGAGATCACAGAATGAGCTCAAGTATGAAAATCAGTCAGTAAACCTTAGTGAAACCAACAACGATCAGATCATAGCAACACTTTAAAGCAGCATTTAAATCTCCATAGAAAACGATACTTGCATGGCCCAGTGGGTGAGCGTGGTACCGGCGCCGCACGTGTGATGTCACGTGGTCCTTTGTTCGTTCGTCTTCGCGCGGTATTTGAAAGGTTCAACAAACAATGTTCCAGAATTCGTCTTCCTTGTGTGGAGAGGCGAATAGTTGAATAAACTTAGTAAAGAAAAGAAAACAAAACAACGAAAATGAAAGTTTCCAAATGAGCCATGAAAATGGCTTTCCTCTCCTCAGTCCGTGTGCTGAGGGGGGGGGGGGGAGAACCAAGAACGGCCCGAGAAAGAAGCTGATCAGAAGAAGAAGAGAAGAGAACTAAAAACTAAAAACTAGGCGGGCCTTGTTCGGTCGACCCTTATAGATTGAGATGGTTCCCGCCCCTTTTTGCGTAAACAGCCAATGAACATCCGCGATCTAAAGTGGAGGGAAAGTTCCTTTGTCTCTGGAACCAACCCCCCCCCCTAATGATTCAGGGCTTGTCAGATTTCATAAGGGATTTCCTATCACGTTCGTAATTCAAGATTAAATACATTTTTCATTACTTTGCTCTAGATAAATGGGTCTGTCAAAGCATGACGATTACCCAGATACCAAAATTAATATGTGCAAACGATCAAAACATGAAGTTACATTCAAATGCAGAATTACACACATTTAAAGATTTGATTAACACATGATAACACTGCAGATCGTCCCAATTTATATGGGAAACCTCTAATGTACCGCAAAAACAATACTATATACATTAAGACTACATTTGAGTACATTTTATCATTCTTTTGTAAGGATTAGGTTTCCTGTCCTGTGGTCCTGTGTGGTCGTAAAATTTTACGAGCTGCCAAGGAGTGTGGGGGTTGCAGAACATGGCTTTTTGAGAAAGAGTTAGAATGAATTCAACATTTCCACTTATAAGTCAGCACTTTAACCATTTACCCAGGATTAACCATTTTTATGCAATACACAAACATTCAAAATACATATTAATAAGGACTTACAAAAGTAAGGGACTTTAAGAAGGTTTCTTTGTGTGTGTGTGTGTGTGTGTTAAGGAATTTGGTGGGGGGTTTTCAGGTCTCCTTTGAGGCTCGCATGGGTATCGTAAAATAATTTAAGTCCAGCCAGGCTGGCGCCAGGCCAGGCATTTAGTACCAACAGGGTTTATTTGTAAAACAGAATTTAACCCATGAATCGCTGACCTGCATATCTGTTACAAATCTTAAAATCAATTTTTGTTCAAGTGAAACAATCTTGTATATAACAGTTGTCTTTTTAATAATGCTTGATTCAAAGATTTAAGTAATAAAAAAAATGACATTTGTAATGTTTGTCATGTTACTGAGCTTCATAATTGGTGTCTAGAGGTTTGTGTATGTACATGGACCTAAATCACACACCTAAGTTTCTTTTACAGACACTATCCACATCACTGACACATTCAGACTGTTGATACACTAAAAATGCAGAAATAAGTTCGGTCTCTATTTTGAACTATGTAAAATACCAAGATAATGAATTTGTGCAGCGCATACATTACTTTAACACTTTACGGTAAGGATTTATTTGTTATCATAAGTTAACTAGATTAGTTGACATGAATAATACAAACAAACCATTTATTAATATGCAGACACAGGTGATTAAAGTATATAGCACACAAAGATGAAGATACAATAGACAGAATAGTCTTGGAATTAAAAAAAACTCACTCAGGAAACATTGATGGAGACAGAAGAAGAAGAAACTCAGGAATCCAGGAAGGATTATGAATAATAAAGCAAATGAGGGACTATTGAGTAATTAACATGATGATAGGTGAACAGAATGACTAATAAACACAACACAGAAAAATACGGTCACACAGGAGCATTTAAAAGATTTCTGAGTGATTCTGTGCCTCTTTGGGATTGCACCATGAGGCTTTGTTCACCTGCAGAACACAAGTTTCAAGTTTAATTTATTTATATAGCACCATTTACAACAGCAGCAGCCGACCAATGTGCTTTACAGCATCAAAATAAAATAAATAGTAAAAATAACTTCAGAATAGCAAATAAATAAAAGCTAAAACCAAAATTACAGTATATCAACATTTAAAATATAAAAAAATATAAAAAATAAAACCAGAATTGACATAAAAATCAAGTACAGAGAAAGAACATCAAGGGACATTGAAAGAAATGGAGAAGTAAGGTGTTCTGAGTAAAGATTTAAAAACCTGTAAAGTAGCAGCAGATCTAACATGAACTGGTAGGCTATTCCAAAGTTTAGGGCCTGGGACAGTGGTTATGTAAGGAAAGCAGTTCAGATAAATATGAGAGAGCTAAGGTGTTTAAAGACTTCAAGACAAAAACAAGGATTTTAAACTCCACTCTAAAATGCAAAGACCACTGCTGCTGCATTCAGGATCAGTTGCAGAGGCTTGATACATGCAGGAGAACAAGAGCTTGGACAAGGAGACTTATCTTCCTAATGTTATGTAACATGCGCTCAACATGTAATAAATTTGTGTCTGTTAACATTAATGCACTGTGAACTAACATGAACATTTCTATTTACTAAAATTAACAAAGGTTAATAAATGCTGTAAAATATATTGTTCATTGTTAGTTCATGTTAGTTAATGAATTAACTAATGTTGACTAACTATATGTTCTTGTAAAGTGCTAAAATTTTTCTAATAATACGTCTTTACACTGATTTTCCAAACCATTTGATCATCTGTAACACTTTGCCTTAGCTTGGTGTAAGCAGGACTCGAAGATGAAGATTAAGTGAACAGACTTTATTACCAGAAAGATAACTACCCCAAACTGAACATATCATGGAGAACAAGCAGAGCTGACTAGTCGACAGGCTGAGGTGGAGCGATGGGGTCAGAGGACTGACGGAGTAGATGGATCGACACTTCAGGGTGGAGCTGGGAGACAGGAAGCCCACAGATCCAGGCAGATTTGGGGAATCAGTGCAGGAGGAGCAGAAGGACTGAGTGACACCAGCGGAGAGCAGTGCATGGAGAAGATTCTCCATGCACTGCATGAGTGAGGGATGGGTTGTGAAAAACTGCCCTGGGCCCTGGCTTGTGTTTCACGGTCGATGTAGGGGAGGGGTATTCAATTACAGTTCCAAGAGTTCTGGCCACTATATATATATATATATATATATATATATATATATATATATATATATATATATATATATATATATATATATATATATATATATATAGTCACGGGAGGAGCACAAGACAGACACAGTGGGGGTGGCGTCAGGCCTCGGAGAGGCTTTTATTAACAGAAAATCAAATAAAACAAGGGGATAAAAGGTGGCCAAAAGGGAAGTGTCCAAAATAACAGGGAATCTGGTGTCCTCGTCGTGCTGCAGGGTTCGTGTGGGTTGGGCAGTGCTCATCTAGGAAGGGTCCAGGTAAGGGGCGGAGTCCGGTGGCCGCACGCGCTCCCCTCTTCGGTCCGGGGCGCGAGGGGCGGCGGCTTCCTCTAGCGGCCGCATCACTCTCGTTGGCCGCGGCGCTGGCAGGGGATGGACGGCCCGGCATCCTGGCCCGTCGGCCGTGTAAACGGGTGCGGTTCTCTTCCGGATCGCGGGTCCGGCAGCTCACGTCTCTTGTGGCGCGGGAGTCCCTCAACGCACCCTTCCTGGACCCACGAGGACACCAGTGTGCATGCACGGGGAAGAGACCGGTCTCCCGAGGAGAGGCGCGTTGGGCTTTTAAACAGCAGCGGTGATGAGGCTCCATTCCCTTCAGGTGTGCCCCATCACACGCCGCCAGCCCTGACTCGTCCAGCGCCCCTCCTCTCACACACCCACTCCAGTCGGGAGCCTGGTGAAGGGCGGCGATTTAGGACGGGGTGCCGGTGACAATCAGGGAGGAGGCAGCTGACTCGTCACATTCCCCCTCCCAAGCGACATCCCCGTCATCAGGGCGCCGCCCACGCGGGAGTGCTACCATCCTCAACCAGGCTCCTTACGGTCGGAGTGGGCGGGGATTCCTCTCCGGGCGGTCCTCCCTCTCGCAGCGCACCGGAACAGGGACAGAGAAACCGGGTTTTAGTGACAGCCTCAACCAACCACAGGGCAAAATGACCATAACAGAAAAGTCACTTACCCTTTTTGTGGCTGGGAGGCTGTCCCCAGTTTTCCTCCGTCCCAGTCCGGGTTCTCAGGAACGTTTGCAAGCGAGAGGGAGTGACGTCACCAGATGGTTCCCAACTGCGCTGTCTAGGCTCCGCCTTGCCCGCATTCTCCACCAGTGTCACGGGAGGAGCACAAGACAGACACAGTGGGGATGGCGTCAGGCCTCGGAGAGGCTTTTATTAACAGAAAATCAAATAAAACAAGGGGATAAAAGGTGGCCAAAAGGGAAGTGTCCAAAATAACAGGGAATCTGGTGTCCTCGTGGTGCTGCAGGGTTCGTGTGGGTTGGGCAGTGCTCATCTAGGAAGGGTCCAGGTAAGGGGCGGAGTCCGGTGGCCGCACGCGGACCACTTTTCCACTTTTAACTTTAATATTTTGTATGTCCACCTTTTGCAGCAATTACAGCAGCACATCTTTCTGTCATAATTCTTTGACATGATCACCTAATAGAGTCATAAATTCTGCTTACTGATGATTGATGAAATTGCGTGAAGGAATAAATAAACATGGATCTTGATACACAAATAACTCTATGTTAGATAAAGACAGAATTAAAACCCAACTTTCCATTTTGCATTTTATTTCCACTTTTGGAATTTCCGTTTTGATTTATTTAATTCCACTCTTCGGTTGATACGAAACATGTTATCTGTTTCTGATGCAGAAAAGCTAGTTCATGCATTCATGACCTCTAGACTGGACTATTGTAACCCACTTCTAGGTGGTTGTCCTGCTTCATCAATAAACAAGCTACAGGTAGTCCAAAATGCAGCAGCTAGAGTCCTTACGAGGTCAAGAAAATATGATCATATTACCCCAATTTTACAGTCTCTGCACTGGCTACCTATTAAGTTCCGTATCAGTTACAAATTATCATTACTTACCTATAAGGCCCTAAATGGTTTAGCTCCTGCGTACCTAACTAGCCTTCTACAACGCTACAACCCATCACGCACCCTAAGGTCACAAAACGCTGGACTTTTCGTAGTTCCTAGGATAGCAAAGTCCACTAAAGGAGGTAGAGCTTTCTCACATTTGGCTCCCAAACTCTGAAATAGCCTTCCTGATAATGTTCGGGGTTCAGACACACTCTCTCTGTTTGAATCTAGATTAAAAACACATCTCTTTCGCCAAGCATTTTACTTTTAAATTGTGAGTGTAGTTGCATCTGATCAAATGTGCATTTTTATTCATTAGCTTGGGTTAAACTAATTTTACTTTGTTGGATCAGCAGCTATGCTAATGATGTCTCTATTTTGTTTCTATGTTTCGCCACGGTTAACTAGGATTTACACAAGCTCAAGTCTGGATCCAGAACACCTGAGAAGAGATGATGCTGACCCTCAGAGGACCCCAGATGATGCTAACCCTGAATCAACAAACAGAACTAACAATTATTGCTACATGTGTGACTGCATCATATAATAACTTAATTAATAATATTGATAGTTCATCGTCTAGCTGACTACGTCTTGTATTATTATTATTATTATTTTTATTTTTTCTAAAATCCTGTCAAATGTGCACAAACTACTAGCTAATACTAAATATTGTAGAAACATAATTTTCTGTAAAGTTGCTTTGTAACGATTTGTTTTGTAAAAAGCGCTATACAAATAAACTTGAATTGAAATTCTAAAATCTAACAAAGAATACAATTTCTTATAAAAAAAAGAAAGGATAAAAATTTACTGACCCCAAACTATTGAACTGTAGTGAATATTGTTAGAAAAGTCTTCTATTTTAAATAAATGCTCTTCTTTTTAACTTTTCATTCATCAAAGAATCCTGAAAGAAGTATCACAGTTTCAGCAGCACAACTCTGATAATAAATCATCATATTATTCTGATTTCTGAAGATCATGTGACACTGAAGACTGGAGGAATGATGCTGAAAATACAGCTGCACATCACATGAATAAATTACACCCTCATGTATATTAAAATAGAAAAATGTTAATAATATTTCACAATATTACATGTTTTCCAGTATTTTTGATCAAATAAATGCTGTCTTGATGAGTAAAATAAACTCCTCTAAAAAAACATTAAAAATCATTCTGATCCCAAACTCTGACCGGTAGTGTGTGTATGTGTGTTAGTGGGCTTATATATATATATATATATATATATATATATATATATATATATATATATATATATATATATATATATATATAAAGCCCACTAACACACTAGGCAAGGCAAGTTTATTTATATAGCACATTTCATACACAATGGTAATTCAAAGTGCTTTACATAAAAGAAAGTAAAATAATCATAAAGAAAAATTATAACAAAAATAAAACAAGCAAATGTAAAACTTTTATAATGATTAAAACATTTATTTAATTAAAATGAATTTAAAAACAGTTATAAAATTATTTTACATTAAAAAAAAACAGTGAAAATATAGTGCAATCAGTTCGGACATTGCACAGTGCTCATTCAATGAATGCACAGCTAAACAGATGAGTTTTAAGTCTAGATTTAAATGTACTAGTGTTTTAGCACATCTGATCTCTTCTGGAAGCTGATTCCAACTGCGAGCGGCATAGAAACTAAAAGCAGATTCCCCTTGTTTTGTGTGAACCCTTGGTATTTCTAACTGTATTACTTGAGGATGTGCTAATCGCCTTCCTGATATTGATGATCTTCTCAGAAAAGAAGGATGCAAACTCATTGCACTTGATGTCTGAGAGCATTTCACTGGGAATCTGACTTCAGTCTATGTCTCGTAACTTTGATCGCTCCTCTGGTTTCAGTTGTGTTTTTGTTTATTTTGGTGACGTAGCCTATAAATAAAGTCTTCCCATCTGCCCGCACTTGAGTCTTCGCCTCTTGCGATCCGTGACACTACGTCGTTAATAACTATGGATGAAAAGTTTAGAGCCCTACTGATGATTAAGTCTAGAGTGTGTCCACCTTTGTGTGTGGGTCCATGTACATACTGAATCGACAGGTAAAAAAAAAAGCCTCAAGTCCAAATATTCATTTATCACCTGTTTGACAAACACTTCCTGCTTCGATGTCCAGATTTGAATTTAAAAAAATCTCAAACATGCTCCAAAGTCCCGATCTGAATCAACCGAGTCGCGAACAGGCTCCGAAGTGCCGATCTGAATCAACCGAGGGCGCGAACAGGCTCCGAAGTGCCGATCTGAATCAACCGAGAGCGCGAACATGCTCCGAAGTTCCGATCTGAAATCAACCGAGTCGCGAACATGCTCCGAAGTGCCGATCTGAATCAACCGAGTCGCGAACAGGCTCCGAAGTGCCGATCTGAATCAACCGAGTCGCGAACATGCTCCGAAGGGCCGATCTGAATCAACCGAGTCGCGAACATGCTCTGAAGTGCCGATCTGAATAAACCGAGTCGCGAACAGGCTCCGAAGTGCCGATCTGAATCAACCGAGTCGCGAAAAGGCTCTGAAGTGCCGATCTGAATAAACCGAGTCGCGAACATGCTCCGAAGGGCCGATCTGAATCAACCGAGTCGCGAACAGGCTCCGAAGTGCCGATCTGAATCAACCGAGTCGCGAAAAGGCTCCGAAGTGCCGATCTGAATCAACCGAGTCGCGAAAACGCTCCGAAGTGCCGATCTGAATCAACAGAGTCGCGAACAGGCTCCGAAGTGCCGATCTGAATCAACCGAGTCGCGAAAAGGCTCCGAAGTGCCAATCTGAATCAACAGAGTCGCGAACAGGCTCCGAAGTCCCGATCTGAAAACTTCGACCAAAGAATGTAAAAAATAACTCTATTTCTCTAATAACTCTACAACTCTATGAAAGACTCAGATCACGTATCTAAAAATAAATCGCTATAGTAAAAGAGAAATAATAAGAGGAGTGAAGTTTCCTACCGTTCTGCTGTGTTTGGTCCTCACCCGCGTCTGACGCTCCGCGGCGCGTCTCCGCCCCTCACATGCGCGTTTACAGCGCTAAATTAATCATCTTTGCTAATTATTATACATTTACTTCATTGTCAGCTTCAGGTACTTCATTTATTATTGTTCAATGAACTGTTTGAAACAAAAAAAGGTTGTATTTCAGTAATAATTCAAAATTATCAAAATAAAATATATAAAATAATGGTTTATATTTTAATATCTTTTAAAATATAATTTATTTCTGTGATGTGCAGCTGTATTTTCAGCATCATTCCTCCAGTCTTCAGTGTCACATGATCTTTAGAAATCATGAAAATATGATGATTTATTATTAGAAGTATTAATAGTTGTGCTACCAATTATTATTTTGGAATCTGCGATACTTTTTAAAGGATTCTTCGATGTATAATTGTTTTTAAAGAACAGCGTTTATTCAAAATATAAATCTCTTCTAACAATATTAATCTTTGATATCACTTCTTATCAGTTTAACACATCCTGAATAAAAGATTCTAAAATCTAACAAAGAATACAATTTCTTATAAAAAAAAGAAAGGATAAAAATTTACTGACCCCAAACTATTGAACTGTAGTGAATATTGTTAGAAAAGTCTTCTATTTTAAATAAATGCTCTTCTTTTTAACTTTTCATTCATCAAAGAATCCTGAAAGAAGTATCACAGTTTCAGCAGCACAACTCTGATAATAAATCATCATATTATTCTGATTTCTGAAGATCATGTGACACTGAAGACTGGAGGAATGATGCTGAAAATACAGCTGCACATCATATGAATAAATTACACCCTCATGTATATTAAAATAGAAAAATGTTAATAATATTTCACAATATTACATGTTTTCCAGTATTTTTGATCAAATGAATGCTGTCTTGATGAGTAAAACAAATTCCTGTAAAAATACATTAAAAATCATTCTGATCCCAAACTCTGACCGGTAGTGTGTGTATGTGTGTGTGTGTGTGTGTGTGTGTTTATATATATATATATATATATATATATATATATATATATATATATATATATATATATATGTAGCGGGTAGGGGATTGAGACTGGAAGTGTACCTTTAAGGCCTAATCACTGGCGCTGATCATTTGGATCAGGTGGCGTAAGTGACGCGTCCCTTTAAATGTGTTGCAAGACATGAACAGAAAAACATTAATGCGGTGTGAGTTGAAGAGTGAGCCTCTTGGTGTATCGTCTGTGCAAACAGGAGAATGTGAGTTTTCTTGGAAGGTTATGTCGATTTAATATTGAACTTAATGAGAACCGCTTAACACGGCTCGTTTGTTTGTTTGCTTGTAGTTCGGCTTGGTGTCTGCGTGTATGGTAACCAGTAAATGGTGCCAGTAGTCACGAGTCTACAGACTATCGCAAAATAGTGAGTAGTGATTCTACATGGGGTTTGAAGTAACGAGTAACATCGAGGAGAGTGTCCATTAATCATTCATGCCGTTTAACTTTATTGTTAAAGAGTATATAGTTCTTACTGATTTGGGCTGGTGTCAAAAGAAATGTAAGTTTTCTTTTTTTTAATCCTTTCTTAGACTTAATGTTTTAAAATGTTATAATGTGATCATAAAATATTTGTTTGTGATTTATAGGAGGATTGCCTTCGTCGGCCACTAGCTACTGTTTTTCCTGGGTTTAATAATCGTGTTTCATTTTGTATTTTTTTTCATATGTGTGTTACAGCCCTGCCTATTTTTTCTCTTATTTTGGTTAAGGTTGCAGGTTCCTCCTGGATGGGCGGGATTCCAGTGTTAATTATTGGCACCTGTGGCACCCTATTTAAGAGGCTCATGGAGCTGTGATCACTCTCTCTCTCATTTTTGGTTTGTTTGTTTGAAGAGTGGGTGGATATTTTGTGTTCACATTTGTTTTCCACAACTCCACAAACCCAATTTCTAACAGATATTTGATTTGATTCATTTGTTATTCTTTAATACTTTGACCCTAGACATTATTTGATTAATTTGAAATAAATTTATAATTGTATTGAAACCTATTTTTGTCTAAGTGCCCTCTTTATGTTGTGACTTTGAGCCGGGTCGTAACATAAATTGGAGCCTCGTCCGGGATCAAATTCTTGTTTGAAGTTGGGGTTTTGTGACTTGTTTCAAGTTTTTTGAGAGTGGAGCATGGAAAAGGTTCATAGTTATTGGATTAATAGAGGACTCCGGTTAGGTAGAGTGGTCCAGCTGGGTTGCTAGTCAATCCTTCCAACGGAGCACTGTTTGTTTTGTTAGTTTGTTTTGTTAGTTTGTTATTTTTGAAGGTATCCCGGGTGGAGATTTAATCTCTGTTGGGGGTGCGCTATTCAGGGCCTGGTTTTTACCAGGTGACATGAAGTTCAGCGTTTAAAGTGGCCCCGAGCCTGGTAAGCCTTTGAAGATTAGAGAGGTTTGTTTTTTTTTGTTTGTGTAGTGTTTTACCGGAGTGGTTCTCTAGTATCCATGCCAATTGGTGTGGTACTTTGAATCAATGGCTAGTGTTGGGAACTTGTGAAAGTTATTTTGTTTGTTTGCTTTTGAGAGAGCATTTTTTTTCATCCCCACTTTCTTCAAATTGGTAAGTAATTTTACGCCAATAACAAACGTAGGGAGTCAATATACTAATTAACATGCAGTTTCGTGGTAGCTACCTTGTTGAATATTGTCAGCAGTTCAGGAGTGATTGCGTGACTTATGAATTAATCTCTTTTTGTAAGAGTATTATATTGTTGGCATGCTACTTGCGGAGAGGGTTTTGTTAAACCTTTGTATTCGTTCTCCATAGAGAAGATAAGGGGACTGATTCTGATTTGTTAATCTGATTTGTTGGTGTAGATTAAATTACCATTAAGTAACTTTGTGGAAATGGAGTTGTGTATAAGGTAAATTTTTTTTTTTGGTGGAGTATATTTAAAGGATATTGTTCTGATTCGTGTGAACTCCTAAAGTGGCTACTTGTTTGAAAACTTAGAGGTTTTTAGCAATGGCTTCCAATGTGGAAGAATTTCTAAAAGAACCTTCAGAGGAAGCACTTGAGAAGTGCACTAAAGAGCAGCTTTTGTTGGTTGCTGCTCATTATGATATAGAGCTCACTAAAAGTGATAAAAAACTTAAGGAGTCTATCTTAAAGAACTTGAGGGGCACTTTAGAGGAAGAAGGAGTTCTAGTTGCAAAGTTACATGTTCCAAGTAACGTTGACAGTGAAGTAAAGCTAAAAGAGATGGTGTTACGAGAAAAGGAGTTAGAATTGGAGACAGTGAAGTGTCGCTTAGAACATGATAGAATAGCTTTGAAAGAAAAGGAGTTGCACAGAGAACTTGAGTTGAGGAAATTGGAGGGCCAGGAAAGGGAGCGTGAGCGTGCCTTTTGTCCCAATTTCGCTAGTGTAGTGAGTTCTCTTGCAGACTTGTTAAGTCCAAAAATTGATTTTGTGTGGACAGACAGTTGCCAGCAGGCATTTGATAATGCCAAGGCCCTGTTGGTTAATGCCCCTATCTTGGCAGCGCCAAATTTTAAAAATGCTTTCAAACTGGCAGTAGATGCAAGTGAAAATGGGGCAGGGGCAGTTCTTTTGCAGGACGATGATCAAGGTATTGAACACCCAGTCTGCTTCTTTTCTAAAAAGTTTAATTCCCACCAAAGAAATTATTCTGTAATTGAGAAGGAAGCCTTGGCAATGATTTTAGCAGTTCAACATTTTGAGGTTTATTTGAGTAGTGGCAACCCAATTGAAGTGTTGACTGATCATAATCCACTAGTTTTTTTGCAGCGAAGTTGCAACTCTAACCAGCGGTTGATGAGATGGAGTCTCTTTTTGCAGTCTTTTCCTTTACAAATTCATCACATCAAAGGAAAGGAGAATGTTTTAGCCGATGCACTGTCTCGTGTATGACATTCTATACTCCTGTTTTTTTTTGTAAATGTTTTGACATATTTGTTTATTTTATTATTTGTTAAATTTATTGTGTTAAATACTTTAGGTTATTTAACATTTTGTTGATTGAGGTGTTACAGCCCTGCCTATTTTTTCTCTTATTTTGGTTAAGGTTGCAGGTTCCTCCTGGATGGGCGGGATTCCAGTGTTAATTATTGGCACCTGTGGCACCCTATTTAAGAGGCTCATGGAGCTGTGATCACTCTCTCTCATTTTTGGTTTGTTTGTTTGAAGAGTGGGTGGATATTTTGTGTTCACATTTGTTTTCCACAACTCCACAAACCCAATTTCTAACAGATATTTGATTTGATTCATTTGTTATTCTTTAATACTTTGACCCTAGACATTATTTGATTAATTTGAAATAAATTTATAATTGTATTGAAACCTATTTTTGTCTAAGTGCCCTCTTTATGTTGTGACTTTGAGCCGGGTCGTAACAATGTGTGTCTGTTTGGCAATTGTCATTATTCAACCTTTGGCCATGGGCATTGTGCAATATTTCCTCTAGGGACCGTGTCCATCTTGCAGTGTTTACTGGTGTGAAGTGTGAAATGCTGTGTTAATGTACGTATGGCCAGTTTTGTTTGAAGTGTTTCTTGCAGTGTTGGAGTGTATGTGAACCGTACCTATATATCTGACTTTATTCACTGTAGTTTAGGCATTGTAGATTTTTATATCTTGTAACTCATTTATTATGAGACCTTTTATTCACTGTGATTAATCTATTGTAGAATTGTTCACTGTTACCTATGGGACACATCTGTCTGCTCTGATTGCCAATCATTGTATTGTCTAGTGTTTAATAAAATTGAGTACATCAGTCCCATTTTTATCCCTTCATTGGAGATAACCTGTTCAAATAGCTTGCAGGGGAGTGCTGTTTGGGGTTTTCTACTCTAGATATACAAATTGTGAGACTGAGCACGCCCCTAGGGGTCACATATATATATATATATATATATAAAGCCCACTAACACACTAGGCAAGGCAAGTTTATTTATATAGCACATTTCATACACAATGGTAATTCAAAGTGCTTTACATAAAAGAAAGTAGAAATAATCATAAAGAAAAAATATAACAAAAATAAAACAAGCAATTTTAAAACTTTTATAATGATTAAAATTTACTTAAAATGAATTTAAAAAGTTAAAAAAATTATATTACATTTAAAAAAAAACAGAGAAAATATAGTGCAATCAGTTCGGACATTGCACAGTGCTCATTCAATGAATGCACAGCTAAACAGATGAGTTTTAAGTCTAGATTTAAATGTACTAGTGTTTTAGCACATCTGATCTCTTCTGGAAGCTGATTCCAACTGCGAGCGGCATAGAAACTAAAAGCAGATTCCCCTTGTTTTGTGTGAACCCTTGGTATTTCTAACTGTATTACTTGAGGATGTGCTAATCGCCTTCCTGATATTGATTATCTTCTCAGAAAAGGATGCAAACTCATTGCACTTGATGTCTGAGAGCATTTCACTGGGAATCTGACTTCAGTCTATGTCTCGTAACTTTGATCGCTCCTCTGGTTTCAGTTGTGTTTTTGTTTATTTTGGTGACGTAGCCTATAAATAAAGTCTTCCCATCTGCCCGCACTTGAGTCTTCGCCTCTTGCGATCCGTGACACTACGTCGTTAATAACTATGGATGAAAAGTTTAGAGCCCTACTGATGATTAAGTCTAGAGTGTGTCCACCTTTGTGTGTGGGTCCATGTACATACTGAATCGACAGGTAAAAAAAAGCCTCAAGTCCAGATATTAATTTATCACCTGTTTGACAAACACTTCCTGCTTCGATGTCCAGATTTAAATTTTAAAAAATCTCAAACATGCTCCGAAGTCCCGATTTGAATCAACCGAGTCGCGAACAGGCTCCGAAGTGCCGATCTGAATCAACCGAGTCGCGAACATGCTCCGAAGTGCCGATCTGAATCAACCGAGTCGCGAACAGGCTCCGAAGTGCCGATCTGAATCAACCGAGTCGCGAAAACGCTCCGAAGTGCCGATCTGAATCAACAGAGTCGCGAACAGGCTCCGAAGTGCCGATCTGAATCAACCGAGTCGCGAAAACGCTCCGAAGTGCCGATCTGAATCAACCGAGTCGCGAACAGGCTCCGAAGTGCCGATCTGAATCAACCGAGTCGCGAAAACGCTCCGAAGTGCCGATCTGAATCAACCGAGTCGCGAACAGGCTCCGAAGTGCCGATCTGAATCAACCGAGTCGCGAAAACGCTCCGAAGTGCCGATCTGAATCAACAGAGTCGCGAACAGGCTCCGAAGTGCCGATCTGAATCAACCGAGTCGCGAAAAGGCTCCGAAGTGCCGATCTGAATCAACCGAGTCGCGAAAAGGCTCCGAAGTGCCGATCTGAAAACTTCGACCAAAGAATGTAAAAAATAACTCTATTTCTCTAATAACTCTACAACTCTATGAAAGACTCAGATCACGTATCTAAAAATAAATCGCTATAGTAAAAGAGAAATAATAAGAGGAGTGAAGTTTCCTACCGTTCTGCTGTGTTTGGTCCTCACCCGCGTCTGACGCTCCGCGGCGCGTCTCCGCCCCTCACATGCGCGTTTACAGCGCTAAATTAATCATCTTTGCTAATTATTATACATTTACTTCATTGTCAGCTTCAGGTACTTCATTTATTATTGTTCAATGAACTGTTTGAAACAAAAAAAGGTTGTATTTCAGTAATAATTCAAAATTATCAAAATAAAATATATAAAATAATGGTTTATATTTTAATATCTTTTAAAATATAATTTATTTCTGTGATGTGCAGCTGTATTTTCAGCACCATTCCTCCAGTCTTCAGTGTCACATGATCTTTAGAAATCATGAAAATATGATGATTTATTATTAGAAGTATTAATAGTTGTGCTACCAATTATTATTTTGGAATCTGCGATACTTTTTAAAGGATTCTTCGATGTATAATTGTTTTTAAAGAACAGCGTTTATTCAAAATATAAATCTCTTCTAACAATATTAATCTTTGATATCACTTCTTATCAGTTTAACACATCCTGAATAAAAGATTCTAAAATCTAACAAAGAATACAATTTCTTATAAAAAAAAAAAAGGATAAAAATTTACTGACCCCAAACTATTGAACTGTAGTGAATATTGTTAGAAAAGTCTTCTATTTTAAATAAATGCTCTTCTTTTTAACTTTTCATTCATCAAAGAATCCTGAAAGAAGTATCACAGTTTCAGCAGCACAACTCTGATAATAAATCATCATATTATTCTGATTTCTGAAGATCATGTGACACTGAAGACTGGAGGAATGATGCTGAAAATACAGCTGCACATCATATGAATAAATTACACCCTCATGTATATTAAAATAGAAAAATGTTAATAATATTTCACAATATTACATGTTTTCCAGTATTTTTGATCAAATGAATGCTGTCTTGATGAGTAAAACAAATTCCTGTAAAAATACATTAAAAATCATTCTGATCCCAAACTCTGACCGGTAGTGTGTGTATGTGTGTGTGTGTGTGTGTTTATATATATATATATATATATATATATATAAGCCCACTAACACACTAGGCAAGGCAAGTTTATTTATATAGCACATTTCATACACAATGGTAATTCAAAGTGCTTTACATAAAAGAAAGTAGAAATAATCATAAAGAAAAAATATAACAAAAATAAAACAAGCAATTTTAAAACTTTTATAATGATTAAAAAATGTACTTAAAATGAATTTAAAAACAGTTAAAAAAATTATTTTACATTTAAAAAAAAAAACAGAGAAAATATAGTGCAATCAGTTCGGACATTGCACAGTGCTCATTGTTACGCCTGCCGGTTTGCCCCTGCTGGCTCTGCTACACAGTGCAGATGTTAATTGGGCAACAGGTGTATTCAATCCTCTACTAACTCACCAGAGTATAAAGACCGGTGACTTGTAATGAGAGGAGGCTAGCTAGATTTGTTGTCTGCCTTTTTTATGTTGCGGTCTACGAGCCAGCCGTAACATAAAAATGGGGCCTCGTTCGAGATTTTGTTTGAGCTTTTTCTGAGGGAGTATTTTTATTGTCTCTTCAGGATTTCTGTAAGAGTCAGTTTTCACTCCGGTTAGTTAGAGTGTTTCAGCTGGGCTGTGTGTGAGCGGTCATTCCATCGGAACACTGTTTGTTGTTTTGTTGATTTTGTTTTGTATTTTATTTGGAGTTTTCTGAAGGAAATCCTGGGTGGGGGTACGCTTCTCGCGCAGCTAAACTCATTTGGAGTATGGTTGTTACGAGGTTCAGCGTTTCAAGTCGCCTCGAGCCCGGCAGTCCTTTGAAGACTAGCTAGGATATAGTTTCAACAGTGCATCAATTTGTTATGGCCACGAGACTATGCAAATAAAATGGGGCAATCATTTTTAAGCCCCCTTAAGGTACATATTGATTACTTTTTAAATGTTAGAAGGCTTTTAATATTGTGTTATATTTCAGTTTATTTATCATATTATGTATGCAAGTGGTCTTGTGATTTTAAGTCATATAGTAGAGCTGTTTTTTAGCACCCTCTCACTATTATGTTCTTTGTTTAAACTTAAAACTTTAAACTTATATTTGCATATAATGCAAATAAGAGTTTTGTTATGGTCTGCAGAACAAAAAAGGATAAATGTCATATTCTTCAGAAACCAAATGAAGATATTTTTGATGAAATCCGATAGCTTTCTGAACCTCAATTACATTTTTCATGCTTTTCAATTTTTTTTGTGACCTCATGGTGGCGCCAAACCAAAACTTTTATGAACGTGATAATTTGTAAATGCAGCTGTGTGCATTACTATGGGAAGGAACTTTTGGGACAAATGTCAGGTTGTGAGAAGCTCACGCTCTTCTTCACATCTCAAGGTCAGAGTGATTTTTTTTTTTTTTTTAAGTGGTGAGAAAAATAACGCTTTTAAGTAAACATCGATGTCTTCATCGCAGCATCGCACTCAGTTTCAGCCAAACAGGTGCGTCCTCGCTCTGGAATTGTTGTGGAAATCAGGCCATAGATATTTTCAGATTGTCCACACACTGGATTTACTTCCGGAGGGAGTCACATGGTTTTGACTTCCACGATAATGAGCGGGAGTGCTAGAATCTTTGACAAGCTTTCACAAAATAACATAGATTAACATTCAGATTAATGTCCCATTTGAGTTGAACGTGAATCATCCTTAAATAGTTTATTACCATGACTTGTCCTTTGCATATTTAGACTTAGATGATCAAGCAGGTAACCCACTTATCATTTGTTCTTGTAGCTTTAATGTGACCCTGGACCACAAAAATAAGTTGTGCAGATATATTTGTAGCAATAGCCAAGAATATGTTGTATAAATCAAATTATCTTTTTTTTTTCTTTTATGCCAAAAATCATTAAGATATTAAGGTCATGTTACATGAAGATATTATATAAATGTTCTACCGTACATATATATAAAACGTATTTTTTGATTAGTAATATGCATTGCTAAGAACTTGATTTGGACAACTTTAAAGGCGATTTTCTCAATATTTTTTTTTTTTTTTACCCTTTGACCTTTAATTATGACTGGATTTGTGGTCCAGGGTCACAAGTATGTAAAATATAAAACATTTTAGTCACAAAATAATAAATATTAGTATATATTCTTTTATATTTCTTTTTTGCATTGTATATCGACATCGAATATCACTAATATTGTATCAATGATAATGGTAAAATTATATTATTATTTTTTAATTAACAAATGAATTAAGTCATATTGAAGTAGACAATTTATTATTATTTATTTATTTATTTTGGCATGTTTTCTAATAATAATTCATCCGTGTTTTAGCGCCCTCTACAGATCGTGTCTCTGTAACTGAGCAATTGTAATTCAAGATATCTATATTGCATTTATGACTCGTCGTAATTGGAATGAAGATATCTACAATTTAATTTTGACTAGTCATAATACACATTCCAGATATCTACAATGCTATTGCGTATCGCAAGCCGTTTTAGCATTTAAAACGTTGTTTTGACTATCCATAAATATCATTTTGGATAGTAACAATTGTAATTCGGATAGTCATAATTATAATTCGACTAGTCACAATGACAATTAGAGATATCTGCAATTATAATTGCACTAGTAAGAAATCAGATTAGAGATATCTCTAAATACTTTGACTAGTCAAAACTACATTTAAGATATCTGTAATTATTTTATAGATATCTTCAATAGACGCGTCATACATCCGCAAATGTAATTAGAGATATCTCTAATTCAATTTCGACTAGTCACAATTATAGTTTGAGATATCTGAATTGCAATTGCTCCTACCTAGTCGAAATGCTGTTGTGTGACGTCAGAATAAATATACTCAGCTCCTCCCCGCCTACTCTGCTAACCGCTAACAACATAATAAAAGTCTGTTTTTGTTGTCACGGAGAGAAAAGCTACTGGATGAAGTGCTTCATGGGTTATTAAATAAAATCTGGATGTAGCCTTGTGTGGTAAAATGTCTCCCGCGTGCATGTGTTTTAATTGAATCATGTTGCAAAATAGACCAAATGCAGTAATGTTCAATAAAGGCAGAAAATCACAAACTGCTCGTCTGAATTTATTTATTATATATTTAGACAATGAAAAACAATGTTTATTTATTTATTTATTAAAGAAAGGTAGGCCTACCTTTAAAAACAATAAAGGAAGGCCTAATTTGCAGCTTTTATCTTACCATTCATTCTGAATTTTTCTCAGAATTGCGATATATAGACAATGCGAGATATACATTTTATAACAGTGAGATAAAAAGTTGCTATTTCTTTATTAATTAATTTTTTAATTAATTTCTTAATTTAGTGGCGGAAACGAGCTTCCATAAATAGCCCACAAGGTGGGAGTATTGTATTATAGCGAGAGATCCATGATGATTATATTCTGCTGTGTTCAGTGATGAGCACCAATGTATTCTTTTAGTCAGGGGCTTTTTGCTTAGGTGTAAATAGCATATTTTCTTAGCAATAGATATAGCAATGGATTATATTTACACTGTGTTAAAATAGCTAGATTTGATGCTATTTATACTCCTTATTTGAAATAGTGGCAATTATCTGCACCTCAGTATTGTAGTATATTATAAAACAGTACGCAATAATAACTTTTTAATTTTAATTTTAATTTTTAAATGGATGCCACCTTACTGGGACAATAAAGCCCTCCCTACACCTACCCTAACCCTACCCAATATTTATTTTCAACTTTTTAATTATTTCCTTAATTTTTATAGAAAATAAATGCCTTTCCGATACGATATGAGATTTGAAAAAGGATAACAAATTTTTTGGGTAAAGGCGGACTCGAACTCGGGTCGATTGTGTCAAAATGCGAAATGCTAACCACTAATCCACCACAATTGATACTGATGTGATGGTGGGCGATGGTAGACTTGTACTTAATGTAAATTGACACTGATTCTTTTAACATTATATCAGATGTTGCAACGGCTGAGATGAGGCTTATGCATGTGTTCGTTTGTAAATAAAGGCTAACACAATTTTATCCACAGCACACACGTCTCAACATTACGATAAAAAAACAGGACAAAAGCCTAAGTCCTCTCTGTATAACCTACCACTTTTACACATGCTCCAGTTACATTTTTATTTCCATACTTTTGAATTACTTCTGTATAAAACAGTTTAAAATCACCCAAAGACGCGGGACCTTTATTATAAAACTCTTAGACAAAACTGTGAATGACAACAGTTTCAAAGCTAGGATTGGTTAAATAAAATGTTGAAGGTGGGGCTAAACAAAGGTGTATTTGCATGCACATTGTAGATATCTATAAACGTATTTTGACTAGTCAAATTGTTAATTCCATATATCTACATTGCAATTACGCCTAGTCACAAAGCTAAATGCAGATATCTCTAAATCTAGTTCTTCCTAGTCACAAATCTGATTGGGATATCCATAATTAAATTGCAGATATCTTTAAATGGGTTTTGACTAGTCATAATTCCAATTCAAGATATCTTTAAATATGATTTGCCTAGTCAAAATTCAAATTCAAGATATCTACAACTGTAATTTGACTAGTCATAAATTAATTGCAGATATCTACAAATGTATTGTGGATATCTTTAAAAAATAATAATTAAAGATATCTTAAATAGTATTTTGACTAGGCAAATCATATTTAAAGATATCTTGAATTGGGATTACGACTAGTCAAAACTCATTTGAAGATATCTCTAACTGAATTATCACTAGTCAAATTGTAATTTGAGATATCTTTAATTAGAGTTTTGACTAGACAAATCATATTTAAAGATATCTTGAATTGGAATTATGACTAGTCAAAACTCATTTGAAGATATCTGCAAATATTTTTCAATGGAAGTCAATGGAAGATTATGACTAGTCGCAATAGCATTGTAGGTATCTGGAATGTCTATTATGACTAGTCAAAATTAAATTGTAGATATCTTCAATGCGACGAGTCATAAATGCAATATAGATATCTTGAATTACAATTGCTCCTATCTGAAATTATATTTATGGATAGTCAAAAAAAAGTTTTAAATGCTAAAACGGCTTGCGATAGTTCGCTGCTCCTCGGCACGTTGTGTCAGTGAGTCACGTGACGACACAACAACGACTCACAGCAGAGCAGCAGGAGGGGGAGGAGTAGCAAAGTGGGCCAGGAGGATGTGAAAGCAGCGTTTGCTCAGGATTGTAGAGGTAGAAGACACAAGTAAAGTATAATGAACGTAGATGAGAGACATTTAAATTAAAATATCGATTCAATTACAATCGTATCGATCCGATACCAATACCAGTGTTGGCATCGATACTATCGATATTTGAATTAGATCGATCCGCCCACCCCTGCTAGCTGTATCAACCTAAAATATGCTTTAACGCAATTTGAGCGTCATAGAAAACATTTATGTGCCAGTTCAACTCAAATTTTGTTGCTGATCTGAAATATATTAAATATGAGTGTGTCAAGTCTGCAAGCATTAACTCTGAGTCTGCGCTCTCTGCTTCTAACGGCAGAGAGAGAGAGAGAGATCGCTTTTTTTTTTGGCTCACACTTTTCTTTTCCTAATTTTACAAGTGGCAAGTTACATAAACAAGTTACATCTGACTCGGAGAACACCTGGCCTTGATCAGACACTGTGTCTGATCACGGCCGGGTGTTCTCCGAGTCAGATGACTCCGATCGCACGGGTATTACACACAATATTAAACAGACCCGGGACCCGAAATAATAGATTCAGACCCAACCCGGACCCGGCTGATTGTTTAAAATATAGACCCGAACCCGTATGGGCTCAATTAAGGTCAGTGTTCATGATTCAACAATAAGAAAAGAGACTGGGTAAAAACAGTATCCATGAGTTCCAAGGCAAAAGCCACTGCTGATCAAAAAGAACACAAAGGCTCATCTCACATTTGACAAAAAATATCTTGATTATCCTCAAGTCTTTTGGGCAAATATTCTGAGGACTGATGAGACAAAAGCTGAACTTTTTGGAAGGTGTGTGTCCCGTTACATCTGGCATAAAACCAACACAGCATTTAATAAAAAGAACATCATAGCAACAGTTAAACATGGTGGTGGTAGTGTGATGGTCTAGGGCTGTTTTGCAGCTTCAGGACTTGGACAACTTGTCAGAATTGATGGAAGAAAAGTTTCTGTGCTCTATCAGAAAATCATGAAGGAGAATGTACGGCCATCAGTTCGTGACCTCAGGCTCAAACACACTTGGGTTATGCATCAGGACTATGATCCCAAACACACCAGCAAGTCCACCTCTGAATGACTCAAGAAAAACAATATTAAGGTTTTGGAGTGGCCAAGACAAAGTCAAGACTTAAATCTGATTGAGATGCTTCGGCATGACCTTAAACTGTCCATTCATGCTCAAAAACCCTCCAATGTGGCTGAATTAAAATAACTAGAGTGGGCCAAAATTCCTCCACAGCAATGTGAAAGACTCATTTCAAATGCTTGATTGCTGTTGTTGCTACAAAGGGTGGCACTACGTTTTCTATGGGTGAAAGATCTGGACTGCAGACTGGCCATTTCAGTACCCAGATCCTTCTTCTACGCAGCCCTGATGTTGTAATTGATGCAGTATGTGGTCTGGCATTGTCATGTTGTAAAATACAAGGTCTTCCCTGAAATAGACGATGTCTGGAAGGGAGCATATGTTGTTCTAGAACTTGGATATATCTTTCAGCATTGATGGTGCTCATCTTTCCAGATGTGTAAGCTGCCCATGCCACACACACTCATGCAACCCCATACCATCAGAGATGCAGGCTTCTGAACTGAGCGCTGATAACAACTTGGGTTGTCCTTGTCATTTTTTTGTCCGGATGACATGGAGTCCCAGTTTTCCAAAAAGAACAGTTTTCCACTTTGCCACAGTCCATTTTAAATGAGCCTTGGCCCAGAGAAAACACCTGCACTTCTGGATCATGTTTAGATATGTCTTAATTTTTGACCTAGAGTTTTAGCCGGCAACGGCGAATGGCACAGTGGATTGTGTTCACTGACAATGTTTTCTGGAAGTATTCCTGAGCCCATGTTGTGATTTCCATTACAGTATCATTCCTGTATGTGATGCAGTGCCGTCTAAGGGCCCGAAGATCACGGCATCCAGTATGATTTTCTGGCCTTCACCCTTACGCACAGAGATTGTTCCAGATTCTCTGAATCTTTGGATGATATTATGCACTGAAGATGATGATAACTTCAAAGTCTTAGCACTTTTTCTCTGAGAAACTCCTTTCTGATATTGCTCCACTATTTTTCGCCGCAGTATTGGGGGAATTGGTGATACATTAAGCCTTTAATGTAGGATGATTTACTCCAGATGTTGAATTTATACAATCTCTGTATTCTATGGGGTTCTTTAATGACACACCATCCAGTTAAATAAGTTTTGAAAGAAGACACTAATTTACATGGCAAAATATTCATTATGCATTAAATAACACATTACAGCTTTTCATTGTACTATTATTTGCTCTATATGGTCAACTGACACTGCCAGTGTGTTGCATTTGATTCTTCTATTATCCAGTTCAATAGCTTTTAAAAGACTCAGTTACAGAACACGGTGGAATATGTTCATTTTAACCTGAATAACACACTACAAGTCTTCAGTGGACAATTATTTACTTCATATGGGCAGTTAAAACTCCCAGTGTGTTACATTGGTTTTCATCATTGACATATTACACGGTTCAATATCTCTGAAATAAACAGACAAATTCTTGCAGGATAAACTGTACAATTTTTAGTTAAATTGAATATCATTGCACCTGCTGCACCCATGGTATGTTCCTTGATTATTACAGAGACGCTTACTCTGGTGGTGTGGGCAACAGCAGTATATTACAGAGTGACTTGAAATAAAACTGAGACTGACAGTAAATATGTACATTTGTTTTTTTAATATTAACTTGATGTGCCATTTTGTTATTTTGCGATTTATGTCATTTTTGTCTTCAGTAATACATTTTGAATTTCTGTTCCACATGATTGTTTTCTTAATTCATTAATGTATATTGTTGTTGTACACTTGTGTTTGCATGCTGTACTTAAGATTATATGTTTTCATGTGAGTAGTATTATCATCAGATTGATGATTTATGAACTGATTTATGACACGTCAGCGCTGATTGACAGGTTGTCATATGTAAAATATGTATGGTCAGATTTATGACCTGATTTATGTCTATATGACCTTTCTGTCACCTTGACTTTCATGTCACCGGGGTCCTGTCATCCCCTGATTGACATGACTGGGGGGTGTAAATCAAACAATCAAACAGATGGATTTTGATGGACAGACTTTTGATGGATTTTTGCCTGGATTTATGAGGCATAACTGATGTAGCAACAATGAGTTGTACAGAATAATTAACTCAAATGATATATAGGGAATTTGAATAATTAATCAAGAATATGATTAATATTTATATCTCATATGACAGTTACAATAAATTGTATTGATTATGAAAAATAGCTCAATTGTCTATACCAATAACTAAGCACAGGGCACTGTAATTTACTCATTAATATGTCAATATTCCATTCTTCATACCAATTATTGTGATATCTCTTACTGTAAATTACTGCAAATCAAACAGTGGTTTGTCCAGCAAACCAGATTGACCTATCAATTTTCAATAAAGTTATCACTTCTTATAATTCAAGGAAAAATATTCTCTGGCCATGAAAACATTATCCTATCCTTATGATAAATTTAGTTTCTAAATTTAAAGCTTGTAGCTAGATCAGACATTTCAGTGACTCGTAATGTGAGCGGGTGGTGGAGACAAAAATCATGAATATATGGTTTTTAATAATTGACTAATACTACATCGAAACTACAAATCACACAGAGTAAATATGCGTACGACAATACAGACAGTAAACTTTTTACAAGACATAACGGAATCCAAATAAAGGAGAGAGAGAGAGAGAGAGAGAGAGAGAGAGAGAGAGAGAGAGGGAAAATGAGTGAGATCACAGAAGGAGCTCAGATATGGAAATCACAGTCTGTAACTTTTTGGAAGCCAACAACGGATCAAAATCATAGCAACACTTTAAAGCAGCATTTAAATCTCCATAGAAAAGTGATACTTGCAAAGTGTCCAATGTGCGTGGCGTGAGACCGGCGTCGCGCGTGTGAGCTGCGCTGGATCTTGGCGTAAGCGTGGAGCAGCGGGAGCGGGCCTTTGTTCTGTCTTCGCTCGGTATTTGAAAGGTTCAACAAACAATGTTCCAGAATTCGTCTTCCTTGTGTGGAGAGGCGAATAGTTGAATAAACTTAGTAAAGAAAAGAAACAAAACAACGAAAACGAAAGCTTCCGAAGGAGCCATGATAATGGCTGTCCTTTCAGCCCCTGTGCTGAGGGGGACGGCGATATGAGCGCGGCCCACTTTGCTTTAGATAAATGGGTCTGTCAAAGCATGACGATTACACAGATACCAAAAATAATGTATATAAATGATCAAAACATGAAGTTACATTCAAATGCAGAATTACACACATTTAAAGATTAACACACGCTAATAAATTGCAGATAGTCCCAATTTATATGGGAAACATCTAATGTACCAAAAGAAAACAATACTATATACATTAAGACTACATTTGAGTACATTTTACCATTCTTTTGTAAGGGTTAGATTTCCTGTTCTGTTGCCCAGGGGTCATAAAGCTTTACGAGCTGCAAAGGAGTGGGGGTTACATAAACATGACTATTTGAGAAAGAGTTAGAATGAAATCAAACATTTCCACTTATAAGTCAGCACTTTAACCATTTACCCAGGATTAACCATTTTTATGCAATACACAAACATTCAAAATACATATTAATAAGGACTTACAAAAGTAAGGAACTTTAAGAAAGGTTTCTTTTTGTGTGTGTGTATTAAGGAATTTGGGGGGGTTTTCAGGTCTCCTTTGAGGCTCGCATGGGTATCGTAAAATAATTTAAGTCCAGCCAGGCTGGCGCCAGGCCAGGCATTTAGTGCAAAAACGGTTTCATTTGTATGCCTGAATTTAACCCATGAATCGATGACCTGCATATCTGTTACACTGACAATGGGTGCGAGTATCCTCTGTGTGCAACATCCAGCTCATATAGATGTGCACAGAATCATGCTTTAGTTCAGTTCAGTTCCTTTTATAGCACAATAAAACAACAATGGTTGTCCATTGTGCTGAACAATATTGTAAGAAATCAAAGTACATAACATGATATGACAAGACAAATACATTTTTAAATAAGCCCTGCCTTAGACAATGAATCTTCACCTTGGCTGATTCCTCGGACTCTCTCTCTCTCTCTCTCTCTCTCACACACACACACACACACACACACACAAATCTGAGTATACTCAATTTGAAGTATGAGCAAAATCACAATGTTGTTTTTACTTTTTGTTGTTATTTAAAAACTGTTTCTGTTTTAATCCAGCCTGTAGGTAGTATGTGTACTGTAAAATAAAAAATATCGTTTTAATTTTAAACCTCAATAAAAAAATTGTTGAACATTGTTTGTCACTAAAGCAAGGCACACTGTCTATTGTCTTTAGTTTATTTAAAATAGCCTGATTACCAGCATTGTTTCTTTAGATCATTAATACACCCAAGTGCTTTTCTCACACGAGTAGAAAACTCTTTGGATGTGTTTGTGACAAACACATAATTTTTACTTCAGAAAACAGTTTTAAATGTATGACTGAACTTTTCTCATTTGAGAAGCCTTTGTTTTAAATTATTTACCTGACGTTTAACACTTGGTGTAAAATTTCTTTCCTACAACACAAAACACTTTGTCTATTTTGTGGGTATCATGTCATTTTCAAATGATTTGCTAATAGATTTAACCCATAATAATCTTTGATTTTCAACATGAAAGAGATGGACAAGCTAAGAATGTGTCAACTATTATCATAATGTTCTTGTGACCCTGATAACTGGTATTTAATTTTCTATGCAAGTGAAACAATATACAGATCTCATACTGTGTATATATAGCTGTGCTAAAACATTCACGAGTTCACCCTTACATCTAATCTGAAGGCAAATATTAGGCATATTTTGGCGTGCTGTCCTGGGGGAGGGGTCCGGGCCCGGAGCATAGCCCGAACCCAAATAACTCCCCCTATCCCTAATTTGGGATAAATAGATTAGAAGTGAGGAGTTGGGGTGGAGGAGGGTTGCCGAAAAACTGTCGTGGGACAGGAGGTAGGAAGACTGGATATATATACGCTTGCGTGCTATTTAAGATGATTAGCTAAACGAGATGCACCTGTGCCAAATTGGATGATTATCTGATCGTGCTTCTCCCGAACTTTGTTAATAAAACCACATTTTGTGAGGATTTTTTGCATGCCAACAGATTTTATTCCAAGGATAGGCCACATCTAAAAATCACAATGTTTTGTACATGACTTTTTTGAATTTTTTTCATGAATTTTTTCTTCTTACACCACTTGATTTAGGCATGTTATCAAGATTTCGGATGGCATTTCACAATTTGTTTGTTGGACTGTGTATGTTTTAGGTGAAGACATCTCTTTGTTAGCTGTCATCACAATATGAATAAATAAAAATTAAGAAATTAAGTTACAGTTTTTCTCTTTGAGAAGTTTCTTTTAGTGCAACTTTGTGTCTGTCCACAAAGTGCGATCACATGAAGCATCAACATGAAAGTAAGTTTTACCCTTAAAACTATTACAACTGAAACAAATCAAACTGCTGAAACAAATCGAAAGTTAGAGCATTTTAAAGTTTCTACACTCTTTAAAGAGTATAGATACATTTCATCCATAACCTTTTGTGCATTCAAGAGACCACCACTAAGAGAGTTAAGCAGGAAAATAAATGTTTATAATCAGAGGTGGGTAGTAACGAGTTACATTTACTTCGTTACATTTACTTGATTAATTTTTGGGGTTACTAATACTTTTCGGAGTATATTTAAAGATGGGTACTTTATACTCTTACTTGAGTAAATCTTTTGGGAAAAATATGTACTTTTACTTCGTTACTGTGGGCGACGCTCCTCTCGTTACTTTATCTTAATGCAATAAATGTTATAAATGCTTCAGTTAATTCCAAACGCGCCGTCTACTTTTCTCTGGGCAATGAGAAGTGAGCGATGCCCATTCGCGAATGATTCATTCTTTTGAGTCAACTCTGTTCAAAGGCTTGATCAAACCAGTTGGCAAACAAGTGAATTGGTTCATGAATCAGTTTGAATGAGTCGTTCAGCTCCCTGCCTCACGAGCTGAGCGTCTGAAGCGGTTCACTCAGAGTTGTAACGTTTAAGAATATCAGCAGCGTTGAAAACAGGGCTATGGAACTGCACTGAATTGAAAGCAAATCTGCAAAGGCTATTATTTGCTTGCGATGGAGATCCTTATTAGATGAACGCGTGTGCTGTCTACTGTTTAACAGGTAATAACTTGGGCTACATTCGATTACAGTACACGATACCACTGTTACATTAGTTTGTTGTACGTGTGTGGCTTATAATAGAGGGGAGTCAAGTTGAATGCAGCTTCCAAAAGACAAAAAATAGCCGATTAAAATTGTATTAATTTTAATACAATCACACCGGTGTGAGTACGTTCAGCAAGTCATATCATCAGCTGCTAAAGTCAGATCTGTGATCGCTTGCTGGCGCTGAGCCAGAGACAGACCCGTTTTTAAAGCGCTGCGCATGAACCAATCACACACGGTTCTGTTGAGCTTTTGAATGCAATCAGGCCAATCAGAGGCGTTCAGATGAGTCATCGCTAAAATGCCGGTGCTTCCTTCCCTCGCTCACTGACTGAATACCTCTTTCTGGCGAATTCTCTCGTCAGAAACAACAAAGTGCAGATGTGTGTACGAATCTATAATTAAAGATATTGATTTCACAGTGTTAACAGTTTCAGTGATTTTAATGGGAGTTTCTGAGAGTGATTGAAATCTAAACTGTCAGTGAAAATGATCTTTAATAATGTAAATGTTATTTGCTCTCTTTCTGAACAATGAAATATTAGTAGCAATATTTATATCACATTAACTTTCAATGTTAAATTCACATTTAATATAAAGTCAGTCGTATTAAAAATATGTTATGGCATGACACCTATATCTGTTACTTAAGTAAACAGACAGGGTTTTATAATAAATTACATAAATTGTAGTAAAGGCTGATGAAATATATACATTTATACACACACACACATACATTACATACATTTTATCTATATATCTAAATAAAAATAGGCTCAGTATATATGACTCAAAGGAACTAGTAACTAACTACTTGAGTAGATTTTTTATCCGATACTCTTTTACTCTTACTCAAGTAACTATTCAAGACTAGTACTTTTACTTTTACTTGAGTAAATATTTCTAGAAGTACTTTTACTTTTACTTGAGTACAGTTTTTGGGTACTCTACCCACCTCTGTTTATAATACCTTTAGAATTCAGAAAATCTGTTTTATAAACAATTGTGCAAGTTAGTACAAGTCCATACTTTTGTTATAGAAAAGGTTATAGAAAAAAATCTAACATAATCTTTACATAGGAATTATCTTTGCACAAAACAAACTGACTCAAAATCATTGAATTATGAAATGCAGAAGAGTATATGGGTTTTGGCAAAAGATAATTTTTGGTATAATTAGCACGAGACAGAAATCCTTTCTTTTGTTCTGTTGTGAATGTGTGAATTGTAAATACTATTTTTCCCACAGAGATAATTGATGAGTCTGTTTACATCTTGTTTTTGCATAGTTTTCAGGTGATAAGGTAAGGTAAGGTAAGGTAAACTTTTATTGTCCCCAGTAGGGAAATTTGTGTTGGGCCATCATCCATGCTGCAACCATACAGTACACACATTAGACAAATACAATTCACAAAATACACAGAATATTAATACATAAAATTACAGCTCCATACATTACTTTCTCTATTTAACAACTTCACAGACACTGGGATAAAAGAGTTTTTAAATCTATTTAATCTGCAGCGAGGAACCCTGAACCTCCTGGCAGAAGGCAACAACTCATACTCAAAACATGGGAAAAATCACAGACAATCCTCTCAGCGTGTCTTACAGTGGCATGTTCGTACATAGTTTGCAGTGGTGTCCATTCATTCACTCCTATAATTTTCCAAGCAGTATGTATCATTCGTATCAGCTTTGATCTCGATTGCACAGATAGACAATCTTTGTTGTATTTCACTAAAGAGATTATCCACATGTATATGCCATGTTAGTTAATCATCAAAAAAGACACCAAGATATTTATATGTTGAGACCTGTGCTACATTTTGTTTGTGAATGCTCTGTGGCCTGTGATCACCCCTCTAGGTTCAAACACCATTTCCTTTGTCTTACCTACATTTAGAGCTAGGTGGTTGTTATCACACCAGTTTTCAAATCTTCTAATCTCTGAAAAATATTCGGACAGGTCTCCATGCTTTTTTAATAATCCTAAAATTGCAGTCTCATCTGAGAATTTAATAATATAATTATTGGGGTAGCACCTTCTGCACTCATCCATATACAGAGTGAACAGTACTCAGTACTCAAAGTTCTAACTTCAGAGAGTGTTCCATTGACACTAACCTGCTGCCTACGGTTGGTTAAAAAAGAGTGATACCATTTAATAACAAGAGGGTAAACTTTAAGATCCATTAACCTCTTGCTAGTTGCATGCTAATAATGCTAGAAACATGTTAACAACATGCGAATCATGCTAGCAACATGCTAATCATGTCTAGCAACATGTTAATCATGCTAGAAACATGAGAGCAACATGCTAATCATGCTAGAAACATGCTAACAACATGCTAATCATGTTAAAATCATGTTAATCATGGTAGCAACATGATTATCGCATGCTAGTCTTGCTAGAGACATGTTAGCAACATGCTAATAATGCTAGAAACATGCTAGTCAAATGCTAATCATGCTAGAAACATGCTAATCATGCTAGCAACATGTTAGTCACATGCTAATCATGCTAGACACATGCTAGTAACTTGCTAATCATGCTAGCAACATGGCTAGTTACTTGCTAATTATACTAGCGACATGCTAGATACCTTGTTAATCATGCTAAGTACATGATAGTCACCTGCTAATCATTCTAGCAACTTTGCTAATCATGCTAATGACATGGTAGTCACTTGCTTGTAATGCTAGCAATATGTTAATCACTGTATTTTTAAACTTCTTAAACTTTTAAATCTTTTTAAACTTTTCAAACTTTCTGGTCAGGCTTTCTCAAGCCAACTTAAAGTTTGTCTTGACAAACTTTTTTATCTAGTTCAGTTTTAAAATTAATTTAACTTGATTGAAACAACTTGTCTATTGTTGAAAAAATGGTTGGCAAAGTACGAAGAACGGGACCCAGGCAGCCAGACAACGGAACCAGCAATAGCAGAAACAGTGATGCAACATCCCGTGTCCTTATCAACTCTTTTATATACGCCTACTTAAAGGGGGGGTGAAATGCTCGTTTTCACTCAATATCCTGTTAATCTTGAGTACCTATAGAGTAGTACTGCATCCTTCAGAACTCCAAAAAGTCTTTAGTTTTATTATATTTATAAGATAAATATTTTTTTTCCCGGAAAAACACGAGTGGCTGGAGGCGTGACGTGTGGGCGGAGCTAAAGAATCACGAGCGCGAGTAGGCTTTTGCGTTGACAGCGTCTGGAAGCTGTGACATTACCGTGAGGAAAAAAACATCATCCAAAACAAACCATGGCTAACAGTCAGATTCAGCGTATATTTATGATCCAGAATCAGATCCAGAGGCTGAAATTTAACAAGAGCAGCATCAGCAACGACGTCTCTATGTGGTATGTATTGAAAGTGTATATATTTGCTTAGCGGTTTTGGAAAATGACTAAGTTCCACTTTATGTCGTGTTTTTTTTTTTTTTTTTTTTTAAGGTGTACATGTGGAAAGTGCAGTTTGATGACAACATTGCATGTTGTTTACTTGATGTGCTTACGCGCCGATAGCTAAGTTAACAACACAGAGATATTTGAAGCAGTTTTACTCACCGCATGCGGTTCCAACACATGATCGTGACCCTTTTTCGTTGGTACTGCATTATCCTTAAGAAATAAACGATACGCAAATCCGGCGTCAAACTGGGCCTTGTTTGTAAAACAAGCATCTTCGAAATGCAGGGAACAAACACAAACATTTGCACAACTCCGTTGATGCTCTGTAAAAATAAACTCCATCCACTGGTCCCTTAATGCTGTTGTAATGCTTTTTTTTTGGGGGGGGGGGGTAATCTGTGCAGGGTTGTCTTTCCCTGCCAACCAAAAACACACTTCTTTTGTGACACTTCGCTCTCGCTCTGATCAGTGAACGTCTGTTGTGCTCTCAGTGCTCTGCTATACGGGAGCGCGCTCTTCCGGCAGAAGTGCCCTTAGGATCCATATAAGGAAATTCCGCTCCATCTAACGTCACACAGAGCCATACTCGAAAAAAACTTTCCGAAACTTGTGACAAACCGGAAGGAGTATTTTTTGAACAAAAATACTCCTTCAAACGTACAACTTAATTTTTGAAACTTTGTCCATTTTTAGCATGGGAATCCAACTCTTTAACAGTGTAAAAAACTCAGTATGCATGAAATAGCATTTCATCCCCCCTTTAATAAGGCTCAGTCATAATGGCTTGGAGCATTGGGCACCAAGATGCATGTCACCACTTAAGAAGCAAAAATAAATATTTCTGAATATTTTCTGAATAAATATTTTTCCTTCTGTATAATTGTTTTTTAATCCACATTTATTTATTTTTTCATTTTTTGTTTACATGTATTTCTACATTTCTTTATCCATATAATGAGGGGTGTTTTTTACTTCAGACATCGAGCTCAGAAGACGCAGTAAAGGAAAGGAAGGTGCTTTGGACCTGACAATTATTTTAAACCATACATAAACCATGATAGAAGATCTTGGCCACTTCTAAGACATTCATTATGACTTGCACTATACTCAAAGTTCTGAAAGCTTCTTCCTTGTCTTAGCCATGCCCCTCTTATTACCATATGGACAAATAAATACATGAATAAACGTAGAAATTAATAAATGTGGACACAAATGCACGCATAAATAAATAAAAATAAAAGTGAAATAAGAAAATAAATAAGTGTGAAGAATGAATGAATGTATACATGAAAAAAAAATATGATTGAAAATACAATTATATAAAAAGTAAAAATACCAATTTATTTAGTTTTTACATTTATATGGATGTATGCATGTATGTATTGATTGATTCATTCATTCATTAATTTAGCTAGCAGCTTTGGAATTCCATGCATTCTAGTTTGTTCAGCAGTATTACTGCAAGTTATCATCAATTAAACTAGTGTGACCCTTACCTTTCTTAAAGGGGTCCTATTACACCCTTTAACAAAGTCTTGATTTTGTTTTGGGGGTGTACTAAAACAGGCTCTCATTTTAGGTTGATCGAAAAACATATAATTTACATATATATAAATTACAACACCTCTCTCCCCAGTATGGCATGAACAGCTCGAATAGTTCCTGCATCAAATGAAGGCCCGCCTTCTGAAATACGAAATGGGCTGTGATTGGTTAGCTGGGCCAGTCTGTGTTGTGATTGGCAGCACTCTGCAACATACTTTAACCAAATCCTTAAATGAGTCTTAAATATGAATATGAATAAGAATTTTTTAATGTCATATCTAAGCAGCTGAGCAGTATCTCTTCTTTCTTGTCTCATTGTCAGTACTCACTTTACGTGTACTTCTACAAAATTCTACAAATTCTACTGCATCATTGAAGTGGTAAATACAGTATTTTCTGATTAATATTTCATATCAAGTTGGAGAAGAAATCATAGGTAGGCATATACTGTTCTGTAATTCAGGTTAATTGATAAATTCTGACATGAATTCTGCTGTTTTGGTAAGACACTCACCGCTTCAAACTCTTTTTTTATGAGGTTTATTTATTTTTAAGGAATCAAAACAACATTACAACATTTGCAAGGTAACCAATATACAAATAAACATATGTGCCTTACTTCAGCACAGAAACCTCAAAGAAAATTGTCCATATTTTACTGTACTGTTCAGATTCATTGACAATTGTTTAACAAGAATCAGTTATCACTGTATCAACTTCTTATCTAAATTATTTAAAACAACAAAAAGGACATAAACAGAAAAAAAGCCCCAAAATCCCAAACAAGGAATAAAATATGAAGCCTAACTATTGCTTGTTTGATTTAATTGATGAAATAGCCCAATTGCACAATTCATACAATCTAGACCATTTTAAAGTCTATTTAAAGTAATTAAAAGTACTGGTAGTGGATACTATAGGCAACTTTAATTATTCTCTAATTTCTAGCTTTTAATTAGCTTAGAAATCTATAACTGCTTGACAATAACAAATAATAATGATTTTTGTTATATACTACAAACACTTATTTATCACATAATAAGGCAGAATAGTTTCTATACCGTAATAAATCTGTCAATTAGCACTGTTTTGTTGATACACTGTATTTATCACCTGCTGGAGATGACTTGAAAAACCATATATTGTCGCAATCGTATATTAATTTCTTCATGTTTCCAAAAGTTTCAGTTCTTCTGTCAAAATAACTGTTTTCTGTAACGGAAACAGGTCAATTTAGCTCAAAGGGAATCATTTAAGATTTTAAAGGGAATTTGAACAGAATCACTGTTTCACGGCTGATCACTGAGACGCCCTGTTTAAGACATTAACTTGTAAGCACAAAACACAAGATACTTCTCTTTTCAATATGAATAAGGCTTTATTAGATAAATCTAAGACATATAAACTAATCTAACACATAAACACACGCACTCACACATTCACACAAGTTGCAGGAAGATCGAAAGTTAGGGAAAGATGAGTTTAAGAGAATGGAAATATGGAATCCCAAGTTTACAGCAATACGTTAAATTGCATAGACATGAACAACCATCAATCACGTAATTAGCCCTTGCATTGAGTTCCTCAGTGAGGTTAAAATTATATTAGATACACCAGCACAAATGTCAGAGTCTGGAGGTAAAGTCACTTGCGTTTCCTGTGAAAGGGACTCCCGTTGAAAGGGGTATCCCGGTGTCGCTGATTGGCTGGAAGTTCAGTCGCTGAAGTGACGTCTTGGGAAGCCCGTGGTTGTTGAGCGTTGGCTGAAGGTGCAGAGTTGTGTGGCTGGTTGAAGTTGAACGGGCACCCGAGGTCAGGCGTCGGAGACTCGACGTTACAAAACTTAACTCAGAACACGAAACTCTCAAACGGAAAAGAAAAGAAATAAAGTTTGACGAGACAAGGTTGTGTTCCTTCTCATCGTGGCAGCAGGCGTGCAGGCCGAAGCACACTGCAACCGCGCTCAAAGAATAGTGATGACAACAAACATGGCTAATAGCAGAAACACAGCTAGAGACTAAAAGCAGACTAAAAGCAAGATTTCATGGTGTCCTATGTTTTTAAACTGGCCTTTTGGCCACACCTCAAATGTTGTCTTGACCAATCAGATATTGTCTTGGATCGGGGGGTATCATAAATCATTTGTTTATCTTACCAAGCATGTGGTGCGAATTTTCCTGCCTTGCAGGGTCTAATTTTGGACATGATTCCTATTACCAGATTATGATATATTTTACAAATAAATGATTGTCAGGACAATATCAAGCAAGAAAATTCAATCACACACATATCAAACACAATTATGAATCGTTAAGCTATGCCATAGTTATAAAAAAAAAACAGACACAATAAGTGATTATAACATGATAGTCAAATGTGTGGGTTACACATAAATGAATATGGAGTGAAGCGATGGACTGATTCATTTATAAGTCTTTTTGAGTTCATTCTGGTCCATATATATGTACAAAAGAAGTTTCTTTGCCATTCTCTGACAAAGACTTTTCTGTGAAGACAGAGGTTTAAAGCCCTTCCCCCCCTTAGGAATTTCAGTCTGGTTCTGCTGGGTGGGGGGAAGTCAATGGAAGTGTTTAACTCATGGGTTTCCATGTGATGTCCAGCGTTGCATTTCAATTACGAACAACACATTTGACAATCTCTTCTGCAAATTAAAATTGTCAATAATTGTTCTAGTGGTGTTAATGTTGAAAGCTGTTGTGTGCACAAGTTGGTTGGTTATCTTCCTTGGTTCTTGTGGCACTAAAACTGATTTATGACTTCCTGAGGAATTCAGCTCGTGTTCCAAACAGCTTTGATAGACTCTTTAATTTGTCTGGTTCGACTCATTTCTGTTACATTTCATACAGTGATAGCTGGACGCTGTTGCCCATATTAGGAGTTTCCTGAGACTTTCTGCGCGAGAGCGCGCTCCGGCTTCGAGGATGAATGAAACACACACTTCATAAGAGTTTAGCGATTCTGGGTCCGAATAAAATATCAGATCATGAGCAGACTATCCTGTCTCTTTGAGTTTAAATCTATATTTATTCACACCAGCTCTTGAAAACATCTATGCGAACACATTTGGCTGAAAAAGTGCAGGGAGACGAATTTCCATGATATTAAAAGTGGGGGGGGGGGGCATGTCCCCCGTGTCCCCCGCGTAATCTACGCCCCTGGATATGAGTGTTTGTGTTCAGTGCTGAAAGCAAGATGGACAGCAGGATGAGCTTCTTTTTTTTCGAGTTCATCTCTCCAACACTTCTAGTCCCCTAAAATCCAGAAGAAATACATGATATTTTATCCATTTCATTCGACTGGGACAGTTACACTGATAAATAACAGTAATAACACACTCACATCTTTATGCTTGTGGATCTGTACGAGCCGAGCTGTTTGAACCATCATCAGAGGCTACAACAGAAAATGAAAATTACAACAAAAACACCACAACAGACTTTCATTTCTGTTTAGATTACATCAGAGAAAAACATTTCAGAAATTCTCAGAAATTTCAAAACAAAAATAGAAAAAAACATTTTTATTTAAATAATGTATGAACATTGTATGCACTATAAAGCAGTCTGTTATTAATCCATTTATAACAAACAGAGCTTGAGGAACTTACCATTGACAGGTCTGAAGCCTGAAAAACAACCAGAAAGAGCAGCACACAAATAAATGAATAAAATATAGTCAATATAGTGATGATAATAATATCTGAGTCTCTGTCTCACCTTTCTTTTTCTGATACACCTTAAACACAACGACACCGATGACAGCCGACAGAATCAGAGCCAGAACAACACCAACAATGATGATGATGGGAAGAGAATCTGAAGAATTACATTTGAAGAAACGTCTGATTACTAAAGAGCCTGACAATAAAACCTGTTATTTACAGCAGATATAAAAGTGATTGTGATGTCTGCAGTACATTAATAACAACAGCAACCAATAATAACACAGACCAGAACAAATGTGTGTGCTGAAGGAATTTTCCAGTTTTTATTTTTTTTTCCTGCATTTTGAATTTTACACTGCACTGCATCGTGTTTCAGAGTTGACAGAAATGTCTGTAAAACAACTGGATAAATCCTGCCAGTACTTTGTGGGTCATTTTACAGATTTATTTTTTACAGTGTAAAAAATATTTCCATTAACGTTTTTTTTGTTTCACAGTCTACTCAACAAGACAATCACTCTTACCATAACCAAGATCTTACCGTCTTTCAGGATCTCTCTGAAGGTTTTTCCCTGATGCTCCACCACACAGATGAACTCATTCTTCTTCAGCTCTTCAGGAGTAACTGTGAGGGTGCTGGTCTTCTGAAAGGTCCCGTCCTCATTGGGAAGAAGTTCACCAACCTCCACATCCTCATGATGCTCCTGGTCATTCTTCATCCAGGAGATTGTTACATCTTTGGGGTAAAAACCTGTAGCATGACACTTGACTGGAGACGAGGAAGACTTCTTCAGCACAGACACCTGAGGAGAGACTGAAGAGAGAGAGAGATTTCAAATGATCCACAAATCATGGATGCATTGTCTTTAGTGAACATCTTTCACACCTACAGTATTATTTAGACTACAGAAGCCTAGTAGCTGATACCTAACTTCATTCAAAGAACACTTCTATTATTAACTTCTACAAACAACGACCACAATACCTGTTATGCTTAAAATATAAAAACAATCTACACTGAAAAAAACAAATGTTTTAAATCTCAAGTGACAAAATGAAGTGAAAAGAGACTTCTAGTATAAGATTATTTGGGAAACACTGCTGGATCGGTTCTGATGTACCTGTTTTCTTCAGGCTGCTCTTTCCATACTCCAGATACTTTTTCAACCACTCGATGCACACGGTGCTGAAGTAATTTCTAAAAGCCTCAAGTCTACCTCTGTCATTGTTCCATTTATCTACAGTGATGATTCGTTGCTGCACTGGAATAATCCATCTCATCTCCTTCAGATCCAGAAACAGAAAGTCCTCTCCATCATAACCATACTGGAAGAACCCATTTATTTCTCCAGTCTGATCATCAAACTCACAGCCGTACATCACCTGGTAAGTGTGCACACCTGAAGAACAGAGACAGTGAATACATCCATATGAATAATGTTTTATACACTCAGAATGAAATCATAAGTTCGTCAAAAATTCCCAACACGTTCGACTGAGAATCAAACTACAGACAACAGCCAGGGATCAGTTATATTTTATTTGGTCATTGATGAGGTGAAACAAACACAGATTTCTAAATATCATCGCGCCGTATAAAAGCAATCGAAATGAATGTAATGTATCTATTGATCAAACTGATCTCTGATCTGCTGTGGTGGAGAAGACAGCTGTCAGCAATCAGTTTGATCAGAGATCAGAGTATCTGTGACTTTCTGTGACTTTCTAACCCTAACATTCATTCGACTTCTCAAAGCTAAGCTTCATTTCCAGAATCTGACAAACTCCTGAGGAACCACAGGAGACACAGATTAAAACACGCTTGTGTCATAAAGATCCTGTGATTCATATAATCAGAACTGGTCCATTTCTTATAAAAAAAGAAATATTAATCAAATTATTTATGGCATTTGGTTCAGTTGGTTCATTTACTGACTGCAAGCTTTTGGTATAGTGCATAATGTTTCAAAAGCTTTTTATTTCAGATAAATACTGATCTTTCTAGTCATCGAAAATACTGATGTACTTAACTGTTTTAAATATTGATAATAATAGTAATAATAATAATAATAATAATAATAATGTTAATGAAACTGAAAATACAGCTTTGATCACAGAAATAAATTACAGTTTACAATATATTCCCATAGTAAAAATATTCCACAACATTACTGCTCCTGCAGTACTTCAGATCAAATAAATACAGGCTTAATGAGACTTCTTTAAAAACATAAAAAATCTTGTTCTGTTCAAAGACTTTTGACTGGTATAGTGTATATTTGTATGTAATATAGGTTTGTTAAATCTAGGGAATTTGAGTTATTTTAAGATAAATAACATTCTGTTGTAATAAATGTAAATGGTGTGGTTGTTTTCAAGTTCTGAAGCAGAACCAGATCATTTTTTACAAAAGAAGAACAAGATTAAAAATATTATCAAGACAAACTTTATGTTTCTTGAGAATCTGTTTAAAAAGCCTGAAGTCTGAAGTAGTTTTAAATTTGAATCGCTTTTAAAAGCTTGAAGTTTGAACACCTGAAATTTAATAAAAAAATATATTTTCAGTTAAATCAGTGTAATACATTTTTGTTTGATAATATTTTTCCTTTTTTAATTTTGTATTTTGAGAGAATTTCTTGGTACTAATTAATATTTACGCAAGAATAATGATCACTTTTTTCCCCATCAAATTTTAATTTTTTCCTAATATATTCATCTCATCTAAAGCATCTCTGATCACACATTTTTATTTTCAGTAAAATCAATGTAATATATTTTTGTTTGATAATATTTTTTCTTTTGAATTTTGTATTTTTAGAAAATTTCACGGTAATAATTAATATTTACGAAATAATAATGATACATTTTTCCCATCGAAAATAATAATAATAATAATAAAAATTCTAATATTCTGATCTCATCTAATGCTGGGTCCACACCAAAAGATTTTTTACATCTATTAAGATTCTCAAAATGTGAAAGACCACAAACATGAGGATAAAACATCCCAGATTTAAGCGTTTTGCTCCTGTAGTGTGTGTGTCATGATGTGATAAAGACAGCACACCACACACAAACAGATCTTCATCCAGAGTCTCGACTGTGAACACAGGAAATCTCCTAAAATCTCGCGAGACTTCAGAATAAGCATCGCGGACGATATGCAGGAAGAAACTATAATGATAGTGTTTGGAAAGATTTCTGTAGAAACATTGGTGCTGTTGGCACAAATCTCTGCTGTCCTCTTCTGTTTCACTGCTTCAGTCTTCCATCGTCTCTCTTTCTGATCGGATATCGTTTTGTTTCACGAGGATTTCTGATCGTAAATATTAAACATGTTGAATGATTGGTGATCGGGCGGCTCTGACGTTCTTCAGATCAGGTTCAGACACTTTTAACACTCCTCACACCGAGAGAAGATCTGATCACATAATCTGGAGAAACATCAGGATAATCGGGACAGAGCTGGGATTGATGGAAGAGAAATCAGCCCTAAATCTGCTCGATTATCTTTAGGTGTGTACCCAGCAGAAATCATCTCTGTTCACACATTTCTCTTCTTCTCTGTTTCTGAAGCAGAAGCAGTTCATTTCTCACAAAAGAAGAACCAGATTAAAAAGAAATTAAAAGATAAACTTCACGTTTCTTCAGAATCAGTTTAAAAAGCCTGACGTCGTTTTAACTTTGAATCACTTTTAAAAGCTTGACGTTTGAAGTTCAGCTGAAATTTAATACGTTTTTTATTTTCAGTAATATAAATGCAATACGTTTTAGTTTGATAATATTTTTTCTTTTTTAATTTTGTATTTTGAGAGAATGTCATGCTACTAATAAATATTTCACGCAAGAATTGTGATCACTTTTTTCACATCGAAAATTTCTTTCTTTCTTCTAATATTTTAATCTCATCTGAAGCATCTCTACTCACACATTTTTATCTTCAGTAAAATCAATGTAATATGCTTTTGTTCAGTGATATTTTTTATTTAAAATTGTTCATTTTTAGAGAATTTGATGGTAATAATTAATATTTACACAATAATTATTAGAAGTTTTTCCCCATGGAAAATATTTATTATAATAAAACTTCTAATATTTTCATCTCTAGATCATCTCTGTTCACACATTTCTCTTCTTCTGAAGCAGTTCATTTCTCACAAAAGAAGAACGAGATTAAAAATATAAAAGGACAAACTTTATGTTTCTTGAGAATCAGTTTAAAAAGAGTAAAGGTTGAAATAGTTTTAAATTTCAAATGCTTTTAAAAGCTTGATCTTTGAACACCTGAAATTTTAATTATTTTTATTTTCAGTATTATCAATGTAATAAATATTTGTTTGATAATATTTTTTCTTTTTTAATTTTGTATTTTGAGAGAATTCCATGCTACTAATATATATTTTATGCAATTATTTTGATCACTTTTTTCACATCAAAAATTTTCTTCTTTCCTTCTAATATTTTATCACACATTTCTATTTTCAGTAAAATCAGTGTAATATGCTTTTGTTCAATAATATTTTTTCTTTGGAATTGATTAACTTGAGCGGAATATCACAAAGAAAAAATTATTTGCAGCATCAGAAGAAAACACATTATATAATCACTTCTGAACACAATAAACCACGAGCTTCAGACGAAACGCAGTCATGTCTCTTATTTTCAGCCCTGTTTGTTAATTATAACGAAGCTCTTTGACGAGACTTTGCTGAAACGTTTGAGAAAGACAAAACTAATGTTTCAGACGATGACAGATGAAATCAGATCCAGTTAAGCGTCTCGTCACAAAGCCTTGCGTCGTTTCGAAGCACATTGAGGAGTTTAAGTAAATAACAGTAGTTAATGCGCATGTTTTCTTACCGTACAAGACATTTATCCGACTTAGTTGAGCGCATATGTTTTTATTAAGCACATTTTTATAATTTATGCGAATCTTGGTGTTTCCATCAAGCGTTTTTTAATGTGATATTCAAAAATTACATATAAAAATAGGTGGATGTAAACATATAAAGCACAGTTTTTTAGAGAAGCTCTTTACACGTGTAACGTTACTCATACCCACAATTGAACATTTGAGCATATATACAGGTGTAAGGTTATATATTTTGTTTTATATATATACAGATATATATAGAGAGAGAGAGAGAAAGAGAGCGAGATCGTCTTTCTCTGCAGTTATCGGCAAATAATCGATTCAAACAAACTGAACCGAAAAAACTTTATTTAATGCCTTAAAATGCTAAATAATGTTAAATAAGAGATGTGCTGCAAAGAAAACTATATTTTATGCAAGTTTTGGATGCTAAAAATACTGTTTTTACAAATTGCTTTTACCATTAATCCATATACTTTGTAAACTGTATGTTAACGTTTTTGCAGAAGTTTGTTCTTTGAAGAGCGCAGTGGGTTTCTGTGAAACAGAGCTCTGCTATTGGAGCATTATTAAACATGGAAGCTACACAAGAACCAATAAGATTCCTTGTCTTCACACGGACGGTTTGTGTTCTTTTAAATCATGCAGAGTTCTAAAAGTGCATCTAAACAAGGAATCACCGTGACAACGCCAAACAAACAAGTGGATCCAAACCAACAGCTTTATTTCATCGAAGAGCCCTGCACTGAATCCTTGTTTCACATCAACATGCGTAAAACAACGAAACGGTTCAGTGCAGACTGCAATTCAGAAACCGTGTTCTCCTTTTTGCGCAGATTATTGCGAAGTTCAAGCGGATCACAAGCAGAAACCTCAAGCAGGAATTCTTCTCAGCTCTTGATAAACATGCTTCTCGTTTTCTGGAAGTTTTCGAATCGAAGCTGGAATTGAAAGCTCTCGGAGAATCTAAAGCAAATGAAGTGTGCAGTAAGTTTGTATTTTTTTACCAATAGTGCAAGTCCATTTGTCAAGTTTAAAGAGATGTGTCTTCACTGTTGATCCTGATGTTTTATGTATTATTGCTTCGAGACACTACAGACTTCTTCAAAACATGCTTTGTAAGTATTCTTCTAATTTAATATCTGTAAAAAGTGCTACAAGAAAGAAGTCCCGATGTTTGTGTCAGCATTACGTCTATTCAAGAGATCTTATATAAAGTACATAGATAAATAAAATGCAAGTAAAATATATACTTTGTTTTCCATCACATCTGATCAAATAAATCTTAAACGTGGATGAAACTGTTTCCAAACTATAAAAATCTCAAAGAATGGCGTCTTGAATTTTTCCAATCCAACTTCTCGGCACAAAACGGTCTCTATAAAGCCATTTCTCTCCTTTGTCCTGTGACAGTTTTAGCAACACCCCTTCTCCACCCTGTCACCTCACTCTCTCGTTTTGTTACAATCCTGTATAAATTTCATTGTCCTGATGAACACGAAGGAAGATATTTTGAGTAATGTTTGAAACCAAACCAATCATGGGATGGATGTAACTGTTTTACTAAAGACATTGCTATTAAGGTCCAAATGATCGCTGCCACGTCCCACTGAAGCCTGTTAAACATTTAAAAGTTACTTCAAGAGCCGCACTTTAAGCAGTTCACATGTTTTAAAGGAACATGCACGTGTTTGCGTTGCGATATAATAATGTATTTTAATATCGCTTTACTTTCTTTCTTAGGACGGGGATCTAGTTGAACCTCACGTGTCGATGGGAATTGCCTTTGGAGGTCACTGATACAGCAATCATTTCGGAGGATGGTTTAGTAATGAATGGACTGGAGAATGTTCCCCGAGATGTGTTTGTTAGTAATAACAGAAATATTTAGTCTCGTGTCTCTTGTTGTAGTTTGTGTGTTGTGTCCAGGTTGATGGGTGACAGACTCCTTTACCCACAACACAAATGTCTGTTTTAATCAGTTATCTGTGTGTTTGCAGTAACACTAATCTTTTATTGTAGGGTTCAATTATTGGTTGTTTCAATCACTGTTTTAAAAATGCTTTGAAGAAACTATTTTTGTACACTGTTACAATAAACTGAATGTTTTGACAAACATTATAGTTCGTTTTGTGCTTTACTGGGTTTTGTTAGTTTAGCTTTACTGAAAAATGTGAGGCAATCTCTTTCCTTATATTTACAAGTGAAGTGAACACTAATAATACGTTTCCTCAACTAATGCTTTTCAGTCACCAGTACTTTATTCTACTTGATAATTAAGTTTAGTTTACAAATACTATTTAGTTTTAACAACTTAAAGTAATGCATCACTTTACTTATAAATTGAAGGCAATCGGTTTCCTCACTTTTTTAAGTTAACTCAACTTATTACATTTTAGTGTAAGATTATGATTATTTATAACACAATGAACACGTTGGATTTACTATTACAATGGATTATATTTCTCATAGTTATAATGTATTATAAATCTTTTTTCCTGCTGTTTTTCTGATGCTACTTTACTTGAAGCGGTCAAAGATGGCTTATAAGTAGTAATAATAATATTAATAATAACTTTGTTTCTCTCTCAAATAGCCATAAGATCAGATATCAGCTCAGATGAATGTGTAATATGACACATCTGCTTTAAATTATTTTTATTGTAATATCAGTTTGATTATTTTGATGCTACCCTTTAGACGCCTGTTGATGAGTATCTCTGTAACTACATCCATTATTTCTGCTACTGTAAATATATGCTAACACTTTATTTTGATGCTCAACCAACAGATAAACTGACTTTAATTCATCTTATTCTACCATTCTTGAGCATATTAATACTCTAACAGGAGATAAATGGCATTTAGGGGCAAAGTCGCTTATATTCGACCATCAAAATAAAATTTAACCATATAAAACATTGCATTTCTTTCCGTTGGAGTATTAAACTCACATTAATTAATAAACTTTAGCTGCACAGAAACACTCAAATAACACTCAGCATCTAACCACTCACAATCTGTATAAGATACTGTACAGATCTAAAATAAACAATATTAAGATATGATACAGTCCATTATACTGTACATGAAGTATATTAATATAATGTTCATTGTGTGTTATAAATAATCACACTCTTAAACTTATAACCACATTTAAGTACATATTATGATTTATTATAATTGTTGTTATTCATAAGATGATATAACATATTAAAAGTTTTTTTTATAATGCATTATGCCTTCATTATAATGTCTTAAGAATACACTTATAATGTTTTAGAAATACAGGCTTCGTAGAAAGTGTTACCGAAAGTTTTAAAAGCTTGACGTTTGAACACCTGAAATGTAATATTTTTTTATTTTCTGTAAAATGAATGTAATATATTTTTGTTTGATAATATATTGTCTTTTTTCAGTATTTTGAGAGAATTTCATGGAACTGATAAATATTTACGCAAGAATAATGATCACTTTTTTTCCATCAAAAACAATACATTTTTTTTTCTAATATTTTAATCTCATCTGAAGCATCTCTGCTCACAGATTTTTATCTTCAGTAAAATCAATGTGATATGCTTTTGTTCAGTGATATTTCTTCTGTAATAACTATTATAATAAACAGTATAATATCTTCATCTCTAAAGCGTCTCTGTTCGCTGGAGATGTGTCGAGATCTCGTGTCTCGAGAGAAACCTGATGATTTCGTCAGAGTTCACATTCGAGCTGAACAATCAATGATTTAAAGATGGTGATCTCAGTTCAATCAGCACATGATCTTCTCCTGAATCACAAATCTTCATCTGTGTGTGTGACGAGGATCAGATCAGCGTCAGACGAGCGAGAAGCACGTTTCGTCTCAAACACACGTCATTATTTCTGTCTTACACACATTTAAACAACAACTACTGGGAGAAACGATTACAATGTGTGTGTGTGTGTGTGACACTTACACTCTTCCTTGTGTTTAAACAAGTGTTTGTCATTGAATCGTTCACTCAGAAGATTCAAAAGAGAAACGAGTCTTTATTATTTCAGAAGACGACTCCTTAATTCATTTCTCTTTTAAATCTAACTTTGTTTTTAAAAACTTAAGCAATGAACATTTTGTGAGAACCGCTAGTAAATCAGGTTATTTTGTTTCGTTTTCTAATCTTTTTTCTTCAGGATCGTGAGAAAATCCTGATCTCTAATTTATATATTTATATAAAACATGATTGTGGATTTATCCAGAATCGATCCGCTCTAGTTTACATGTGGTTTGTGCTGCACATCATTTCATTAAAATAGAGTTTCATTTCATAAACTACAAGTCGATTTCAAAAAGCACCTAAATTTTTTGCATTTTGTGTTTTTCAGTTGAATAAAAGACTATTTTTCTCTTTATTTTTCATCATTGAGTATTTCTTTAAGAATGTTTATAAATCTGGTCTGGTCTCGATCTCGTGAGAGAAGCGTCTCGTCACACATTTCTGTTCTTCTCTGTTTCTGAAGCAGAAGAAGTTCATTTCTTACAAAAGAAGAACGAGATTAAAAATATAAAAAGGACAAACTTTATGTTTCTTGAGAATCAGTTTAAAAAGAATGAAGTCTGAAGTAGTTTTCAATTTGAATTGCTTTTAAATGCTTGAAGATTGAACACATGAAATTCAATTGTTTTTTTTATTTTCATTAATATAAATGCAATACATTTTAGTTTTATAATGTTTTTTCTTTTTTAATTTTGTATTTTGAGAGAATTTCATGCTACTAATTAATATTTTACACAAGAATTTTGATCACTTTTTCAATCGAAAATTCTTTTTTTTTCTTCTAATATTTTAATCTCATCTGAAGCATCTCTACTCACACATTTTTATCTTCAGTAAAATCAATGTAATATGCTTTTGTTCATTAATATTTTTTATTTAAAATGTTTCATTTTTAGAGAATTTGACGGTAATAATTAATATTTACACAATAATTATTATAAATTTTTCCCCATGGAAAATATTTATTATAATAAAATTTCTAATTTTTCATTTCTAAATCATCTCTGTTCACACATTTCTCTTCTTCAGAAGCAGTTCATTTCTCACAAAAGAAGAACGAGATTAAAAATATAAAAGGCCAAACTTTATGTTTCTTGAGAATCAGTTTAAAAAGTGTAAAGTTTGAAATAGTTTAAAATTTGAATCACTTTTAAAAGCTTGAAGTTTGAACACCTGAAATTGTAATTATTTTTATTTTCAGTAAAATCAATGTAATAAATATTTGTTTGATAATATTTTTTCTTTTTTAATTTTGTATTTTGAGAGAATTTCATGGTACCAATGAATATTTATGCGATAACAACGATAATGTTTTCCGTTGAGAATAATAATTAAAAAAACGAATATTTTATTCTCATCTGAATCATTTCTGTTCACACTTTTCTCTTCTTCTTCTCTGTTTCTGAAGCAGAAGCAGTTCATTTCTCACAAAAGAAGAACGAGATGTAGATTAAACAGATTGTCAAGACAAACTTTGTTGTTACTGGAGAAAAGCGTGAAGTAGATTTAAATTTGAATTGCTTTTAAAAGCTATAAGTTTGAAGCATGATGAGGTTTTAAAAACTAAAGTTTGAAAGAAATTCAGACAGATTGCTTTGTGGTTGTCACGATGTAGTTGTTAGCTCTTAGCATGTTTGCTAGCTTGTTTCTTGCATGTTTCAGCTCTTTTTTGTCAGTAAATAAATAAGCGTGTGCTGTGCTTCATGTTTAGTTTTGATTGTTCAAGGGCTGTGTAAATCTTCAACATGTTTGTCATGATATATTTCTATTGTAGAGAACATCATTTAGAGCTTGCTATGAAACGGTGTAATTTATCAACTTATAACCTTTGAAAGTTTTATAAAGAAATGTTAACAACAGACACATGTTCTTGTAACCATGTTTAAAAAATACATAACTAAAATAAATCAAAGACTGATTTTTTAAAAACCCATAGAACATTACAAAGGGAACATATAGAGCCAAAAATACTCATTCTGTATCGTATTGTACAGTATATGCTGAATAACACGGTAAATTACTGTTTCTGTGTTGTGTGTGTTTCAGGTTTGTGTGACTCAAATCAGTGTAAAGTCACTGAATAGTTGTTAAAACACATTAGGAAGATCATTCTGTCATAATAACTGCTAATTTAATTTAAAGAGAAATGTTGCTAAAGTAGTATTGATTATGTGTAATATTTAGGATCAATTATTCTTCAAGTACTTAACGAATCATTAATGAATCAGTTCATGAACTGGATCCTTAAACTCTTGATGATTCCTGTCTCTACTCGTCTTTTATTTGACGTCTAAACTGATCCAGATGTTTCTATACAAACCTATGAATTAAACTTATGCACAAAACTGAAATATCAGATAAAACATCTGTGAATAAAGCATCCAGCGAGCAGAAGAGAACAAAATCATCTCTTCATGTTTCTTGAGAATCAGTTTATAAAGTGTGAAGTTTGAAGTTGTTTTAAATGTGAATCATTTTTAAAAGCTTGAAGTTTAAACACCTTAAATTTAATAATTGTTTTATTTTCAGTTATATCAATATAATACATTTTAGTTTGATAATATTCTTTCTTTTTTAATTTCCTATTTTGAGAGTATTTCATGGTACTAATGAATATTTTACGCAATTATTGTGATCACTTTTTTCACATCAAAATTTTCTCCTTTTCTTCTAATATTTTAATCTCATCTGAAGCATCTCTACTCACACATTTTTATCTTCAGTAAAATCAATGTAATAAGCTTTTGTTCAATAATATTTTTTATTTAAAATTTTACATTTTTAGAGAATTTGATTGTAATAAGTAATATTTACACAATAATTATGATATGTTTTTCCCCATGGAAAATACTTATTATAATAAAAATTTTAATATTTCATCTCTAAATCATCTCTGGTCACACATTTCTCTTCTTCTTCTCTGTTTCTGAAGCAGTTCATTTCTATCAAAAGAAGAACGAGATTTAAAAAAAATTAAAAGACAAACTTTACGTTTCTTGAGAATCAGTTTAAAAAGAGTGAAGTTTGAAGTAGTTTTAAATTTGAATTGTTTTAAAAGCCTGAAGTTTGAACACCTGAAATGTAACTTTGCCTTATTTTCAGTTAAATCAATGTAATATATTTCTGTTCAATAATATTTAGTATTTTTTAGTTTCTGTTTTAAGATAATTTCATGGTACTAATGAATATTTATATAATAATAATTATCAATTTATTTCCCATTGAAAATAATGTTTTTTTTTTCTGTGTGAAGTTTAAAGCAGTTTTAAATTTGTATCGCTTTTAAAAGTTTGATGTTTAAACACCTGAAATGTCACTTTGGTTTATTTTCAGTAAAATCAATTTAATATATCATTGTTCAAAAATATTTTTTCTTTTTTAATCTTGTATTTTGAGAGAATTTCATGGTACTAATACATATTTATGCAAGAATTATAATCACTTTATTCCCATCAAAAATAATAAATGTTTTTAGTAATATTTTCATCTCATCTAAAGCATTTCTGCTCATACATTTTTATTTTCAGTAAAATCAATGTAATATATTTTGGTTTTTTATTTTGTATTTTGAGAGTATTACATTGTACTAATTAATATATATGCAATAATTATGATACATTTTTGTGAAAATAAAAATAATATTTTTCTAATATTTTCATCTCATCTAAAGCATCTCTGTTCACACATTGAACTGTTTCTCTTCTGTTTCTCTGTTTTACCATCTTTAGCCAAAACTGAAACAATTTTTGAGTCATTAATATGACTAAATTGTAAAACTGTCCCAGTGTGAAATATTAAAAATATCACTCCCTTACTGTACAATAAAATAGACAAAATTCACCATTTCTGTCCTTGTTTCTGTGGATATTGGTGTTTATTTAACAAACACATATTTAATACTGATAAAATAACATAAATGTAATATATTGTAATGGTCGCTGTACTCCTAACATTATATCATTAGTGTGTAATGTATATAAAAGTAAATGTAAAATAATCAAATCTCTGGAGGTTTGTGCAGGTCATTGTGTGAAGAGATATTTCACTGTAAATTAAAATGAATGTCTTTATCTGTGTGTGAGGAGGTTTGTTACTAGTTTACCTGTCGTCTGGTTGAAGCGCTCCTTTAGGATATGGATGTTGTTTTTGAAGTTCTGATGTTCGCCAGTCAAACCCTGAGTCTCTCTGTCCCAGTAATCTGCTCCTTCATTCTGTCTCATCCACTCTGTCTTTGGCACAGCTTTCATCATCTTGCTGTCAAAATACACTAACTGCCCTTCATCTACCTGACCGACCGCTGTGAACTCTGGGAAGTCATTGACTCCAGACACACCAGTGTAGACGTATCTCAGAGAGTGTGTTCCTGAAGAGAGACACAAACACAGAGACATTCAGTCATCTTCACATAAAGCCTGTTCACACTTTAAGAGCTACATCAACACTGAAGTTCACAATTAGCTATATTAAAATAATTTATGCCATAAAAGGTGAAAACAGTTAGCTATATTAAAATATTTGGAATGGAATGGAAATTATTATTATTATTTGAAACAGGGACAATGCACAAATAAACATTAAACTTGTTAAACAAGAGAATATGTCTTGGGCCAGGTTATAGCAACAATTGCTCATTTGCACCTGTAGTGCCTGGGCAGGTATGACAAATTTCACAGAATTATGGATATTTATTATGGAATTTAAATTAACTAACAAAAAAAAAAAAAAAAAAGTTACACCCTGATGTAGTAAAGTACTGTAGCTTTAGTTGATTATTGTCAGTGTTTATTATGATCATATTCCAGATCTTCATAATTTGCCACAAATGTTACACACAACAGTGATCTGTATTTAAAAGGAATGTATTATTGTTATTATCATATTATTTATTAGTGCAACAGATTCAGTCATGTGAAAGAAATGAAATGAAATACGTCAGATTAGTGTGAAATATGAAGTAAATAAAATGGTGTTTATCCTGCTGTTCATTCAGCTTTAATCACAAACACACACTGTGTTGCCCTTAAGGCAGTTAATAATTTAATAAATAAGTTAAATGGTTTAAATGTTTAAATGAAGCATTTCAAAGAGTTTCTTATAAGTATTTCATGTTTATTTGTAAGTTTTATTTAAAAAATATTAGCGGACATTTTGATTCCGGTTCGGCCGCGCTAACTTCCGGTTCGGATGCGATAACTTCCGGTTTCGGTTTCATGGTAAACAGAGCAGGCGAAATCCAGCATGGTACGTCAGCAATCTGTCGCCATTGTCACTAAAGCACTGTCAAGGCAATGCCGTAAGTTTATATATGTGTTTATAAGGATCTTAAGTAATGTATTTTTGTATTGTCTAGTTGGGAAATGCATTTTAAAGGGTTGATGAACGACTTTTAGTTTCGTCTGTCTAAAGCTCAGTTTTTCTAAGAGCATGTTGTGTATGCTTACAGTTTTCACCATCTGGAGAAGAAATTAAAATGCAAAAACGTCCTTTGTGGTCCTGGTCTTCTTCAGTGGTTTATTTACGTGTTCATTTGGCAACATAACAGTGAAAAGGCAGCATTCAGAGCTTCATCGTGGTCAAAATGGCAGCTAGCAACAGATCTGCTACAAATACTTCAAGTCTTTCAGTCTCATCTGCAAGCAGTGCCGCTCGTGCTCGAGCCAAAGCAGAAGCAGCTAGGGTAAGAGCCTCATATGCAAGCAAGGAAGCACAGTTAAAAGTGGAAAAAGTGAAAATCGACACAGAGCTACAGGTGCTAGAATTACAAAGAGAAGCAGATGCTGCAGTAGCTGAGGCAGAGGTGCTAGAAGAAGCAGAGGCAATACGAGATGGGCATGAGAGCCGAAGATCAGAATCAGATAGAGTTAAAAGAGAAAGAACATGTGAATATGTGAAATCTCAAATGAATGTGAATAAACATAATGGCTTAGCTTCAGCCACCTGCGACCAAAGTGTTGAAACACAGGGCACATTCATCACATGGAATCCGACTGAAAATGACGTTTCAGGCGCAGAACCTGCACCTGTTAACACTAGGCCAAAGTTCCACAACCAACACCCATCAGTGACTATCCAAACCACATCTTCCTCTCCTAAATGTGAGACTAAGCCAAAAAGTAAACAAACAAAGAACTCCCTCAACCCATTCTCCAGCCCTTTCGTGCCTCTCTACAACTCACCTGCAAGCACGTCACACCAAGCAGAGCCACTTGCACAATATATGGCACGTCGTGACCTCATCACTTCAGGTCTATACCAATATGATGACAAACCAGAGAATTTTAGAGCGTGGCTCTCATCATTTACCGGGGCTACAGCAGACGTTCACCTCACGGCTACACAAGAGCTAGATTTGATGACAAAATGGTTAGGAAAGGAGTCAAGCAGTCAAATTAAATGCATTCGCTCTGTGTATGTCAATAACCCTGCAGTAGCTTTACAGAAAGCATGGGACAGCCTCCATGAGTGTTATGCGGCTCCTGAAATCATCGAAAAATCGCTCTTCCAGAGATTGGAAAGTTTTCCTAAAATGACAGCAAAGGATAGTGTGAAACTGAGGGAACTTGGGGATCTGTTACAGGAGATTCAAGGAGCAAAAGAGGATGGGTATCTGCCTGGTCTTCTCTATCTCGACACGTCATGCGGAATCAGGCCAATTGTGGAAAAACTCCCATATGGAATTCAGGAGAAGTGGATGTCACTAGGTTCACAATATAAAGAGGATCATCATGAATGCTTTCCACCTTTCAGTTACTTTTGCAAGTTCATATGCAAAGAAGCTAAGAGACGTAACGATCCAAGCTTTAACCAACAGTACAGCCAAACGCAATTAAAATTAGAAAGACCCAACGTGAGAAACTTTAGCTCTGCCAAACCCATCTCCGTAAATAAAACTAATATTACACCCCCCAGCAAGGACTTTAAAAGCAACTGCCCCCTGCACAATAAGCCCCACCCACTCAATAAATGCAGGACATTCAGGAACAAACTGCTCGATGAAAAAAAAGGCCTTCCTCAAAAAGAAAGGAATCTGTTTCAAGTGCTGTGCCTCGGACACTCATCTCGCTAAGGACTGCAAATCCACAGTAAAGTTCTCCGAATGTGAAAGTACAAGCCACAAAACAGTAATGCACCCTGGCCCTCCACCACAAACCTTCAAGGCTCCTGCTCCCGCACAAGAGGATGGCGGGGAGCGAAAAGACATCTCCGACAGCATCGCAGTAACCACAACATGCACCAAAGTGTGCGGTCCAGGTCAGTGGGGTCGTTCTTGTTCAAAAATATGTCTCACAAAGGTGTTTCCAGAGATTCACAAGGACAGTGCGGTTGAGGCTTATGTCATACTCGATGATCAGAGCAATCGATCCTTAGCCAGGCCAGAGTTCTTTGATCTGTTCAACATTAAACATAAATTAGTCAGTTATGATCTAAGAACATGTTCAGGTCTCGTTGAAACATGGGGGAAAATGGCAGAAGGCTTTCACATTGAGTCTTTAGATGGGTCTGTGGTAATCCCACTCCCTCCTCTCATTGAATGTCAGGACATTCCTAATGAAAGAAGCGAGATCCCAACACCAAACGCTGCACGGCACCAGCCACACCTTCAGTCCATAGCAAAGTACATTCCAGAGCTAGACCATAAGGCAGAAATACTTCTACTGCTAGGGCGAGATGTTTTACGTGCACACAAAGTACGGGAACAAGTTAATGGACCTCATCATGCACCCTTTGCCCAGCGCCTAGATTTATGGTGGGTCATAGTCGGGGAGGTGTGTGTAGGTAAGGTCCACAAGCCCACAGTCAACTCATTCAAAACAATTATTCTTGAAAATGGCCGCCCCACAGTTTTTGGACAGTGTGATAACTTCCGACAGCTCAAGGAAACACCACACATTAACAGGCACACTAAGGCTCCAGAGCAAAGTCTGGGACAATCAGTTTTCAACCGCAGCAAAAACGACAATGAGCCAGCTCCCTCCATAGATGACACACTCTTTTTAGAGATTATGGACGAAAGTATGTACAGAGACGATGACAATAGCTGGGTCGCCCCACTTCCTTTCAAAGAGCCTCGCCGAAAAATGCCTAACAATAGAGAGCTAGCAGTCAGACGTTTTTTGTCTCTCAAGCGGAGCATGCAAAAGAAACCCCACATGCAGCAGCAATACGTGGAGTTTATGGGAGGGATTTTCTCCAGTGGTCACGCTGAGATAGCGCCCGCATTTAAGCAAGGAGAAGAATGCTGGTATCTCCCCACGTTTGGGGTCTACCACCCTCAAAAACCCAACAAGATCAGGGTAGTTTTTGATTCTAGTGCCCAAGAGGATGGTGTCTCACTCAATAGTGTACTCCTCACTGGCCCCGACTTAAACAATAGTCTCATTGGGGTACTCCTCCACTTCCGTAAAGAAAGCATTGCTGTCATGGCCGACATACAGCAGATGTTTCACTGCTTCATGGTGCATGAGGATCACCGGAACTACCTTCGCTTTCTGTGGCACAAGGACAATGACATTGAAAAGGAGGTCATTGACTATAGAATGAAGGTCGATGTGTTTGGGAACTCTCCATCTCCCGCTGTGGCTGTTTACGGACTGCGCAAGGCCATTGAAGCTGGAGCGAAAGACTATGGGGCTGACACCGTCAAGTTTGTGGAGAGACACTTCTACGTCGATGATGGACTGATTTCTGTGCCTTCTCCAGCCGAAGCAATCGACTTGCTCCAAAGAACGCAAGCTTCACTTGCTGAGTCCAATCTGCGCCTGCATAAGTTTGCTTCTAACTCCCCAGTAGTCATGCAAGCCTTCTCTCCTGAAGATTGCGCAGCAGTCCTGAAAGATCTAGATCTGAGTGGTGAGGAAACACAATCACAGCGCAGTCTAGGCCTAATTTGGGAAACCATGACAGACACATTCACGTTTTCAGTGGCCACAACAAACAAGCCATTTACTCATCGAGGTGTCTTGTCATCAGTTAATAGTGTCTTCGATCCACTAGGCTTATTAGCACCAGTCACCATTCAAGGAAGAGCTCTACTCAGAGAACTCACCTCAGAAAACTCTGATTGGGACACACCACTTCCAGAAGATAAGCAGAGCAAATGGGAAGCTTGGAGGGATTCGCTGCAGTACTTAAGGGAACTCCATGTCCCAAGAACATACACATCTACCTCTCTCAGTCAGGCAAAGTGCAAAGAACTCTATGTCTTTTCAGAGGCATCGACCAAAGCAATAGGTGCAGTAGCCTACATGAGAGCTCTGTATCCAAATGACAAAGTTGAGGTAGGGTTTGTCATGGGTAAAGCAAAACTAACTCCTCAGTCAGAGCCCACAATACCAAGACTGGAACTGTGCGCCGCTGTCTTGGCTGTAGAGATAGCTGATCATGTCAGGAATGAGCTGGACATAGAGTTTGACGCAGTTCGCTTTCACACAGACAGCAAGGTGGTCTTGGGCTACATCTGCAATGAATCAAAAAGATTCTACACATATGTTCACAACAGAGTGCAGCGTATTCGCCAGTCTTCAAAGCCGGAGGAGTGGCACTATGTGCGCACCGAGGAAAACCCAGCGGAACACGCATCACGCTCGCTCACAGCATCTCAACTAACAAAAACAACTTAGTTCACCGGACCCTCCTTCATCCGTCGTTCAACCCCAGAGACAAAAAATGAAAACGACAAGTTTGAGTTAGTTGAGTCTGACAAAGACTGTGAAATCAGGCCACAAGTGAGAACTTGTGCCACTCACCTTCAAGTAGTCTCCTGTAAGCGCTTTGAGCGCTTCTCCACCTTCAAGCCGCAGCATAAATGGCTGCCCACTGCTCCGGGTGTGTGTTCACAGTGTGTGTGTGTTCACTGCTCTGTGTGTGTGCACTTCGGATGGGTTAAATGCAGAGCACAAATTCTGAGTATGGGTCACCATACTTGGCTGAATGTCACGTCACAAATTCACATGGCAAAATCTTTCAACGGCTCCAATTCAAACCATGGATGCAAAGGGTGGCACATATGTCAGCTTCCTCGTACACCAGATGAAATGGATCAAGCAAAACGTGTCATCCTACAACAAGTGCAACAGGTCACCTTCGCAAAGGAGCTGTCTGCCCTTAACGTTGGCAAATCCATCGCCAAACAAAGCCCTGGACAACGGCATCATTTCAGTTGGAGGTCGACTCAAACACTCAGAGCTCGAGAACTCTGAAAAAAACCTGATAATTCTCCCAAAAGACAGTCATGTCTCTGTCCTGCTCACTCGCCACTACCATGAACAGGTCAAGCACCAGGGTCATCACCTAACAGAAGGTGCCATAAGGGCTGGAGGTCTGTGGATAGTCGGTGGAAAGAGACTACTTAATTCAGTTATCCACAAGTGTGTTATTGGTCACAAACTGCGGGGAAAGCAGGAAGAGCAACTCATGGCAGATCTTCCCCCGGAACGATTGAAAACGTCCTTCCTTCAGCTACGTCGGCCTTGATGTTTTCGGGCCTTGGACAGTAACCACCAGACGTACCAGAGGTGGACATGCACAAAGTAAGCGTTGGGCTATCCTGTTTCAGCATGAGCTCAAGAGCCGTGCACATTGAGGTAATTGAGTCCTTAGACACCAGCAGTTGTGTAAATGCCCTGAGACGCTTCTTTGCCCTGAGAGGCCCTGCCAAAAAACATATATCGGATCGTGGCACTAATTTCATTGGGGCTTCCAAGGAGTTAGGAATGGACAAAGCTCTGCAATTATACCTGAATGATCAAGGTTGCAGTTGGGAATTCAACCCGCCTCATGCGTCCCACATGGGAGGCTCATGGGAGCGCATGATCGGCATTGCACGGAGAATATTGGATTCAATGCTGCTTCAAAGTAAGGTGCAACTCACTCACAACGTATTGTGCACACTTATGGCTGAAGTGTCTGCAATTATAAACACCAGGCCACTCCTTCCAGTTTCGTCCGATCCAGACAATCCCTTCATTCTCTCTCCCTCTATGCTGGTAACCCAGAAATCGTGCCTTATACCTCCTCCTGGAGATTTCTTGGACAAGGACCTTTACACCAAGTTCAGGCTCTTGCCAACCAGTTCTTGACACGCTGGAGGCGAGAGTACCTGCCTTTATTGCAGCAGAGACAGAAATGGACTATATCTTGTCGAAACCTGCAAGTTGGTGACATTGTTTTGCTCAAGGACAAGCAGGTTCCACGGAACAGCTGGCTCATAAGTAGAGTCACGGCAACTTTCCCTGGGAAGGACAATCGAGTAAGGAAGGTCGAGGTCAAAGTTACTGAAGTCATTCTTCTTTTGCCAAAGGACTGATTCCTGCTAAGTTTTTGTTGTTGATAGTGACCTCACAGAGGTCAGGCGGGGAATGTGTTGCCCTTAAGGCAGTTAATAATTTAATAAATAAGTTAAATGGTTTAAATGTTTAAATGAAGCATTTCTAAGAGTTTCTTATAAGTATTTCATGTTTATTTGTAAGTTTTATTTAAAAAATATTAGCGGACATTTTGATTCCGGTTCGGCCGCGCTAACTTCCGGTTCGGATGCGATAACTTCCGGTTTCGGTTTCATGGTAAACAGAGCAGGCGAAATCCAGCATGGTACGTCAGCAATCTGTCGCCATTCTCACTAAAGCACTGTCAAGGCAATGCCGTAAGTTTATATATGTGTTTATAAGGATCTCAAGTAATGTATTTTTGTATTGTCTAGTTGGGAAATGCATTTTAAAGGGTTGATGAACGACTTTTAGTTTCGTCTGTCTAAAGCTCAGTTTTTCTAAGAGCATGTTGTGTATGCCTACAGTTTTCACCATCTGGAGAAGAAATTAAAATGCAAAAACATCCTTTGTGGTCCTGGTCTTCTTCAGTGGTTTATTTACGTGTTCATTTGGCAACATAACACACACACTTCACACACACACACACAGGATCACAGATCAGTGATTGATATTGATCTGTAGATTATTATCTGTCTGTCGTCTGATGATTATCTTCTTCATCTCTTCCAGTCCTAGTTTTACGAGTCTGAACGATGACTGAACACTTGTATAACACACACTTCTCGTCTTTATTATCATCTCGTGGTAAATCTCTCGTTGTGTTTAATAAAAGCATCTGCCAAATGTCAATGTAGATATGACAAGAAGCCATTTAGATTTATATTCATTCTCAGGATATGAATTTGTAATATCAACAATTAAATTTTTACTAGTTAAAATGTTTATAATTGATATCAGGAACTGGATTTCTACTAATAACAATGGCTATTTTTGATATCAGGATTATATTTCTACTGTAACAATGTTAATTCTTGATATCAACAATGATGTGATCACTCACATAAACTGAATTCTTGATATCAAGCAACTAAATTTCAACTACTAAAAATACTATTCTTGACATCAAGATTTTATATCCTGGGAATGGCAATCAGCAAGCTATTTTGGCTTTTATTCTCAGGATATAAATGCTTGAAATCAAGAATTCATTGTCACTAGTTGAAATGTTAATTCTTAATATCTGTATTTATATTTTAAAAGGTTACATTTGTTATTTCATTTTTTATAATTATTGATTTCAAGAACAGACATCTGTACCAGTAATCATGTGATAACTGATATCAAAAATAAAGGTTTTTACTAGTAAGAATTGTATTTCTGATATGTGAAATAGTAAGAAATCAATTATTTGTTGTGAACAATTACATTTGATTGGCAGCCTGAGGTGACATTTAATAAATGACAATACAATTACAGATATCAAGAATTATATTTTTACTAGTAGACATTTAATTCCTGATATCAATAAATATAATTTGAACTAGTGAAAACTGAATTGTTGATATCAAGAGTTCATATCTTATGAAGAAATAAAAGTCAAAACGGCTTGCCAAAATGTCAATGTAAATGTTTCGGGTTATTACCATATGGTACCATTACCATCTAGTGGCCAAAACAAAACACTGCAGTCAAAATCCCAAAACACTTAGCCAGAGTTTTTCTTTTCTTTTCTTCCCCGTTCTATGGGTCATTTTGATTTTTATTCTGCAGTGATGGGCCTGGTAAAACACATAGTAAGAAAATCAGAAAGCTATGAGGTTTATTAGCATGTTTAACGAGCAGCGCGTCATCAGTATCAGATCAGAACAACACTTCTCAGGTCAGAAACGAAACTGATCTGATACTGAGAAATGGAAGCTTTAGCCTAAGTTCTGCCAGGAAGACTCAATCACTTCGTCACTAATTACCTTCATCATTATCCAATCACGTCCTTATACTCCTGTATAAAACATCGTACTTACACATGTTTGAGTTCGCAGATGCCAGGCAGGAAATGCAGATTCGCTACCCTCGGATTACGAACCATGGACGGGGCCTTCCGCCAAATAAATGTATAATGGTGCTTGCTGAGCTGTCAATAAATGTATGCTTCGTACATTTTATCTCCCGAGTCTTTCTGGTAGAACTAACGCTCTAGAATAACTTTCAAACTCAGACCAATAAAAATATTTGTTAGTTACAATAGTAGGCTATTTAAGCTATCTATTTATTTATTTTATTACACGCACATGTTTTTCTGAGCAAATAATAATGTAAATCAAAATATAACATGAATAGGATACGTTTAAAGGATGATCTTTAGAATATTAAAACATAACAAATACAGGCCTATGAAACACGTTAAAATACACGTCTCTGAAAAAGTGTTAGTGACACGAATCTTTCACTCAAATGGGCTGTGTAGGCCTGATTCAGTGTAAGAGAACAACGCTTAAAAATCAGTCATAAAACAAATGGTAAATTAAAATAATCACTCACCAGCAGAGACCAGATGAGCTCCGAAGAGCAGTAGCAGTATCATTGCATTAGCCTGAGAAACAATTCCTTTCAGAAAAACCTTCTAGAAAATGTAGTTAAAATGAGTGATCCAGACACTTCGGCTGTCGATGCTGAACTGGTGAAATGTTTCTGCGTAAACACCGGAAATTCTAGCCAATAGCTTTTCTTGATAAGTCTGACGTCAGGAGTCACTATGAGTTTTTTCCTGGGTTGATAGCGAAAGTAAAAGACAAAACAGTAACTAAATGAACATGAAATCATGTGAGAAATATGCCTGTGTTAGAAAATTGAATTTTTGTTTTCTAGCGCTGAAGGAATTCACTGAAATGCTTGTCTACAAACATTCTGCAAATAAAAAAACTATGTGATTTACTGTATGGTTGTATTAATAATTTAAATAATATAAATCTTACACTGCAGTTGTTGACAAATGTTTGTAATTTCTGCGGATGTCTCTGAGGAAGTTATCTGTAACATAAATCAAATGAATAATCTTGCTGTAGGGAGAGCGGTGATGGTTGTATTCGGACGAGTTTAAACTCTGGTCTGAAACACCATCAGTTTAAGAAATGAACTACAGTCAGATGAAATGTCTGTCATAGCCTACATGATCACCAGACTCCTGAGGAGATGACAACAGCTGTACATCTCTGTACAGAAACATAAAGGGTTTATAGGACAAAATACACTTGTGTTAAACATTAACATTTCACTTCTGGATCATAATTTCAATAAATGACAAGACTTGTGCCATATATCAGTAAGAAGATTCTCGTCCTTAAACTGATAACATCTACTCAAAATCTCAAACAAACCCTTCTGATCAGAGGATTGTGACATGAACTTTCCTGTTTATTACTTGACACACACAGTCTGAACAAACTGAGATGATTATGTCTGTGACATAATGTTTGTTTGTTTGACAACTACTTATCCCATGGTTTATATATTTGTTAAATAATTTCCCCAATTGTTTTGCAAAGTTTCTTTTTTTGTCTTTTCTTTTTTATTTTATATAACATTTTAAACGGTCCATATTTAATAACAGCAAAACCAACTGTTAATAGTTTTTATTATATTATGATACTATGTTAACATACCAATATGATATTATTATTGTTGTTGTTGTTAAATCACACACACACACACACACACACACACTTTTTTAGAAACAGATCATAGATCTGTGCATTAAACTGAAAAATGCATGTTGTGGATAAAGATGATGCTATCAGTTTTTTTGGTTTTTACTTTTTATGCTCACTTATTCATTCTTAAGCTATTTTTTAATAATTGAATAAAAGAAATCCCATATTATTATGACATTACATATAACTAATACAATGAACTGCTCAAACTGATTCACTTTAACTTTTATAGGGAGATTAGCAGAAAAAAAAACACTTTAAAAATAGAAATGCTACCACATAAGAAATTCATAAAGAAACTAACATGTGCTCCATATAAAGGTCTAAAGTATGCTAGGAAAATAGCTTCATATACTGTGTGTGAAAGTGCAACAGTAAACAGCAGAGAGCAAGCAGTTAATAAAGTCATTAATCTTCAAAGAGCTGCTCTCAATATTCTGTGATGGAGTGGAAATAATGTACACTAAAACTAAACTCTTATAGGCCTTATGTGCTCTTATAAATGAAGTGGCTAACATTTACTCTTCCCTCATCTTGAAAGATAAAATGTTCTTGATTTACAAAATAATAAGGTTAATTAAGCACTGATGAAGATATGATATATGGAGGAAGATTATCTGCAAATATGTGTAGCGCCTCTCTAACGTGCTGACAATGAGAGGTGGCTATCCTGAGTTCTTTAAATATCTTTCAAATCAAATAAGTGAGGTTTCACAAATAAATGTATGAGTATCTAACTTGTGTGTGTGTTATTACTACCTTTCTAAATGAAATAATATTCCCCTTTAAATCACAATTTAAGCAGTAATATTCACACTTTAACAGGAAATTAAAAGTCTTGGAATTACTCTTCTCCTTAACAATTTCAAATTTAACCCTAATTTTACTCTTTTTCTTAATTAACTTGAAATAGAGAGAGAAATAAAACAGCTGGCAAAAACCTATCTTAAAATGAAATACCCTTCAAGTGTTCAAATGATGCAGGCCTGAATGTAGCTCGGGTACGTTGTAGCCTTAAACTCAATGGCTATTTCACCATGCAGGCCAAACGTCTGTCTCTCACTCCCTTCTTACCCTTGACCTCTCCAGTGATTGGCTCATACGCAAAACTTTCAGAAATAAAATAAATTCACAAAACATTTGTGTAACTCTTTCTTACTATTTTCACAGGCATCTTTTAAACATTTTCACATATATTATTACCCAACAAATATTTAAAATTTTAAATGCTGTATACCGTAAGTGAACATTACACCATATGTATTTCTCTCATTGAGCAGGATCAACATTTCTTTGCCGGTCAATGAATTTTAACCTTTTTTAACCTTAGACTATTTATTAAACTATGAAATTAATTATTCAAACTAGTACATCTTATACTAAAGAACATTTTTTCAACCGGGTTACATATGCAAACAAAAGTAGCTAGTATTCCGTGAATACTTAAATTAAGATAACAAAGAATTTAGAATTTTTTTTTTTCCAACCTGTAAGTTTTGCTAAGAGAGAGATCAAGGAAACATTCTTCAGTTTGATTTCAACCTTGATTTCAACAAATCCTTCATCCTTCAAAGAGCAAGGTTAGGTATTGAGAATGAGAAGTTGTCGTCATAGCACAAAGCCCCTCCCTCGATATCACGGTCTCCGCCATGTTGGAAGGATACCGGCGGCGAAACAGGATTGTTTACATGTGTTGTTAAGAGGAGGTTCTCGCAATTCTGCACTGTTTTACCATGCCTGGAAGTTACTGCTGCAGTACCTCACACGATACATATGGAAAACATAGGAACAATGGAATACAGTTTTTTTAGGTTACACCAAGCGCAAAACAGCGGTATTTGGAGAAGCTCTCAAGCGGCACAGAGACCTGGACCATTTACCTCCATGCACACATATGGACATTGGCAATTATATTTTTTTTGTTTTAAGTTACTACACAATACAGGAGTTTAAAAGCCACAAGTCTTTGGAAAGTTTCGAGGCTTTCTGCTGTGGCTGGGTCCATCTACAGCAGGTGATGAAAACAGTGCTGCACTGGCCAAAGTAAGTTTATTCACATGCGTTTTAGTGTATTGTAATTACATTGCATTTAGAATGCACTTCTTGACCAAAATGACAAAGTAATTAACTGCGACTGAACACTAGATTGTAACGAGATGTTCAATGTATACAAACGTTTCCAACATGTTTTGATGTAGGCTAAACCTGTTTATGTTTAGTTATAATTTGATTTTAACCCAATGACACATACTGTACCAGGTTTTTTTTGTTGGGGGCTGCAAAGTGGACAAACCAGTTCTGGGTTAGCTAGGGTAGTTAAATGTGTGATTGCGAGATGTAAATGTCCGGGTTAGATTAAAGCCATTAACAGCGTGAATGCAAAGTGACTTACATTGTAAACAATATAATTCCCAATGTCCATATGTGAGCACAGAGGTAAATTGTTCAGGTCTCTGTGCCGCTGCAGGGAGCTCGTATGGGTCGATATTTTAGATGCCTGAGAGCTTCTCCAAACACCGCTGTTTTGCACTTGGTGTGAGCTTGTTCCTGTAAGGTCCCCTTTCTTTCGCCTTATGTTTTTGCATTGCTTTACTTTCTTCCTTTTCTTTCGCGTATTCGTTGATCCGTCTTGATCTGTTCCGCCGACAAAATAAATGCGCAAAAATGAAAGCGCTCTGAAATGTTTAGTCGCGCCTCTGTGAAGTTCTGAAGGCGTTGCCCCTGGCAACCGATAGCGTGTCCTACCATCATGGCCGACCGGCTCAGACCCCTCCCAAATCAACCCAAATCGGCACGTGACTCCTCAATCTCAATACAATTTTCACAATTTAGAAAAAATTATAAAGACATGCACGAAATACATAATTACGGACAGACAGTAAAGCCCTTTCACACTGCCATTCCGGCAAATACAGGGGTAAAGTGTTCCTGCAATTGTTCCCTGGTCGCTAGATTTGGCACTTTCACACTGCCAGTGATGACCCAGGATATGTGCGTGCTTTCACACACAACCCTTGAAGATCCCGTAACGACACGTGACATCAGCGCGTGACGTGTCGACAACGCTAGGCACGTTATACTTTCACTGAAGCAAGCAAACGATCTCGCGTCAGCGCGGAAAGTGAGGAACTAACTGATCTCTGCTTTATTACAGTTTGCACATGTTTTCGTCGCGAACGTTGATCTTCCTTCAAAACAACCGGTAAAAGAGTAGCGCGATAACGCGCGTCATCACTTCGATACGGAATTAGATCTGGCTTTTGTTCACACAGCACTCGTCTCGGGTCGAACCCCGCAATGTTACTAGGTCCCTTATTGTTTCCCCTGTGACCCGTGTCCTTAACTGCACTCTGTTCAGAGAAACCACGTGACCTCCTCAAATCCGCTCCAGTTTCACAGTCTATGGAAAGCCTTTTTGACATTTATTCTTTAAGCTGTACTAGTATCTTTTTCCAAGTTACTAGTACTTATTTTTTAGATACTAGTATCTTTTCCATTAAGTACTAGTACTTATTCATTAGGTACTAGTGCTTATTCTTTCGGTACTAGTGCTTATTCTTTAGGCACTAGTGTCTTTTGTAAAGTTACTAGTACTTAATCATTAGATACTAGTACTCAATCATGAGATACTAGTACTTATTCATTAGATACTAGTGCTTATTCATTAGGTACTAGTACTTATTCATTAGATACTGGTACTTATTTATTAGGTACTGGTATTTATTAATTAGATACTAGTACTTATTGATTAAATACTAATACTTATTTATTAGATACTAGTATTTATTTATTAGGCACTAGTACTTATTCATTAGATACTAGTACTTAATTCAATAGTGACTAGTAACTTTTATATTGTTACTAGTAACAAATTTAAATTTTTTGCTATTGACTTCTATGGGGATCCATCATTGAGATATCAACTATTGAGTTTTGACTAGTATGTATTCCACTAGTGACTAGTACTTAATTTTTATGTACTAGTAGTTATTCATTAGGTACTAGTGTGTATTTTTTAGATACTAGTACTCATTCATTAGATACTAGTACCTATTAAATAGACACTAGTACTTATTCATTAGATACTAGTACTTATTATTAGATACTAGTTCTTATCAATTAGATACTAGTACTTATTTTTTAGATACTAGTACTTATTAATTAGGTACTAGTGCTTATTTATTAAAAACTAGTTGTCATTCATTAGATACTAGTACCTATTAAATAAATACTAGTACTTATTTAATAGATACTAGTAAACATTTATTAGATACTAGTACTCATTCTAAATGTTACTAGTATGATTTTTTATTTTACTAGTAATTTTTTTTGTTGAACTCTACTGTAGCCATTTGGACTAGTCATAACATAAGACGAGTGAAAAGGCAGATCTGACTAGTAAGATAAGAATAGTTACTAGTAGTGATTAAAAAAGGTACTAGTGTCTAAAGAATAAGAACTGGTACCTAATGAATAACTACTAGTATCTATTAAATAAGAACTAGTATCTAATGAATAAGCACCAGTATCTAAAACATAAGTACTAGTATCTAATGAATACTTACTAGTAATATTTAAATAGATACTAGATACAATTGCAATAATTCCTAGTCAGAAATTAAAAGATGATATCAAAAACAGAATAACTCCGAGTCCCTGTTCGTTTGGAGATATCTTCAACCTCATTAAGAACTAGTAAGAATGCATTTGGAGATATCTTCATTTAAGCAGGTCATTACATAAACATGAGTACCTCTCCACCGTCCAATCAGAGTCCACATGGTAATGCAACACGCAGAATAAATTTGCATTAGGATTGCGTTTTAAACTTTATTCTCATAAAAATACGCGCGATGGTTTGAAGAGCAGAGATAAAAGCATATATTGTCACAGTAATTGTTTATTTTCATCAAGTTTCATCAGTAAAACGTCTATCTGAATGTTATTCAGCTACATCTACAGCAAAGCTGAGTTTCCTGGAACTTCATCAGTGAGTCTCACTTGTAGAGTTTCTGCGCGAGGGGCGCCCTCCGGCGACGAGTATGAATTAAAAATAAATTCATTGAGTACTCATTATTGCTTGCAAAATCCTAATTTGAGTAAAAATAGCTAAAATAATTAAGAACGTTCTACTATAGAAGTGTGCATTTTTTTTGCAGCTATATTTATATTTAGTCTTGTATAGGCTTCTCAGTTTTGTATATTATAGTAAAATAGTGTTATTACAAAAGTAATGTTCCTTATTTTGTTTAGTGTTTTTATTTAGAATTAATAACCATAACCATTATTAGTTTTATTGATATATATATAGATATATATATACTAAAAAATAAAAAACATTGGGCAAAATTGTGCAGTCCTTCAAGTACAGCAAACCTGGTGTTTTATTATTATAATTTTTTATTAATACCTTTTGGCCTTCTTTTCAAATAAAGGAAATGTTTGTCTGAAAACCACAAGGTTTGGATTTTGTCACACTGTCTAGTCTCTGTTTCCCTGGGTGTCCACTAGTGGGCTCACTTCCCCTTAGGCACTTCACTATAGGCACTAGAATTCCTCTAGTCTGGGCCTGTCTTCACAGTAATTGCACTGCACGAATCGTCACAGATTTTGGGTGCCCTGTACAGAATATTAATGTAAAAACATTCATTGTCTGCAGCACCAGTGCTACAGTCATGCCCAAAAATATGGACAGCTTTGGTATATATGTATGATGATAAAGAAGGCTGTGAAAATTAATCTGCATTGTTAATCCTTTTGATCTTTTATTAAAAAAAAAATTCTAAAAATTCTAACCTTTCATTGAATAATAAGAATTTAAAATGGGCGGAAATATTATTATAAAATAAATATCTTTTTCTCTAATGCACATTGGCCAAAATTAAGGACACCCTTTTATTGAATTATTCTTTAAACCTCCATTTGCCAGTTTAACAGCTCTACATTTTCTCCTATAATGCCTGATGAGGTTAGAGAACACCTGACTAGAGATCAGAGTCCATTCCTTCATCCAGAATCACTCCAGACCCTTCAGATTCCCATCTCCATGTTGGTGTGTCTTCTCTTCAGTTCATTTTCTGTAGGGTTCAGGTCAGAGGACTGGAAAAGGCTATAGCAGAAGCTTGGTTTTGTGCTCAGTGACCCATTATTGTGTTGTTTTTGAGGTTTGTGTTTGATTGTGATCCACACATGGTCATTATAAGATTTCTAACAGAGTCAGTCACTTTTTGTTTTTTTATCTGTTGGTATTTCATATAATCAAAGATGCCATGTGTCTAAACAAGATGTCCAGGACCTCCAGCAGAAATATAGGCACACAACATCAAAAATAGAGCAGTATATTTCATTGTACATATGGTTTACTTTTTATCTCTGTGTTCACCAAACCCATCTTGAGTGTTTGCTGCTAAAAAGCTATTTTTTTTAGTTTCATCTGACCATAGAAGCCAGTCCCATTTGAAGTTCCAGTCATGTCTGATAAATTAATATGCTTTAGTTTGTTTTTGGATGAGCTAGGATAATTTTTATTGTAACCATCCCAAACAACATGTGGTGATGTAGGTGCTGTTTGACAATTTTTTGTTTGACAAAGGTTTTCTGAGCCCGAGACTCAACTATTTTCTGCAATAACAGCTGTGATCCCTGGAGAGTCTTTAGCCACTCAAACTGACCTCCTCACCATGCATTAGGATGATAAAGACACACATCCTCTTCCAGGCAGTTTTGTAACATTTTCTATTGATTAGAAATTCTTAATTATTGCCCTGATGTTGGAAATGGGGATTTTCACTGCTCTAGCTCATTTGTTAATCACATCTTGCAGTCACTTTCTAATTTGTGAAGCTCAATCATCTTTTGCTGCACATCAGATATATATTCTTTGGTTTTTCTCATTGTGATGGATGATTAAGGGCATTTGGGCTTTGTTTTCCCTCTTCTTTATATTTATGCGAAACAGGAAGCAATGGCTGGATAATTTCATGTTCATAATCACTCTGGAGTGCTCAAAATTGTGAATATGACTGGGAATATACTTTAGAGTTATTTTACTCATAAGAATTTCTAAGGGTGTTCTTAATTGTGGCCAATGTGTATTGTAGAAAAACATTTATATCATAATGATATTTCCCCCATTTTAAATTATTATTATCCAAAGAAAGGTTAGATTTTTGTGAATTTTTAAAATAAAAGATCAAAAAGATTAACAATGCAGATTAATTTTCACAGGCTTCTTTGATCATGTTTACCAAGGGTGTCCATATTTTTGGGCATGACTGTATATAAAAAAAAAAAAAAAAAATTAACATACAGCTTGTGTATGATATTTATTGTTTTTACTGGAGGAAAAATAGGAAAATAACAGCTAATACAATTGGTGTCGTATCTACATCCTGCCAGCAGAGGTCACTCAAAGACCATTAAACACATTAGGCTACTATATTTATGAAATTACAGTTAAAAAAACGGACAAAAATACGTTTTCAATGTGCTTGTGTAAAAAAATAATTGTTTCTTTTCTATTTGGTTTTCTAAAAAAAAAAGTACATCCATCTCCTTGTTTCTGTTTCCTGATTAATCTCTCTCCTATATGTTGTTGGCTCATTAATATTCAACATACAATTACCATACTGGGCAGAAATGCTAATTTAAAAAGTACTAGTATCTATTAATTTCAGGATATCTCTGGTCTAAAAAGTCACTAGTAACTAAAAAATAAGTACTAGTTTTATTTTTTGTTAACACGGGAAGTTTAATTAAATACTAGTCACTATTGGAATAAGTACTAGTATCTAATGATTAAGTACTAGTATCTAATGAATAAGTACTAGTAACTTTACAAAAGACACTAGTACCTAGAGAATAAGCACTAGTACCTAAAGAATAAGCACTAGTAGTTAATGAATAAGCACTAGTACCTAATGAATAAGTACTAGTACTTAATGGAAAAGATACTAGTGTCTAAAAAATAAGTACTAGTAACATGAAAAAAAGATACTAGTACAGCTTTTAGAATAAATGTTAAAAAGGCTTTCCATAACAGTCACTGTTTTCTACTAATGTTGAGTCGATGCGCCACCTAGTGGAGATCACTGTACTAGAGCTATTTTAGTGGTTTTAATGTAGAGGTGCATCTCAATAAATTAGAATGAAATTAATTTATTTCAGTAATTCTACTCAAATTATGAAACTCATGTATTAAATAAATTCAATGCACACAGACTGAAGTACTTTAAGTCTTTGGTTCTTTTAACTGTGATGATTTGCTATGCTGTCCATGTCAAATGCAGAAATGTTAATCCATGCATTTATGACCTCAAGGTTAGATTATTGTAATGCTTTATTGGGTGGTTGTTCTGCACGCTTAGTAAACAAACTACAGCTAGTCCAAAATGCAGCAGCAAGAGTTCTTACTAGAACCAGGAAGTATGACCTGACCTGGTACTCAGTACAGCTGAGTCTACTCATTTTCAAGAAACATGTAAAGACTCATCTTTTTCGCAAGCACTTAACCAACTAATACTAGCACTTTTCCTTCTTTTTTTATAAAAGAAATATAAAATAAAATAAAAAAACCTTGCTATGCGTTCTGTACTAGACTAATGAACTGAGATTTGTCATGGCACTTGTAAACTTTTGTTTTTCTTTTGTTGACCTGACTGCTTCGCTTTGGATAAAAGTGTCTGCTAAATGATTAAATGTAATGTAAATGTAAATGACCACATTAGCCCAGTCCTGTCCACACTGCACTGGCTCCCTATCAAACATCGTATAGATTTTAAAATATTGCTTATTACTTATAAGTCCCTGAATGGTTTAGCACCTCAGTATTTGAATGAGCTCCTTTTACATTATAATACTCTACGTCCGCTACGTTCTCAAAACTCAGGCAATTTGATAATACCTAGAATATCAAAATCAACTGCGGGCGGCAGATCCTTTTCCTATTTGGTGCCTAAACTCTGGAATAACCTACCTAACATTGTTCGGGAGGCAGACACACTCTTGCAGTTTAAATCTAGATTAAAGACCCATCTCTTTAACCTGGCTTACACATAACATACTAATATGCTTTTAATATTCAAATCCGTTAAAGGTTTTTAGGCTGCATTAATTAGGTAAACCGGAACCGGGAACACTTCCCATAACACCCGGTGTACTTGCTACATCATTAGAAGAATGGCATCTACGCTAATATTAGTCTGTTTCTCTCTTATTCCGAGGTCACCGTGGCCACCAGATCCAGTCTGTGTCCAGATCAGAGGGTCACTGCAGTCACCCGGATCCAGTACGTATCCAGACCAGATGGTGGATCAGCACCTAGAAAGGACCTCTATATCCCTGAAAGACAGCGGAGACCAGGACAACTAGAGCCCCAGAGACCCCTTGTAGAGACCTTGTCTCAGAGGACCACCAGGACAAGACCACAGGAAACAGATGATTCTTCTGCACAATCTGACTTTGCTGCAGCCTGGAATTGAACGACTGGTTCCGTCTGGTCAGAGGAGAACTGGCCCCCCAACTGAGCCTGGTTTCTCCCAAGGTTTTTTTCTCCATTCTGTCACCGATGGAGTTTCGGTTCCTTGCCGCTGTCGCCTCTGGCTTGCTTAGTTGGGGTCACTTCATCTACAACGATATCATTGACTTGATTGCAAATGATTGCATAGACACTATTTAAACTGAACAGAGATGATATCACTGAATTCAATGATGAACTGCCTTTAACTCTCATTTTGCATTATTGACACACTGTTTTCCAAATGTTGTTCAGTTGTTTTGACAAAATCTTTTTGTTTTTTTTTAAAGCACTATAAAAATAAAGGTTACTTGACTTGACTATAGGTCATGTGTCTGGGAATGTTTCTAATAAAAATGAAAATAAACAAATAATGCTTAATAATAATTAGTCAATATGCTGTTGTGGTTGCTGTGTGTCACATGACAACCCCCACCCCACTTGTGCCCCCTCAAAAATAATGAGTGCATGACACCCCTGTGTTAGACCGAGTTTTAAAATTTACAGTAAAACTCATTCATGTCTTCAGCAAGTTGTTGATTCTCCACAGTGCTGAGTGATGTTGTCTTGTAGTTTGTGATGTCTTTCAGGCCTTTCCACACTGAAGCAGAGTAATTGGCTGAAAATTGTTTTTCAAGCTTTTCAGATTATTTCTCATAGCCGCTCTGATCTCCTTATTCAGTGTGTTTCTGGCCTCATTGTACCAGATTCTGTAGGCCTCCTCTTTGGCCTCTTTTGGCCTGATTTTTGAGGTGAACCGTGTCTTGTTGATAGTTAAATAAATTCTCATCAATATAAGACTTAGTTTGATGTACTCCTATATCTATACTGTGTTACAGAGTGTTTTTATTTAACTAGGTCCTCTCCTTCGTTGGAACCAAACTATGATAATTAGGTAACACTTTACAATAAGGTGTAATTTCTTAACATTAGTTAATGTATTAACTAACATGAATACATTTATTACAGTATGTATCAATCTTTGTTAATGTTAGTTTCAAAAAAAAAGTTAATAAGTTAATAAAAACCCAGTTGTTCATTGTTAGTTCAGTGTATAAACTACAGTTAACAAACAACTTTTAATTTTAATAATGCATTAGTAAATGTTTAAGGTAGCACTTTATTTTACAGTCCTGATCCTAATGTACATACTATGTACTTATTATAGTAATTACAATAACTATGTAATAACTAGGTACTAACCCTGAACCTAACCCTAAACCTAACCCTACCCCATGTAGTTACCTTGTGTTACCAGAACTTTCTTAGATAAATACACTGTAACTACACTATAAGTACGTTAGTACACATACTGTAAAATAAAGTGCAACCATGTTTAAATTAATATTAACTAAGATTAATAAAAGTTGTATAAGTATTGTTCATTCTTAGTTCATGTTAACTAAAGTAGTTAACTAATGTTAACTAATGACCCTTTTTGAAAAGTGCTACCAATAATTAAAACCTTTAATGATAATGAGATGATAATGGTAATTATAACCTTTGAAGACAACCAATTTACATAAACGTAACTTAATTTAGATTTTAGTAATATGTTTCCCTGTGCAGTTCATATAAGCATATTTATAAGATATGCATGCAAATCTTTAATACAACATCTTCAATATTACATGAACCAAAAATATTCATTTTACTAAATCAAAATGTATCCATATCCCAATCCCAAATAATAATCCCATACAAGGAATAAAATATGAAGCTTACATATTGACTGCATAGATGTGTGACATGGTATTGGGTAATGCGATATATCACAGTAATTAATCCAGTTGCAACTGTTATTTAATGAGCTAACGAAGATGAATAACTTCTGTAGCAAATGTAACTATTCCTCAATGTGAAAGTTAATGCATTGCCTCAGGTTAACTAATGAGGTGTTATTGTGAAGTGATACCTATGTGTCTTTATAGCTCCTTTGCACTTTAATCTGTGTAAAACTTTTAACTTTATATATTTTTCTGTATTCCTTTATTGTATTTAAGTTATTTTTGTTCTAAGAAAAAATATATTAAACCTGTTATACTTATTATGACCACTTATTTCAACAAAATTTCAATACTGTGATAATACCGTATACCGTGATAAAAGCATTTGCAATTAATCGCATCAGGAAAATATGATACCGACATATCCCTATGTGTGATATCAACCAATAAATGGTTGTCAATCTCACAAATACTACAAATCAATCAACCTTGCAAATTAACCTTTTCATCCCCTCATTAAAGAGAAATATATACATTTTTCAATTAAAGTTTAAGTTCTGCGATCAATATATCATAAATTCATAAACTGAATAGGCACCAAAAGATGAACAAATACAGTTTATCTTCTTGCAGAAATCTATGATCCTGTGTTGTATTCTTCTTTGTTAATATGCAGTTTTGAAAGGCAGGAGGAGAACAACATAAGGATCTTTTGTATCTCCCACACGTCTGGTATCCTAAAAAGCAAAAAAAAAAAAACTGTTTTCAAATGTAATATGACTTAATACAATCAAAACATTACTTTACATATTTAGATATAAGAACTACAGTTAATCACACCATGCACAATGGCAAAGCCCTTACTGAGATATATATATACACACACACACACACAATATGTACATATGAGCAACTGACAGGTTTGAAGCCTGAAAAACAACCAAAGAGAAGAGCTGTAGGTTCAGTTATTTCACCAATCAACATAAAATCCATTGACAAAATAAGAGCCATTTACAGATTAACATGATTAACAAAATTACACATGCTATGTGTTCATAAAATAAATTGCATTCAAGACATTTTAAGACTTTTACTTTTTAATCCAAATTAAAATACTAAAAGCAACTTCTTCCATCAACAATCGAACACCTTTTCAGTCCCTCACCTTGTTTCTTCTGATGTACCCAGCGACACCAATGACAATCAACAAGACCACAGCCCCAAGAACACCCACCATGATGATGATGGACACAGACTCTCCTGTTTGATCAGAGAAAACAGCAGATTACTCACAAAAGACAGATAATGTTACTAACCAGTGACAATCTCTAGCAGTGTGTGTGATTGTGATATTTAATGTACATTGTAGTGACAGCATGTTTACAATGTGCAACCATAAAAAACAATACAGGCCTAAACATACTGGGTTTGTTCTCTATTGTTTTGTGATTGTTTCCATTTTAATTTATTTTTCTATAAACTTCCTTGTTAATAAATCACTGTTCTTTAGGGTTTATTTTTGGTGAGTCGAGACCTAATACAGTTCACAGTAATCTTAGGAGAGTCTACATGTGTGGTTCACTCATTTAATTTCTCTTACCTGGTTAGTCCTGATCTCTTTTTCTGTCAGGATCTTTCTGATGGCTCTTCCCTGATGCTCCACCACACAGATGAACTCGTTCTTCTTCCACTCTTCAGGTGTAACTCTGAGTTCGCTTGACTTCTGAAAGGTCCCGTCCTCATTAGGAAGAAGTTCACCAACCTCCACATCCTCATGATGCTCCTGGTCATTCTTCATCCAGGAGATTGTTACATCTTTGGGGTAAAAACCTGTAGCATGACACACGACTGAAGACGAGGAAGACTTCTGCAGCAGAGACACCTGAGGAGAGACTGAAGAGAGAGAGAGATTTCAGATGTCTTCCTAATCAAGACCTTTATAAACCCACAGCACACTGTCTGTGAAGACTGGTCTTCAGTTAGTTCACTGTATAATGTCAGGTAGAGGTTGAAGTGTGCTGGAACAGATGCTGGAAACATCTGGTTTCTACTAAGGCACTCTGCAGGAGGAGCTGATGTCCTTTCTATCTAACCTTTTTTTCTAAACTTTCGATACGGCTAATAATAACTCAATAAAAAATATATATAAAAAATCTCAAACAGAGCTCCTTGTCATCCTAGCCAGTTTAATTTAGCAAACAAACCCATTTTGACAGTCTTGACAGCACAGTAATGTCCTCTAGTTCAGACAGGACCCTGACAGTAAATACTACAGACTTCATTATGAGTCTCTGCTGACGTGGATCTGTTCTCTTTAACCTCAGGAAGATCAGATTCATCTGAGTATGTTACACAGATCTTATCCAGGCTTTAGTCAAATCAGATCTGATCTGCTGCTAGTCTTTCTGCAGTCCAGAGAGAGACAGATAACTTTGTCATCTAGTCAATAAATACACAAGCAATCTATAACTATTGTGTTTATGAAATGATAACCTGGGGTTAAGTGTCCCTTGAGGGTATAGTAATGATAGTTCATGACTTGCAGGGCTCACAGTTACCAGTTGATGTGGTTTCAACAAACTCATTAATTTAAGAAAATCTTTAGTAATAAGAGCCTAACAGTTATAACTGGACACTGAGCTTTAGCCACTAAAACACATCAGACCTGCATCAGTTTATACTTTTCTATCCAGTTCATCAATTTAACAGGTTCATATTAAATGATCTGTATTGCTTTAATCAAAATAATCTCTGAAAGAAAAAACACAACAGCATTTTGAACAAGTCACACAACAATTTTTACAATGATTTCTAGTGTACGAGACAATTTAACAAAACCTGCATTGCTATATTTTCACTGCTGGATCGGTTCTGATGTACCTGTTTTCTTCAGGCTGCTCTTTCCATACTCCAGATACTTCTTCAACCACTCGATGCACACGGTGCTGAAGTACTGTTTTCTACCCTCAAGACTACCTCCGTCCTTGTTCCAATCTATCTGCAGTCATGATTCCTTGCATCACTGGAGTAATATATCTCATCTCCTTCAGATCCAGAGACAGAAAGTCCTCTCCATCATAACCTTCTTGACGAAACCCATTTGTTTCTCCAGTCTGATCATCAAACTCACAGCCGTACATCACCTGGACTGTGTGCACACCTGAAGAACAGAGACAATGAATACAGTCAGAATAAAACCAGCAGTCAGTCAGAAACATGTTTGACCCAGAATCAAATAAATCTAACAGAACACATTAGTTTAATTTATTTGGCCTCCATTAAAATAAAATAATGAATTAATATTTGAGTTGTGAGTTTACAGACTCAATTTCTGATGATAAGAGAACAAGAAGAGGTGCTGAGAAAGAAAAGTCAATAAACAGACAAGATTTCTATTGTGACGTTTATTGTAGCGTTTACACAAATAACTGTACTGTAGTGCAGTGTTAATGATGAGTCTGATTTAATCACTCACTGTGATGGAATAGATGACTTATTAAACTGTGAAAAAAAAAACACTGTGACTAAACCACTGAACCACAATAGATGGACGGACAAACAGAAGGAGAGCAAAACGACACACAGACAGTCAATATCAGAGCAGTGACATCACTGAGTGTTCATCACAAACAATCACTGATCATCACTAAAGAAAACACTTTTACACTAAAGTGCTTTTAAAAGCTCAAAGTTTTAACACCTAAAAACTTAACTTTGTTTTATTTTCAGTAAAATCAATTTAATACATTTTTGTTCAATAATATTTTGTATTGTATTGTATTGAATTTCATAGTTATAATTAATATTTATGCAATAATCATGATACATTTTTTTCCATCGAAAAAACATTTCTAATATTTTCATCTAATCTAAACTGTCTCTCTTCACATATTTCACTTCTCTGTTTCTGAAGCAGAAGCAGTTAATTTATCACAAAAGAAGAATGAGATTAAAAATATTATCAAGACAAACTTTGTTTCTTGAGAATCAGTTTAAAAAGTGTGAAGTCTGAAGTAGTTTTAAATTTGAATCGCTTTTAAAAGCTTGAAGTTTGAACACCTGAAATGTAACTTTTATTTTTCAGTATGATCAATGTAATACATTTTTGTTCCATAATATTATTTATTTTATATTTTGGGAAAATGTTATGGTACTAATTGATATTTATGCATTATGATCATTAAATAACCCCCCCCCCCCCAATAGTTTAATCTAAAGCATCTCTGCTCACACATTTTTATTTAAAGTAAAATCAATGTAATTTTTTTTGTTCATTATAATTATTTTTTTGTATTTTGAGAGAATTTCATGGTACTAATTAATATTTATGCTATAATTATGATCAATTAAAAAAATTTTCTTAATATTTTCATCTCATCTGAAGCATTTCTAGCCACAGATTTTTATTTTCAGTAAAATCAATGTAGTGCTTTCGTTCAATAATATTTTTTCTTTTGTTAGTCTTGTGTTGTTATATTAGCTGCCTCAGCCTCCTACACTGTCATCCAATTTGTGCTTTTTTTTTATTTTGCCCTCTGTCTTCGACCAATGCCATCTGACAGTGTCAAGGGAGTTTTAAATTATTTTTGGCCAGTCTTTTTAGCTTTAATAAAGGTTATTTGTATGGAAACTCTCAGCTCTTGTCTTATTTCAAGTGTACCACACCTGTGTGTCTTCATTAAGGATGTTTTCTTTGTGATTTCAGGGTGTGTGGCATAGTCACTACAATTTAGCCACTTACTAGAAAGAAAAATAACAGTAATAGCCTCTAAATTAATTAATTAATAATGATATATTTTATTTTTTAATTAAATAATATTTGAACTAACTATAAATTATTTTGATTTATTAAAATAAATTATACATTTTATTTTATTTTATATATAATTGTATTTTATTAATATAAAATTTCTTAAATAATTTTGTTAAATTTTGCTATAAAACTTTGCTCTAATTTCTGCTCAGAAGAACAAGAGATTAAGAACAGTAAATTCCTGGTGATTAAATTATCTGCAAATAAACCAAGCTTTATCACAGAAATACATAGATACAGAACTGTAATAAAATCAAAAGTCCTTGGGTTTCTCTATTAAAGCAACCAGAGGTAACATAATTAGGTTTTGCTTACCTGCCGTTTGATTGAAGCGAAGCATGGCCACCTGGATATTGTTCATATAAGCTTGCTCTGTGCCCTTAATGTTCTCAGTCCCACTGTCCCAGTATTGCTGGTCCAAATTATCAGCCATCCACTTCTGTTTGGGGACCGTTCTCTGTGACGTACTGTCATACATACTGATGACTTCACCATTCAGCATTCCCACATCTACAAACCTTGGAAAGTTTGGGATTCCTGTGGTAGCTGTGTAGACATATTCCAGGGAATGGGTCGCTGTAAACAAAATGTAGTGTTACAGTACATCTTAAAGACAGTAGACTGGTTAAAATTGCTTCTAATATAGTAAAGCTATCACACTCTAGACATCAGCACATTTTGTTCCATGAAAATGTATAAGCACTCACTGTAAAAAATTATTTAGCAGTTTAGTTGTTTCAATGAATTTTTTTATGTTGACACAACTTGCAGTTACTGAATTTGTTCATTCAACTAAAAATTTTAAGTTTTCAGTGTCTCCACTAGTTTGAAAGTTGACTGAACTAGGTTATTTGTCCTCATAACTTAAAAAAATTTGTTGACTCAATTCAATAGCAATATCACGTTCACAACATCACTTATCGCGAGATCTCGTCATTCTCCTGAATGCTGTTGAAGACAGAAGAAGGTCGTCAGCCATTCTAGTCAGTTTCTCCTCAAAGTTTGGACATTTGACTAAAATACAACTTTGGTAAGTAAAATATTCGTATTCACTGGCTTAATGTGTAAAATTACCTTTGTTGTCTCAGAAGAGTAAGTATGGTTTAAAGAGTCGTATATTCTGTATGCAACTTAAGTTACTATATGTAAATGTTCCTTCCGCGGCACTCTGAAGCCTCAAAATACAGGTGGTTCCACAGTATTCTCCTTATAAATATCAAAACAGATATTCTCCCATGCGGGACAACGGAGCTGAACTTATGTGGAGAACGATAAAAATACAGTTTGTATGTATTATTTGAGCCCAGGGCTGCGTTAGAGACCGTTCAAAAAGAGCGCGAGAGCTCATCGGATCACTGTATGGATTAAGAACGGCGGGAATAAAAAAAAAAGGAACTGCTCTAAACCTGACAGCGTAAGACATCTGTCAGAATATACATCGATGAAACATTAGGGGAAAAGAAGAAGATTACTACTCGAACGGTGTTTTTTCTGCATGTTATAAGGGAAACGAATGAGCAGCATAGATGAGCACCTCCCTCAGAGTTCTTCTGGAGCGCGTAACATTTGATATCGCTGACATAAGCTTAGTTCTGATGATTTTTTTTACAGTCTACGGTTCAGATGAAGTTCTGAAGGTAGCGTTACAAACTCTTCTTTCAGTTTTCTGAAGTAACGTTAGTCATTCAAGTGCCTCACTAGAACCTAGAACCCAGTGTAATGCTGCGTGAATATCTGTTTTTATACAGTCTATGGTGAATATACGGTCATAAGTAAATTGCATACGTTCAAATCTATATATTTTAGAATAAAAGTAATAATAGCATATATCTTGTATAAATAGAGATACAATAACGATCGACACAAATGTGTTAAATTTCCTTTTATTGTGTTATAATTCTGTGTTTTGTCATTTAAAAGCATCATCTGGATGGTATAGTTTGTCTTTGGCATTTAATACAAACTTGTCAATAAATTTGACTTTCTCTGTAAATATTTATTTATATATGTATGTTTATTATTTTACAGTGTTTTAACATGTTTTTGTATTTTTCATGTTTGTGATATTTTGGAATGACTGAAGATTCAGCGCAGAATTCAATAATCCTGTGGATGGACCACAGCGAGTCCTTTTGCAGTTATCCATCAAAATGATATGCAGACATAATGGAAATGGCATTTACACAGTAGAGCTTGGACGAAGTTGTAAGTAAATTTATTTATTTATAAATGCACATTTATTGGAGTCTATATGCTTTATGATTGTAAGGCCCTGTTTAGTGCATCCCTTTGTTTTTATTAAAGCACACAGGCTCTGTGCAGGAATTCATCAAGGACATGACTGCTGGGATTACGCTTCTGGATGACCAATCTGAGCACCATCAGTCTGCAGTGATGTGATCCAGGTAATAGAAGAAGAAATCTGGGTGATCTGGGGTTGTAACATGTTGTGGGGTTGTGTACTGTGTTAGACTATCTGGGACTGGGACTAACAGAAATAAACTAATTCAGGTTTAAAACAACTTGAGGTTTAGTAAATGACAATTTTCTTTCTTTTTCTTTTTTGGGTGAACCCTTTACGAAAATGAAGATATTTGCATTGGAAAACAGCTTCAAATTTTAGAGAACATAATTTGACATTATTTTCCCTTCAGTTTTATTCCGTGAATAAAGTGTTGAATTGATCTTCATAAAACCACCAGAAACCCTGTTTATGGACATAGCCATTCTTTATTATTTTGCTGAATACTGTTTTGAATCCTGAAAAATGTTCAGTGGTAGCATATTGGCCATTAGCAATTTTGCTTAAAGGATTATTTCACCAAAAAATTAAAATTATTCCATGTTTTACTCATTCTCAAGGCACCCTATTTGTATATGATTTTCTTCTTTCAGACGAATCTGATCTGAGTTAAATTAAAAATTGTCCTGGCTCTTTAAAGTTATTTAATGGCAGTAGACAGATGTTTTTTCCATTTTCGGAATGGCTCTCACGAAAGTGAGAGAAAAGTGTTTAAATATGTTTTGAATAACATTTTAAATATGTATATTTTTTTACAAAAACACATGAATTCGCTACAGGAAGACCTTATTCACCTCTCAGAGCCATGTGAGGTACTTTTTATTATGAATTGATGCACATTATTTGACTACTTTTGGACTGTTGAAAAAACACCCACCTATTGCCATAAATATTTTTTTTATATAATCCGTCTGGATTTGTCTCAAAGTCGAAAGTCATACACTCTTACGATGCCATGAGGGTGAATAAAACATACATGGGTTAACCAACCCTTTAAGAGTCATGCTTTACTCTGAACAAGCAGTGCAATAGACTATTAGTTAAAAGGAATACCTATTTACAACAATATATTTTCTGATCATTGTATAAATTGTGTGACAGATTAGACACTTAGAATTGGATTAAAAAAAAAACCTGAATATGTTGTATTGGTTTGTCACATTTTATGTCATTCAGAAATCATGTAGAATACCCCCATCCCCCCCCCCCCCCATTTTTAGCATAGTTGGTTCTGGGGGTGTATTTTACACTTATCTTCCCATGGGATTTTAAACTCTTTGTGTTCAGCAGAACAAAGAAATGTGTACAGGCTTTTAACAGTTTAATACAGGAAGTTATTTTGAATGTTTCTAAACGAAACCGTTAAGGAGCACCATTTACAGTTGACTTTCATTTTTGGTTACATTTTTCTAAATATCTTACACTTGAAGGTGAATTACAATTTGCATTTATTGGTAGCTGTGCTTTTAACAGAACACACAACTTTAATAGTGTATGTACATATGTGTGTTCGTTTATAAATTTATTAAGTAATGTAATATTTTTTTTCTTTTCCCAGCCATCCAGTGACATTAAGGATGTTGAGAAAGAAATTGAAGAGGGCATTCTGATTGTAACTGAGGAACAGCAATGTGATGTGCTTCCCAAGGAATAACCAACATTGGTCTCATTTGGACATCCTGTCATCACTGACATCTCCCATGTCCCCAAGGCATTTGGACTCTTAATGGGTCTGTATGCAGTGAACATCCACTACCTCCAGCGCATTAAATACACCATTGAGGCTCTTCAGAAACTTGTGAAGATCAGCTGCTCCCACCATGTGCTCGCTCCAGCGACAGGAACTGTAGGTGTGGGGGAGTGAATATCTAGCGCTCTCTCCACCCTCAACACCACAAATAAGGTGTCCTTGAGCAAGGCACAACTTCTCCCCGGGTACTGCAGCATAAATGGATGCCCACTGCTCTGGGTGTGTGTTCACGGTGTGTGTTCACTGCTGTGTGTGTGTGTGCACTTCGGATGGGTTAAATGAAGAGCACAAATGTATGTCATGTCACTTTCACTTTTCAGTGTTCATGATGTGTCCATCGGCTCCACCGCACTCTTTCTTAAAAAGTAGTGTTTTTTTTTTTTTTTTTTTTTTTTTTTTTAGGAAATTTAGGTTCTTTTGTGCCTTTCACTACATTTTGGAATGTACATTAAAGTTTACATGTCATGACTTGGAATATGCATGTTCTCATGTAAACAAATCTTTTTTCACCTCTCATTTTCTTAAACAGTATGTACACATTTTCAGTATGTAGCATTATGATGGGGGACGAGTTTGGAAACTTTCAAGATCCTTCTGATGTTAACACTTCTGTCTGGTCATGTTGTGCTGTGAAATGCAACTATTTGTTTCTCAATCCCATGCCAATGTTATTTATTATACATCACACTTTCAAGTGTCGGTTCAGATCTTTAGACGTGTTTGTATTTAGCATTTTTTGTTTTGTTTATTAATTATCAGTTGATGTGTTGACTGCAAATTGCTTGTTCAATTTAAATGTGAATGAAAGTGTTGTCTCTATCATTAAATAAATTACATAAAAAAGTGTTTTGTCATCTTTATTTAAACATTTAAGGCAGTGGGTTAACATTTGTTTATGATTATTGATCGAAGTAAAAAAAAAAAATCCCTGTTGAGACAACATGATTTAGTTGACTGGACTAGAAAATAATAGTCAAGTCAACTTAAAGAAATTTGTTACCTGGACTAACTCCACTCTAATTTGAAGTTGTTTCAACAAGAAAGTTTTTGTCAAGATAAAAAATTTTTAGGCAGCGGGGTAACAAAATATTTTTAGTTGACTCAACAAATTCTTTTTTACAGTGTACATCTTTTTCCTAAAAGATTTACTCAAGTAAGAGTATAAAGTACCCATCTTTAAATATACTCCGAAAAGTATTAGTAACCCCAAAAATTAATCAAGTAAATGTAACGAAGTAAATGTAACTCGTTACTACCCACCTCTGATTATAAACATTTATTTTCCTGCTTAACTCTCTTAGTGGTGGTCTCTTTAATGCACAAAAGGTTATGGATGAAATGTATCTATACTCTTTAAAGAGTGTAGAAACTTTAAAATGCTCTAACTTTCGATTTGTTTCAGCAGTTTGATTTGTTTCAGTTGTAATAGTTTTAAGGGTAAAACTTACTTTCATGTTGATGCTTCATGTGATCGCACTTTGTGGACAGACACAAAGTTGCACTAAAAGAAACTTCTCAAAGAGAAAAACTGTAACTTAATTTCTTAATTTTTATTTATTCATATTGTGATGACAGCTAACAAAGAGATGTCTTCACCTAAAACATACACAGTCCAACAAACAAATTGTGAAATGCCATCCGAAATCTTGATAACATGCCTAAATCAAGTGGTGTAAGAAGAAAAAATTCATGAAAAAAATTCAAAAAAGTAATGTACAAAACATTGTGATTTTTAGATGTGGCCTATCCTTGGAATAAAATCTGTTGGCATGCAAAAAATCCTCACAAATGTTTTAGCACAGCTATATATACACAGTATGAGATCTGTATATTGTTTCACTTGCATAGAAAATTAAATACCAGTTATCAGGGTCACAAGAACATTATGATAATAGTTGACACATTCTTAGCTTGTCCATCTCTTTCATGTTGAAAATCAAAGATTATTGTGGGTTAAATCTATTAGCAAATCATTTGAAAATGACATGATACCCACAAAATAGACAAAGTGTTTTGTGTTGTAGGAAATAAAATTTACACCAAGTGTTAAACGTCAGGTAAATAATTTAAAACAAAGGCTTCTCAAATGAGAAAAGTTCAGTCATACATTTAAAACTGTTTTCTGAAGTAAAAATTATGTGTTTGTCACAAACACATCCAAAGAGTTTTCTACTCGTGTGAGATAAGCACTTGGGTGTATTAATGATCTAAAGAAACAATGCTGGTAATCAGGCTATTTTAAATAAACTAAAGACAATAGACAGTGTGCCTTGCTTTAGTGACAAACAATGTTCAACAATTTTTTTATTGAGGTTTAAAATTAAAACGATATTTTTTATTTTACAGTACACATACTACCTACAGGCTGGATTAAAACAGAAACAGTTTTTAAATAACAACAAAAAGTAAAAACAACATTGTGATTTTGCTTATACTTCAAATTGAGTATACTCAGATTTGTGTGTGTGTGTGTGTGTGAGAGAGAGAGAGAGAGAGAGAGAGAGAGAGTCCGAGGAATCAGCCAAGGTGAAGATTCATTGTCTAAGGCAGGGCTTATTTAAAAATGTATTTGTCTTGTCATATCATGTTATGTACTTTGATTTCTTTTAAACAATATTGTTCAGCACAATGGACAACCATTGTTGTTTTATTGTGCTATAAAAGGAACTGAACTGAACTAAAGCATGATTCTGTGCACATCTATATGAGCTGGATGTTGCACCCAGAGGATACTCGCACCCATTGTCAGTTATGCCTCATAAATCCAGGCAAAAATCCATCAAAAGTCTGTCCATCAAAATCCATCTGTTTGATTGTTTGATTTACACCCCCCAGTCATGTCAATCAGGGGATGACAGGACCCCGGTGACATGAAAGTCAAGGTGACAGAAAGGTCATATAGACATAAATCAGGTCATAAATCATACATATTTTACATATGACAACCTGTCAATCAGCGCTGACGTGTCATAAATCAGTTCATAAATCATCAATCTGATGATAATACTACTCACATGAAAACATATATTCTTAAGTACAGCATGCAAACACAAGTGTTCAACAACAATATACATTAATGAATTAAGAAAACAATAATGTGGAACAGAAATTCAAAATGTATTACTGAAGACAAAAATGACATAAATCGCAAAATTTGGTTTAAACAAAATGGCACATCAAGTTAATATTAAAAAAACAAATGTACATATTTACTGTCAGTCTCAGTTTTATTTCAAGTCAGTCTGTAATATACTGCTGTTGCCCACACCACCAGAGTAAGCGTCTCTGTAATAATCAAGGAACATACCATGGGTGCAGCAGGTGCAATGATATTCAATTTAACTAAAAATTGTACAGTTTATCCTGCAAGAATTTGTCTGTTTATTTCAGAGATATTGAACCGTGTAATATGTCAATGATGAAAACCAATGTTACACACTGGGAGTTTTAACTGCCCATATGAAGTAAATAATTGTCCACTGAAGACTTGTAGTGTGTTATTCAGGTTAAAATGAACATATTCCACCGTGTTCTGTAACTGAGTCTTTTAAAAGCTATTGAACTGGATAATAGAAGAATCAAATGCAACACACTGGCAGTGTCAGTTGACCATATAGAGCAAATAATAGTACAATGAAAAGCTGTAGTGTGTTATTTAATGCATAATGAATATTTTGCCATGTAAATTAGTGTCTTCTTTCAAAACTTATTTAACTGGATGGTGTGTCATTAAAGAACCCCATAGAATACAGAGATTGTATAAATTCAACATCTGGAGTAAATCATCCTACATTAAAGGCTTAATGTATCACCAATTCCCCCAATACTGCGGCGAAAAATAGTGGAGCAATATCAGAAAGGAGTTTCTCAGAGAAAAAGTGCTAAGACTTTGAAGTTATCATCATCTTCAGTGCATAATATCATCCAAAGATTCAGAGAATCTGGAACAATCTCTGTGCGTAAGGGTGAAGGCCAGAAAATCATACTGGATGCCCGGGATCTTCGGGCCCTTAGACGGCACTGCATCACATACAGGAATGATACTGTAATGGAAATCACAACATGGGCTCAGGAACACTTCCAGAAAACATTGTCAGTGAACACAATCCACTGTGCCATTCGCCGTTGCCGGCTAAAACTCTAGGTCAAAAATTAAGACATATCTAAACATGATCCAGAAGTGCAGGCGTTTTCTCTGGGCCAAGGCTCATTTAAAATGGACTGTGGCAAAGTGGAAAACTGTTCTTTTTGGAAAACTGGGACTCCATGTCATCCGGACAAAAAAATGACAAGGACAACCCAAGTTGTTATCAGCGCTCAGTTCAGAAGCCTGCATCTCTGATGGTTTGAGGTTGCATGAGTGTGTGTGGCATGGGCAGCTTACACATCTGGAAAGATGAGCACCATCAAAGCTGAAAGATATATCCAAGTTCTAGAACAACATATGCTCCCTTCCAGACATCGTCTATTTCAGGGAAGACCTTGTATTTTACAACATGACAATGCCAGACCACATACTGCATCAATTACAACATCAGGGCTGCTTAGAAGAAGGATCTGGGTACTGAAATGGCCAGTCTGCAGGCCAGATCTTTCACCCATAGAAAACGTAGTGCCACCCTTTGTAGCAACAACAGCAATCAAGCATTTGAAATGAGTCTTTCACATTGCTGTGGAGAAATTTTGGCCCACTATTTTAATTCAGCCACATTGGAGGGTTATTGAGCATGAATGGACAGTTTAAGGTCATGCCGAAGCATCTCAATCAGATTTAAGTCTTGACTTTGTCTTGGCCACTCCAAAACCTTAATATTGTTTTTCTTGAGTCATTCAGAGGTGGACTTGCTGGTGTGTTTGGGATCATAGTCCTGATGCATAACCCAAGTGTGTTTGAGCCTGAGGTCACAAACTGATGGCCGTACATTCTCCTTCATGATTTTCTGATAGAGCACAGAAACTTTTCTTCCATCAATTCTGACAAGTTGTCCAAGTCCTGAAGCTGCAAAACAGCCCTAGACCATCACACTACCACCACCATGTTTAACTGTTGCTATGATGTTCTTTTTATTAAATGCTGTGTTGGTTTTATGCCAGATGTAACGGGACACACACCTTCCAAAAAGTTCAGCTTTTGTCTCATCAGTCCTCAAAATATTTGCCCAAAAGACTTGAGGATAATCAAGATATTTTTTTGTCAAATGTGAGATGAGCCTTTGTGTTCTTTTTGATCAGCAGTGGCTTTTGCCTTGGAACTCATGGATACTGTTTTTACCCAGTCTCTTTTCTTATTGTTGAATCATGAACACTGACCTTAATTGAGCCCATACGGGTTCGGGTCTATATTTTAAACAATCAGCCGGGTCCGGGTTGGGTCTGAATCTATTATTTCGGGTCCCGGGTCTGTTTAATATTGTGTGTAATACCCGTGCGATCGGAGTCATCTGACTCGGAGAACACCCGGCCGTGATCAGACACAGTGTCTGATCAAGGCCAGGTGTTCTCCGAGTCAGATGTAACTTGTTTATGTAACTTGCCACTTGTAAAATTAGGAAAAGAAAAGTGTGAGCCAAAAAAAAGCGATCTCTCTCTCTCTCTCTGCCGTTAGAAGCAGAGAGCGCAGACTCAGAGTTAATGCTTGCAGACTTGACACACTCATATTTAATATATTTCAGATCAGCAACAAAATTTGAGTTGAACTGTCACATAAATGTTTTCTATGACGCTCAAATTGCGTTAAAGCATATTTTAGGTTGATACAGCTAGCAGGGGTGGGCGGATCGATCTAAACAGGGGCGCTGCTAAGGATTTTGGGCCCCATGAAAAGAATCTTGACAGGGCCCCCAACACAGCTGAGAGTTTTTTCATATTAATTTACATAAAATCATGCTCTTTTATGGTATTTTGATTATCATTCTCATATATTTAAGTCAATCAGACAGTTGAACTCCATCCCATGTCCACACCCGTAATTTGTCCTCTGTAATACTGCACTAGGCTACTTCAGTACTGTATAATGTATATACTGTGCATAGCTGTACATGTGTCATATAGTGTATTCACATATATTTATATTTGTATGAATATTTGTACTGTACACTGGCAATGACAATAAAGTTAATCTAATCTAACCTAACATTTTTGACATGACAGTTGAAATGTAACGAAAACACTGAAGTGCGTTTGAGAAAATTGAGTTCCCTCATCATGCACTTTTAACATTCCAACAGCCGCCAGCATTCATTTTAACCACAACATTTAAACTTATGGTAATTATCTTTAACACTAGAATGAACACGGCATCATTTTGACCGTTTTGAAATTTGCATAGTCAATAACTTTGTCTAAATAAATCACAAAGCCTTGCTGCTCCCTGACTTTTCCTAAAACTACACGCATTTTCATTAAAACTAGTTTAAATATTTATTGTGTGTATAAAAACTGAAATATAATCATTTCTACCTATAACGTCCACAGGCAGTCATTTTGTGCTGTTTAAATTGAGTTTTGCTGACTGTCTGGATTAGATAATGTGAAAGCATTATGTGAAGATGGTTGGCAGAGATGAATCATGCTGTATTTGACATAGGGGACATTGTAGTAATACAACTCCACATCATCTTCAAGAGATGCACTGAATCCTCACAAACAGCTGATAGTTCGAGTTCATGAAGTTAGACTGCTTGCAAGACAGGTGCAACAGCGTGGACCGCAGCAGGGTGCTGAAAGTGGGCGCCGCCTCGTACAAAGATGCCGACACCGGCTGCATGTGAGGCAAAGCTGTGCACCCACTGCACCCTGCTCTATCGAAACGTGCTAACTTATCGAAAAATGCTACCGTAGAGACCTAGGGCCTCATGTACAAAGCGTGCGTATACGCACAGAAAAGTGCCGTAGGCTACGATCATTGTCACGGGCGGTCCACTAACAATTTAGGCCTACTTAAAAACCTACCTTTTCTTGTGAAATATTGGGTAACATACTGTCGACCCTTTGCCTCTTTCACTTCTCTTATTTTCTTCTCTTTCCGTTTTTGACTTCCAGATTTTTGAGGCATTTTCACATCCTCTGTCAAGTTGAAACTGCCTGCGCTATAGTGTTGCCTTGGTTACTGGATACAATTTGGGCGGACTGAACCATTTTATGATAATCGAGAGGGGGAGAGGGGCCCAAGGAGGTTTGTGTTTCCTAAACAAATAAATTTTTTGACACCAGGAAACAGCAAATAGAATTAATTAAAGTTAACAATTTTTACTATCGAATATTTTTTTTTAGCACCACAATTTTATTGGGGGCTTCTCTGGGCCCCCTCTTAGTCATGGGCCCCGAGAATCGTCATCGTTTACCCCCCTTTACCGCGCCCCAGGATCTAAATATCGATAGTATCGATGCCAACACTGGTATTGGTATCGGATCGATACGATTGTAATTGAATCGATATTTTAATTTAAATGTCTTTCATCTACGTTCATTATACTTTACTTGTGTCTTCTACCTCTACAATCCTGAGCAAACGCTGCTTTCACATCCTCCTGGCCCACTTTGCTACTCCTCCCCCTCCTGCTGCTCTGCTGTGAGTCGTTGTTGTGTCGTCACGTGACTCACTGACACAACGTGCCGAGGAGCAGCGAACAGAGTGAGTGAAGCTGATAGCACGCTGAAGTCCAGAAGGGGGGCTCAGGGAATGTAATTGCACAGGTATACTTGTTCTTTGTTTGTTTTTCAGTAAAAATTGTGTGCACTTTATTTAATTTGTAAACATGATAGTCAAATGTGTGCGTTACATATAAATGAATATGGAGTGAAGCAATGGACTGATATTCATTTATAAGTCTTTTTGAGTTTATTTTGGTCCATATATATGTAGAAAAGACAGTTTTCTGTGCCATTATCTGACAAAGATTTCTGTGTTAAAGCCGCGGTAGGTAACTTTTGACGCTCTAGCGGTTAATAAACAGAACTGCTTGCGTCTTGCGTAAGAACATTGTAGCCGGAACTACTTCTCTCTGTTTATGTCTATGAAGAATCACAAACTGTGTTACTCCGCCGCGGTACCCCCGAAGCAATCTAAAATAGTCCGAATATAAACACTTATTATAGGTGCACCCTAGTGATTCAGGACAAGCTAAAAACACGGTTTGGAAAATGGATTCATGGTGTACTCGCTTATTATATAGATTTTTCTACATTTTGAACACAAACAAAGTTACGGACCGCAGCTCTGATTGGTTGTTTTCTTACCGGGAGCGGATGAATTTCTGCAAATGGCAATAAGACCACTGGAAGGAGCCAGAGGGGCTTGATTTTTTCACAGATTATCTGTCTCATATTCTACTGTCAGGACATAATGACAGGTTTAACAAATATGTAAAAAATATATTTTTACAAAAGTTACCTATACTGCAGCTTTAAAAGGCCCCCCTTAGGAATTTCAGTCTGGTTCTGCTAGTTGGGGGAAGTGTTTAAGGATATGGTGTATAAATCTCATGGGTTTACATGTGATGTCCGGCGTTGCATCTCAATTACTTGCACAAAATTTGACAATCTCTTCTTCGAATTGAAATTGTCAATAATAGTTCTAGTGGTTTTAATGTTGAAAGCTGTTCTGTGAAACGGTTGGTTGGTTGGTTATCTTGCTTGGGACTTGTGGCACAGAATGTTTCATGACTTCCTGTTCCCTTTCTGAGGAATTCGGCTTGTGTTTCAACCACAGTTCTGATCGACTCTTTAATTTGTCTGATTCGGGTCAGATCCGCTACACCGTGAAGACCTCTTGTTCTGGATTCTTTTATATCCTCCTTGATGAGTCGTCATTGTCACTCCTGGTAAAGTTCACCACTCTTCCAAGTTTTCTCCATTTGTGGATAATGGCTCTAACCGTGGGCCACTGGAGTCCCAAAGCCTAAGGGGGCTTCTTCTTTGAGTACTGTTATTTTTCTTTCTAGTAAGTGGCTAAATTGTAGTGACTATGCCACACACCCTGAAATCACAAAGAAAACATCCTTAATGAAGACACACAGGTGTGGTACACTTGAAATAAGACAAGAGCTGAGAGTTTCCATACAAATAACCTTTATTAAAGCTAAAAAGACTGGCCAAAAATTATTTAAAACTCCCTTGACACTGTCAGATGGCATTGGTCAAAGACAGAGGGCAAAAGAAAAAAAGCACAAATTGGATGACAGGTTTGTAGGAGGCTGAGGCGGCTAATATAACAGCACAAGACTAACAAAAGAAAAAATATTATTGAACGAAAGCACTACATTGATTTTACTGAAAATAAAAATCTGTGGCTAGAAATGCTTCAGATGAGATGAAAATATTAAGAATAAAATTGTAATTGATCATAATTATAGCATAAATATTAATTAGTACCATGAAATTCTCTCAAAATACAAAAAAAAAATTATAATGAACAAAAAAAATTACATTGATTTTACTTTAAATAAAAATGTGTGAGCAGAGATGCTTTAGATTAAACTATTAGGGGGGGGGGGTTATTTAATGATCATAATGCATAAATATTAATTAGTACCATAACATTTTCCCAAAATATAAAATAAATAATATTATGGAACAAATATGTATTTCATTGATCATACTGAAAAATAAAAGTTACATTTCAGGTGTTCAAACTTCAAGCTTTTAAAAGCGATTCGAATTTAAAACTACTTCAGACTTCACACTTTTTAAACTGATTCTCAAGAAACAAAGTTTGTCTTGATAATATTTTTAATCTCATTCTTCTTTTGTGATAAATTAACTGCTTCTGCTTCAGAAACAGAGAAGTGAAATATGTGAAGAGAGACAGTTTAGATTAGATGAAAATATTAGAAATGTTTTTTCGATGGAAAAAAATGTATCATGATTATTGCATAAATATTAATTATAACTATGAAATTCAATACAATACAATACAAAATATTATTGAACAAAAATGTATTAAATTGATTTTACTGAAAATAAAACAAAGTTAAGTTTTTAGGTGTTAAAACTTTGAGCTTTTAAAAGCACTTTAGTGTAAAAGTGTTTTCTTTAGTGATGATCAGTGATTGTTTGTGATGAACACTCAGTGATGTCACTGCTCTGATATTGACTGTCTGTGTGTCGTTTTGCTCTCCTTCTGTTTGTCCGTCCATCTATTGTGGTTCAGTGGTTTAGTCACAGTGTTTTTTTTTTCACAGTTTAATAAGTCATCTATTCCATCACAGTGAGTGATTAAATCAGACTCATCATTAACACTGCACTACAGTACAGTTATTTGTGTAAACGCTACAATAAACGTCACAATAGAAATCTTGTCTGTTTATTGACTTTTCTTTCTCAGCACCTCTTCTTGTTCTCTTATCATCAGAAATTGAGTCAGTAAACTCACAACTCAAATATTAATTCATTATTTTATTTTAATGGAGGCCAAATAAACTAAAACTAAAATATGTTCTGTTAGATTTGTTTGATTCTGGGTCAAACATGTTTCTGACTGACTGCTGGTTTTATTCTGACTGTATTCATTGTCTCTGTTCTTCAGGTGTGCACACAGTCCAGGTGATGTACGGCTGTGAGTTTGATGATCAGACTGGAGAAACAAATGGGTTTCGTCAAGAAGGTTATGATGGAGAGGACTTTCTGTTTCTGGATCTGAAGGAGATGAGATGGATTACTCCAGTGATTCAAGGAATCATCACTGTACAGAAGTGGAACAAGGACAGAGCTAGTCTTGAGGCTAGAAAACATTACTTCAGCACCGTGTGCATCGAGTGGTTGAAGAAGTATCTGGAGTATGGAAAGAGCAGCCTGAAGAAAACAGGTACATCAGAACCGATCCAGCAGTGAAAATATAGCAATGCAGGTTTTGTTAAATTGTCTCGTACACTAGAAATCATTGTAAAAATTGTTTTGTGACTTGTTTCAAAATGCTGTTGTGTTTTTTCTTTCAGAGATTGTTTTGATTAAAGCAATACAGATCATTTAATATGAACCTGTTAAATTGATGAACTGGATAGAAAAGTATAAACTGATGCAGGTCTGATGTGTTTTAGTGGCTAAAGATCAGTTATAACAGTTAGGCTCTTATTACTAAAGATTTTCTCAAATTAATGAGTTTGTTGAAACCACATCAACTGGTAACTGTGAGCCCTGCAAGTCATGAACTATCATTACTGGACCCTCGAGGGACACTTAACCCCAGGTTATCAATTTCATAAACACAATAGTTAAAGATTGCTTGTGTATTTATTGACTAGATGACAAAGTTAGCTGTCTCTCTCTGGACTGCAGTAAGACTAGCAGCAGAACAGATTTGATTTGACTAAAGCCTGGATAAAGATCTGTGTAACATACTCAGATGAATCTGATCTTCCTGATGTTAAAGAGCACAGATCCACATCAGCAGAGACTCATAATGAAGTCTGTAGTATTTACTATCAGGGTCCTGGCTGAACTAGAGGACGTTACTGTGCTGTCAAACCTATCACAATGGGTTTGTTTGCTTAAATTAGACCGGCTAGGATGACAAGAAGCTCTGTTTGAGATTTTTTTTTTTATTAAGTTATTATTAGTAGTATTGAAAGTTTAGAAAAAAAGGTTAGATAGAAAGGACATCAGCTCCTCCTGCAGAGTGACTTAGTAGAAAGCAGATGTTTCCAGCATCTGTTCCAGCACACTTCACCCTCTGCCTGACATTATACAGTGAACTAACTGAAGACCAGTCTTCACAGACAGTGTGCTGGGGTTTATAGAGGTCTTGATTGGGAAGACATCTGAAATCGCTCTCTCTCTCTTCAGTCTCTCCTCAGGTGTCTCTGCTGCAGAAGTCTTCCTCATCTTCAGTCATGTGTCATGCTACAGGTTTTTACCCCAAAGAAGTAACAATCTCCTGGATGAAGAATGACCAAGATCATCATGAGGATGTGGAGGTGGGTGAACCTCTTCCCAATGAGGACGGGACCTTTCAGAAGTCGAGCGAACTCAGAGTTACTCCTGAAGAGTGGAAGAACAACAAGTTCATCTGTGTGGTGGAGCATCAGGGAAGAGCCATCAGAAAGATCCTGACAGAAAAAGAGATCAGGACTAACCAGGTAAGAGAAATTAAATGAGTGAACCACACATGTAGACTCTCCTAAGATTACTGTGAACTGTATTAGGTCTCGACTCACCAAAAATAAACCCTAAAGAACAGTGATTTATTTACAAGGAAGTTTATAGAAAAATAAATTAAAATGGAAACAATCACAAAACAATAGAGAACAAACCCAGTATGTTTAGGCCTGTATTGTTTTTATATGGTTGCACATTGTAAACATGCTGTCACTACACACTAATGTACAGTAAATATCACAATCACACACACTGCTAGAGATTGTCACTGGTTGGTAACATTATCTGTCTTTTGTGAGTAATCTGCTGTTTTCTCTGATCAAACAGGAGAGTCTGTGTCCATCTTCATCATTGTTGGTGTTCTTGGGGCTGTGGTCTTGTTGATTGTCATTGGTGTCGCTGGGTACATCAGAAGAAACAAGGTGAGGGACTGAAAAGGTGTTTGATTGTTGATGGAAAAAGTTGCTTTTAGTATTTTCATTTGGATTAAAAAGTAAAAGTCTTAAAATTTCTTGAATGTAATTTATTTTATGAACACATAGCATGTGTCATTTTGTTAATCATGTTAATCTATAAATGGCTCTTATCTTGTCAATGGATTTTATGTTGATTGGTGAAATAACTGAACCTACAGCTCTTTTTCAGGCTTCAAACCTGTCAGTGTTAAGTTCCTCATGTATATATTGTGTGTGTGTGTGTGTGTGTGTGTATGTATGTATGTATATATATATATATATATATATATATATATATATATATATATATATATATATATATATATATATATATCAGTAAGGGCTTTGCAATTGTGCATGGTGTGATTCATATCTAAATATGTAAAGTAATGTTTTGATAGTAGTAAGTCATATTACATATGAAAACAGATGGCTTGTCCTTTTCTCTCTAAAAAAATATATAAAATTATATAAATCATTATTAGTAGTGTACCTGTCACTGTTATGTGAAATGAATAAAATGTAATATATATATATATATATATATATATATATATATATATATATATATATAAATTTTTTTTGTTTTGCTTTTTAGGATACCAGACGTGTGGGAGATACTATTAAACAAAATATCCTTATGTTGTTCTCCTCCTGCCTTTCAAAACTGCATATTAACAAAGAAGAATACAACACAGGATCATAGATTTCTGCAAGAAGATAAACTGTATTTGTTCATCTTTTGGTGCCTATTCAGTTTATGATTTTATGATATATTGATCGCAGAACTTAAATTGAAAAATGTATATATTTCTCTTTAATGATGAGATGAAAAGGTTTGATTTGATTTGTAGTATTTGTGAGATTTATTACCATTTGTTGGTTAATATCACACATAGAGATATGTCGATATCAAATGTTCAGGTTGCAATAAATTGCTAATGATTTATCACGATATATGGTGCTATCACGGTATTGAAATTTAGTTTAAAAAAAGTGGTCATAAGTATAACAGGTTTCATTTTTTTTTCTTAGAACAAAAATAAGGAACACAGAAAATATATAAAGTTAAAAGTTTTACACAGATTAAAGTGCAAAAGAGCTATGAAGACACATAGGTATCACTTCACAATAAGACCTCATTAGTTAACCTGAGGTAATGCATTAACTTTCACAATGAGCAATAGCTACATTTGCTACAGAAGAAGTCTTAGTTCATGTTAGCTCATTAAATAACACAGTTGCAGCTTTGGATTAATTACTGTGATATATCGCATTACCCTATACCACGTCTAATCACACATATATATACAGTCAATATGTAAGCTTCATATTTTATTCCTTGTATGGGATTAATATTTGGGATTGGGATATGGATATATTTTGTTTCGGATGATTTAGTAAAATGAGTATTTTTGGTTCACGTAAAATTTAAGATGTTGTATTAAAGTTTTGCATGCATATCTTATATAAACGCATATATGAACTGCACAGGGAAACATTATTACTAATATTTAAATTAGGTTACATGTTTTTGTAAATTGGTTGTCTTCAAAGTTTATAATTACCATTATCATCTCATTATCATTATTGGTAACACTTTACAAAAAGGGTCATTAGTTAACTACTTTAGTTAACACGAACTAAGAATGAACAATACAGTACTTCTACAACATTTATTAATCTTAGTTAATATTTATTTAAACATTTACTAATGCATTATTAAAATTACAAGTTTGTTAACATTAGTTTATACACTGGGAACTAACAACGAACTGTATTTTTTAAAGTTTTTTTATTAACTATTTAAACTAACATTAACAAAGATTGATACATACTGTAATTAATGTATTCATGTTAGTTAATAGATTAACTAATGTTAAGAAATTACACCTTATTGTAAAGTGTTTCCCAATTATCACAGTTTGGCTGCAATGGAGGAGAGGACCTAGTTAAATAAAAACACTCTGTAACACAGTATAGATATAGGAGTACATCAAACTAAGTCTTACGTTGATGAGATCTTATTTCACTTTTAACAATGACAAGCCATGGTTCATGCAAAAATCAGGACAAAGAGGATGCCTACAGGAGTGGAGACAGAATCTGGTACAATGAGGCCAGAAACACACTGAATAAGGAGATCAGAGCACTATGAGAAATACTCTAAAAAGCTTGAAAAGCAATTTTCAGCCAATTACTCTGCTTCAGTGTGGAAAGGCCTGAAAGACATCACATACTTCAAGACAACATCACCCAGCACTGTGGAGAATCAACAACTTGCTGAAGACATGAATGAGTTTTACTGTAAATTTTAAAACTCGGTCTCACACAGGCGTCATGCACTCATTATTTTTGAGGGGGCACAAGTGTGTGTGTGTGTGTGGGGGGGGGGTCGTCTTGTGACTCACAGCAACCACAACAGCATATTGACTAATTATTATTAAGCATTTTTTGTTTATGTTCATTTTTATTACAAACATTCCCAGACACATAAACTATAGTCAAGTCAAGTCACCTTTATTTTTCTAGTGCTTTAAACAAAAACAAAAAAAAGAAAGATTTTGTCAAAACAACAGAACAACATTAGGAAAACAATGTGTCAATAATGCAAAATGAAAGTTAAAGGCAGTTCATCATTGAATTCAGTTATGTCATCTCTGTTCAGTTAAATAGTGTTCAGTGCATTTATTTGCAATCAAGTCAACGATATCGCTGTAGATGAAGTGACCCCAACTAAGCAAGCCAGAGGTGACAGCGGCAAGGAACCGAAACTCCATCGGTGACAGAATGGAGAAAAAAACCTTGGGAGAAACCAGGCTCAGTTGGGGGGTCAGTTCTCCTCTGACCCGACTAAACCAGTAGTTTAATTCCAGGCTGCAGCAAAGTCAGATTGTGCAGAAGAATCATCTGTTTCCTGTGGTCATGTCCTGGTGGTCGTCTGAGACAAGGTCTCTACAAGGGGTCTCTGGGGCTCTAGTTGTCCTGGTCTCTGCTGTCTTTCAGGGCAGTAGAGGTCCTTTCTAGGTGCTGATCCACCATCTGATCTGGATACGTACTGGATCCGGGTGACTGCAGTGACCTCGGAATAAGAGAGAAACAGACAAATATTAGCGTAGATGCCATTCTTCTAATGATGTAGCAAGTACATAGAGCAGCGCTTCTCAATGTCCGGACTCCGGTCCGGATTCGGACCCGGAGAGAATTTAATCCGGACCCGCCTCCATTTCATATTTCAACAGCAGTAATTGTGTGTAAGGTACACTGTAAAAACTTTCCTGTAGAAATTACAGTAACTTACTGGCAGCAGTTTGCCAGTAACTTACTGTAAATTAAACTTACAGTAAAAATACTGTATTCATATTTACAGTACCATTTAATTTACTGTAAATGTAGTTGCAGTAATATATTTTTTACTGTAAAACACAATTATGTTTTTTTATCCTTTTATATATTTTAATACAATAAAATATTACTTTACACTGTGAAATTTACTCTAATTTTTTCACTTTTATTATGTATTGTAAAACTGTACAAATTATTGTATTTCAACAGGTCTCATGTCTCAGTAGTAAAAACTATAAAAAGAAACAAAAGACTGTTTAACTTCTTTTATTGGTTTAATAGTTAAATTGTAATACTTGAAATAACATTTTAATGTTCTTGTAGATTGTACTTTCAGTTTTCCAAAAACTTGAACACATTTCATTTATACATAAAAGTTTCATATTAAGAGCATTTTAAAACAACAGACATGAACAGATTCAGTCATAAGAGCAATCTTAAAAATTTACAAATTCAGAAAACTCCTGTGTAGAATGTATTTGCTCTTAGTAGCTTTATAGTTTTGCCAGCTGAAATCTAGAAACTCATTAAAGGTATAGTTTTAGGAGAATTATGTCATTAATAACTCACCCTCATGTCGTTCCAAACCCGTGAGACCTCCGTTTATCTTCAGAACACAGTTTAAGATATTTTAGATTTAGTCCGAGAGCTCTCAGTCCCTCCACTGAAGCTGAGTACGGTCTACTGTCCATGTCCAGAAAGGTACGAAAAACATCATCAAAGTAGTCCATGTGACATCAGACGGTCGGTTAGAATTTTTTTGAAGCGTCGAAAATACATTTTGGTCCAAAAATAGCAAAAACTACGACTTTATTCAGCATTGTCTTCTCTTCCGTGTCTGTTGTAAGACAGTTCAAAACAAAGCAGTTTGTGATATCCGGTTCACGAATGAATCATTCGATGTAACCAGATCTTTTTCAACCAGTTCACCAAATCGAACTGAATAGTTTTATACTGTTCACGTCTCCAATACGCATTAATTCACAAATTACTTAAGCTGTTACTTACTTTGTCACGAGAACATCCCAGGTTAAAATAATGAGGAAATTACGTTGGCTAAATCCGAAATCGCCCCCTTAACACTCATTCACTAATTTCTACATTAGTCCACTAATACGGTTCACTTGAAGCTGTAAATGAAAACGAGTGTGTGAATTCGGACAGCTGTTGATCGCGCATTGGATGTACACAGTCGGGTTCGTCACTTATTGGGATCCCCTGAAAACATTTCCATTGTGTTCTGTGCCATTTGCGGCGCATTTTCGCAAACGAGATTATAATGTTATTCTCCCGATGCTGATGTACAGAACAAATGTTATATTTGAAGTAGACACATTTTTCTCTTGGTTGTTTAGTTTCCTTAACTTTAGATTTCTGTGTTTGCGGTAATGTTAAATGTGAGACTGAGGGGCGGAGAGGCTTTGGAAAGTGTATGGGCATTCAGGAACTGCCCTTAAATTCGAAAACCTTAAATTCGCCGTGTTTTTATGCCCTTTGGCATGATTAATAAAGGCGTATAATGTCTCCACAGAGACGCCAGTGTTTGCACACGACACGAACATTGCGGTTTTTACTCTAGCACTACAAGCATGACGTGCATTTATATGGGGTAACGTTAATCAGTTAACAGCAAGCGATAATAGCGGGAAAAAATCTGACTGACTTTAAGCTAAATCCACGAAAGCTTTGTTGTTCGGCTAACAGTTCACATGAACACTCACCAGCTCCTGGAGTGGTCAAACCCAAGGCAGAGACCCGTTAATGTCCATATTTTGACGGTGAAACGTTCAGAAAAGGGAAAGAAAGGAAAGAAATATGAATGTTTGCACAGTGTCACCACAACTCTCTCTAGCTCTCTTCACAGCATAAATATGAGGCGACTGCGCGCTGTTCAGTGGCAGCGTTTTTTTTTTCTTTTTTTTTTAGTTAAACCAAAGATATAATATATTTAAAGTAAAAGAAGTAATATTTGTACCCACCTTTGCATCTGACTGGTTCTTTTCGCATCTGTGTGTCTTGTTTTCTTCTTTCTCCAAGCGGGAAATAAAACTTGATCTGTGATTGGTCAGGTTTCGCGCTCATTTTTTCTTTACTGTATTTAGATTTACAGTAAATTAAAAATACTGTAATTTAGTGTTGCCAAGAGGGTATTCCCCAAAATGTAACTTTAAAATACAGTAATATGCTGTATAACTGTCCTACAGTAAAATACAGTTCATTTTACAGTTAAATAGAATAAAACAGAAATATAAGCATAGAAATCATATAAGTAGACGATGAGATTTGTGTGCATGCTAAATTGTATTGTCTCATCCTGTCATCTCACTCTCTCTCCCTCTTGGGTGGTTCTGCATTTTTTATGATTTTTTTTAAATAATTATAAGAGAGCAGTTGTCTTATAACCTCACAAGTGTGTGTGTGTGTGTGTGAGATGGAGAGAGAGGGAGGGAGGGAGAAGTGTGTGTGTGTGAGATGGAGAGAGAGAGAGAGTGAGGGAGAAGTGTGTGTGTGTGTGTGTGTGAGAGAGAGAGAGAGAGAGAGGGAGAGAGAACCAGAGAGAGTGTATATGTCACAAATTATAATAAATTGTTTCTTCAACTTATTAAAATATCTTATTTTACTGCAACTATCTGTTTCTGCTTCTTTATTATATTTATAGTGTGTGATTTATAAATATCCTACCTCACATATTTAGATTTTGGGCGTCTGGTCACTTATATATTATATCAGAATATAATATGTCACTGTATGACTATTATGAATATTAAAATATGCTGAATCATGTGTCCTATCATAGCTGCATGAATGACCTTTGCAGCAAAAAAAACCCGCGTCAAAATCAGTTAGGTATTCAGTGAGATATGATTAATTTAATGCGCTGACAGCTCATTGCACCCTTTTACTGTCTATGATTGCACCTGGCAAACAAGTTACACTGAGTGGAGCTGGCGACAGGTCCAAGATGGCGGCTCCACGGCTCGTTCGTGCCAATCATAGACAGTAAAAGAAATGGACACAGCGACCCCATTGGAACTCAATTGAGACAAATGAAGCCCAGTTTTAGAGTTTTTTAGCACTTCCGTTTCTGACGCGCAGACTCAAACGAAGCTTGACGACGTCAGCAACCTGTCTGACAGATGTAAATCTTCTAGTAGCTGTGCGTGCAAACTGCCATTGTTAATCTTGCAGAGACGGCGAGCTTGAGCGGGGAGTTCTTTGTCGTGAGTGAGCAGGAGTAAGTATTCTGATTAATTATTTTGTATAGTATTTTAAAATGTAACGCCAGTACGCCAATAAAGTTAATTGCCTGCGAGCTTCTCCTCCTGTCTGTACGGTAATGCGACAGAGAGTCGAGTGGTTATGACCCAATCGTTAGTTTATTTTTAAAAAAAACTGTTTATACAGGGCCATAATGTAACATAGAAGGTAATGGAGCCCTTTATACATTGTCGTGTATCTTTAGAAATAAATAATGGACAGACAATTCGCTGTCAAAGTGACGCCAAAATGAATGGGAGTCAATGGGAATGCTAACGCAAGTGAAGTTCTGCTACAAGATGGCAGCCCCCACCCGACTTCAACTTCCAGTCGAGTTCCTTGCCCCTTGGTGCCAATAGGCAGTAGCGTTCGATGAGGCGTCTACCTATATATGTCTATGGTTTGAGATGCGTTTTCTCTTGTTTGGTGGGTGTGTCAGAACTGCAGTCCAATCAGCAGCAACATGTATAAAGCATGCGGTATTAAAGTGAACTCGCACGATGGCTTCAAGGAAAATAATGTACAAATGTGTTCGTTGCAGCTCGGTATACGCAATTGAGGATACTAGAAGGCATGTTTGTCGTAAGTTTTATTGTAAAAAAAAAATTGGATATCAACATAATGATGTAGTTGTTTATATTTTTAGCTTCATTGTAATTGTATGACATAGAAATAAACAATGGTAATTAAGTGCTTTTCCTAAAAATGAGAAAGAAAATACAGGGTATTAAAACCGTATGAACTAAAAATAAAGTCAGTATGTGAGGCTAAATAGATGGCTCCGAAAATTCACAAAGAACACAAAGAATGGCCTTCTCAGGTGCCATAGTTGCAACTCTTGCGTCATCAGAACAGTGTGTTCAACACATCACCGTTTCTGTTTAAAAAACGTTATGCAACGTTTTGTCGGGCCTGAACACAGCCCTGTAGTGTAGAAGTAACACTAGCGTGCAGTTTGAGGGAGAAAGGTTTCACAGGCATCGAGGGGTCTGGTCTTTTTTATGTTATTTGACTAAACTTTTATTATATTACAGTACTTATTTGTTTTTCAACACGTTGAGTGCCTTAAAAATAATTATCACAAAACTGGTAAGGCTTATTCAGATTTTCTCATTCTCTGAATTATCATTATAAAAATAAAAACAATTCCGAAATTAATTATATAATTATATTTTAAATGTGTCGCAATTTTTTTTTTTTTTATACAATAGCAACAGTGTTTACAACAGCAAGATCACTTTAGCCTGTACACTCAATAATAGCTCTCTGGAAATAAATATCTAATTAAATGAATAAAAAATATAAATGTCAATGTCAATAAAAAATGCATAATATATCTGACATCAAAGTGCAGTGTGAAGGATACGAATAACAAATGTAGCCTGTCATTTGTTTACATTGCAAAGGTGTTCAATTTTAGACAATAACAACTACAACAGTAATAATAATATTAATCACTGTATTCCAGTGTATCAGTTTTTTATGTTTTGTATCAATATTTAAGGTGGACTTGATTAGGTGCAAGAGTAGTAGTGATGTTTAAAATAATAGATTAATGCTGGAATAGTAAATTGAGCCTTGTTCCTAGATGGACAGAGAGTGGAAAGTAATAGATCAGATGAGGAAATGGAGATAGAAGAAGAAAAAGAGGGAAATGTAGAGGCACAAGTGACAGAAAGAGAGCAGGGAACAGCAAGCCCGGAGACAGAGGCTGGTGAGAAAGAGGAAAATGTAGAGGCACAAGTGTTTTCTATAGTTTTTACTATAACCGCTGTTCTTAATTATTCTGTAGAACAGAGAAGAAAAAGCCATCAGGTTTGGACAATTTAAGACATTTCAGTTTCTAATCCCAGAGCTATTATTATTTTAAACTTAAAATTGTCTTCTCTATTGTTTCTTTTTCAAAACTGCATCAAAGCATTTGCTGCTGTATCTATACATAACCATCCATATCGATACGCGAATCAGCAAGGAATGCATCACAATATATTGCTGTATTGATATTTTGAACCGCGCCATTTAAAGCCTTGTTCCATGTGCGCCTTTTGAGCACCTGCCCCTCCAAAGGTCTCTACACGGCCCTGTTCAGAGGGAGTGTCAGCCACGTTAAAAAAAGTTAACCGCTTAAGTCATTTGTGGATTAATGCTTATTGGAGACACGAACCATTTCAAACAATTCAGTTTGATTTGGTGAATTGGTTCAAGAAGATCCGGTTACATCGAATGATTCGTTCGTGAACCGGATATCACTACACTTCAGTGTTTTGAAATCTCACACAACAGACACTGAAGAGAAGACAATGCTGAGTAAAGTCATTTTTGGACCAAAATGTATTTTCGATGCAGTAATATGCAGTTATTAGCCGTGCCCACTGTATTTTTTGTTGGTTTTCATGAGACCCCCCTTGAAATGACCAGGACCCCCCATTGCCCCCCCTATCAAAATTGTCTGGAGCCGCCACTGCTCCGTAATTATGTATTTTGTGCATGTCTTTATTATTTTTTCTAAATTGTGAAAATTGTATACCTAATCTTGCTCTTTGAAGGATGAAGGATTTATTGAAATCAAGGTTGAAATCAAATTGAAGAATGTTTCCTTGATCTCTCTCTTAGCAAAACTTACAGGTTGAAAAAAAAAAAAATCTAAATTCTTTGTTATCTTAAAGTATTCACAGAATACTAGCTACTTTAGTTTGCATATGTAACCCGTTTGAAAAAATGTTCTTTAGTATAAGATGTACTAGTTTGAATAATTAATTTCATAGTTTAATAAATAGTCTAAGGTTAAAAAAGGTTCAAATTAATTGACCGGCAAAGAAATGTTGATTCTGCTCAATGAGAGAAATACATATGGTGTAATGTTCACTTACGGTATACAGCATTTAAAATGTTAAATATTTGTTGGGTAATAATATATGTGAAAATGTTTAAAAGATGCCTGTGAAAATAGTAAGAGAGTTACACAAATGTTTTGTGAATTTATTTTATTTCTGAAAGTTTTGCGTATGAGCTAATCACTGGAGAGGTCAAAGGTAAGAAGGGAGTGAGAGACAGACGTTTACCCTGAATGGTGAAATAGCCATTGGGTTTAAGGCTACAACGTACCCGAGCTACATTCAGGCCTGCATCATTTGAACACTTGAAGGGTATTTCATTTTAAGATAGGTTTTTGCCAGCTGTTTTATTTACTTGGGCCCTTATTTGTTTAATGTAATTTAAATGCATCTGTGATGTGGAAAGTGAGTTTGACCAGACAGATTTAATTTCTGACATTCTTTTCTAAGTAAATCTGTTTTATATATTTAAAAAAAAAAAAATTGTGGTTACTGACTCTTTTGCTATTTCAAGTTAATTAAGAAAAAGAGTAAAATTTGGGTTAAATTTGAAATTGTTTACAGGAGAAGAGTAATTCCAAGACTTTTAATTTCCTGTTAAAGTGTGAATATTACTGCTTAAATTGTGATTTAAAGGGGAGTAGTATTTCATTTAGAAAGGTAGTAATAACACACACACAAGTTAGATACTCATACATTTATTTGTGAAACCTCACTTATTTGATTTGAAAGATATTTAAAGAACTCAGGATAGCCACCTCTCATTGTCAGCACGTTAGAGAGGCGCTACACATATTTGCAGCTAATCTTCATCCATAGCTATCATATCTTCATCAGTGCTTAATTAACCTAATTATTTTGTAAATCAAGAACATTTTATCTTTCAAGATGAGGGAAGAGTAAATGTTTGCCACTTCATTTATAAGAGCACATAAGGCCTATAAGAGTTTAGTTTTAGTGTACATTATTTCCACTCCATCACAGAATATTGAGAGCAGCTCTTTGAAGATTAATGACTATATTAACTGCTTGCTCTCTGCCGTTTACGGTTGCACTTTCACACACAGTATATGAAGCTATTTTCCTATCATACTTTAGACCTTTATATGGAGCACATGTTAGTTTCTTTATGAATTTCTTATGTGGTAGCATTTCTATTTTTAAAAGTGTTTTTTTTCTGCTAATCTCACTATAAAAGTTAAAGTGAATCAGTTTGAGCAGTTCATTGTATTAGTTATAAGTAATGTCATAATAATATGGGATTTCATTTATTCAATTATTAAAAAATAGCTTAAAAATGAATAAGTGAGCATAAAAAGTAAAAACCAAAAAAACTGATAGCATCATCTTTATCCACAACATGCATTTTTCAGTTTAATGCACAGATCTATGATGTTTCTAATAAAAGTGTGTGTGTGTGATTTAACAACAACAACAACAACAATAATATCATATTGGTATGTTAACATAGTATCATAATATAATAAAAAATATTAACAGTTGGTTTTGCTGTTATTAAATATGGACAGTTTAAAATGTTATATAAAATAAAAAAGAAAAGACAAAAAATTAACTTTATTCTAAAGCAGCAAAACAATTGGGGAAATTATTTAACAAATATATAAACAATGGGATAAGTAGTTGTCAAACAAACAAACATTATGTCACAGACATCATCTCAGTTTGTTCAGACTTTGTGTGTCAAGTAATAAACAGTAGGGTGATATCAGCTAAATTGGGCCACTTTTTGGTAAATCGTTTGGGACAATAATACAATACCATATATGCCTATTCCATGTGTATTTATGATTAATAATGACTGTTTTTGATAATTTTGTGTTGAAATTATGTAATAAAATATAATTATTTAGGCCCTACAGTGCTTGAAACATCAGTTGTGCCAACTTATTTTGCATGAGCAGTTTAAGGTAAAATGGGCCAGCTGTTCAGGTAAAATGGGCCGTTCAAACTGCAAAGGGAAATAGTAATTTATCATCAATTTTAATTTCAAAACAACTGCTTATACAGCCACATAACATTTAAACTGCATTAAAAAAACATATCCATATGTGCCATTAAAAAAAAAAATACATTTTGGGTGCAAACCCACATACTCAAATGTGCAATTAAAAAAGTCAATTTTGGAACAACATAGGTCAGTGAACTGATGTCAGTTGTGTGTGTGTGTGTGGGTGTGTATGCGTGTGTGTTTTTGTGTGTGTGTGTGTGTTTGTGTGTGTGTGTGTGTGTGTGTGAACAATATATTTAGAACAAAATGTGCAAATTACAAAAATTCACATTCAAAATTGATAACTGATAACTGATTTGTGTGTGTGTGTGTGTGTGATGAAAGTTTTTTTCAAACACAGTCTTTGCAAATTAAACCATCGTCATCACAGATACCATTCTCTTCACCACAGCTCTCATGAAACCAGGCAGAACATGGATCACATTTTATGTTTGTACACCTTTGGTGTGAGAGCCCTGGGTTCAAATCCACCAGTGTCCCTGAGCAAGACACTTAACCTCTAGTTGCTCCAGAGGCGTGCAACCTCTGACATATATATGTATATATATATATATATATATATATATATATATATATAGTAATTGTAAGTCGCTTTGGATAAATTTACACACATGTGTATATGTGTTTGTGAGTGACACAGATGATGGCCCATTTTAGCTGAAACCATGTGGCCCATTTTACCTGAGTGGGTTAAGGTAAATTGGGCCGCCAAGAAAAACATCACTTTTTCAAAAAATATGTTCCTATACCAAACTAACAACATTTTTTCTGATTGATGCCATCAAGGCAGATATTATGCATATTTTTTTTATGTGCATGTTTGTTTTTTTTATAGATTTATCATCCTTATAATAGTTTAGTTACATTTGGTATGCCAGGCTACTTACCATGCAGCTCTCTGGTGCAGTCTTGATAAGAATTATTACCCCACCCACCATAGCAACCATAAACCAATTAAATCACCTGTTATTTGTCAAGCACAGTTATGACAATAGTTTGAAATATTTTGTAGTCATTGGTTCTAAATTCCAGAGGGGCTAGGACCCCCAAACCTTAAATGGCCCATTTTACCTGATGGCCCATTTTACCTGATATCACCCTAGATGTTATCAGTTTAAGGACGAGAATCTTCTTACTAATATATGACACAAGTCTTGTCATTTATTGAAATTATGATCCAGAAGTGAAATGTTAATGTTTAACACAAGTGTATTTTGTCCTATAAACCCTTTATGTTTCTGTACAGAGATGTACAGCTGTTGTCATCTCTTCAGGAGTCTGGTGATCATGTAGGCTATGACAGACATTTCATCTGACTGTAGTTCATTTCTTAAACTGATGGTGTTTCAGACCAGAGTTTAAACTCGTCCGAATACAACCATCACCGCTCTCCCTACAGCAAGATTATTCATTTGATTTATGTTACAGATAACTTCCTCAGAAACATCCGCAGAAATTACAAACATTTGTCAACAACTGCAGTGTAGGATTTATATTATTTAAATTATTAATACAACCATACAGTAAATCACATAGTTTTTTTTATTTGCAGAATGTTTGTAGACAAGCATTTCAGTGAATTCCTTCAGCGCTTGTTGAAAACAAAAAATCAATTTTCTAACAAAGGCATATTTCTCACATGATTTCATGTTCATTTTTACTTTCGCTATCAACCCAGTGAAGGAAAAAACGCATAGTTACTCGTGACATCAGACTTATCAAGAAAAGCTATTGGCTAGAATTTCAGTTGTTTACGCAGAAACATATCACCAGTTCAACATCGACCAAGAGGGTCTTGGACATATGGGCGAGTGGAGCTCCACTCAAAAACGGGAATACGTCAACTCCACCAAACTTTCGTTTTATATTATTACTTGTTATATACATGTATAAGGGGTGCTTTGCAAGTTATGTCACCTCTTTGTACGTAATGTTAATATGTTCTGTACTTTTATCGTTGTTACTTTTACCTAGTAGAAATAATAAAAATAATAATATACTAATCTTTCACGGTTTATGACACAACAGCAATTTTTTTTTTATTTTCCCTCAGCAATTTGCACTACAGACATCCACAATCCATATTTTTAAGGTTTCTGCTTTTTGTTCATGTTTGTTTTACCAACGTACAACTGACAATGTAACATTCCATACATTTTAGAAAGTTAACCCTATGTTTGTAATATTTAGCAGTGAAAAAATAATGAAATATTAAATAAATTATTAAAATAATACCTCAACCAGAAATTGTGTGTTGAATTTTGTATTTTAATCGAAATAATAACATATTCAAAATAACCACAGTAACATAATGAAGAATAACTTCCACAATTTAGAAGTTTTAATGGTTTTTGAGTAATGATAATTAACACATCTTACACTACACTGAAAACAAATTAACTGCAAGTGACCATAATTGTTACAGTAAAAACACAATGTGTGCGCACGCACAAACACTTTACTCTTCAAGACCTTCATCGTCTGTGAAGCAATCCCAGCTAGAGTAGCCAGGGTGGTCATCTGAGGAGTAAAACCCCAAAAGCACTCCCTGTTGTCCATTTTCTTGGTGACCAGCCCCACAGTCTTTGTGAAGCTGGCTGCGCTGTAGGTGACTGCACCTAGAGATGATGTAAGGCTTTCTGTACTTAAGATAGTGATAGTGTTTCTTTAAATATCTTCACTGCACCGGTTAAGTATCATTTTCATGTTTCAGTCAAAAGTTTCATGTTAGGGAAATGGAAGAGAGTGAGATTACTTAGCCTAATTGTTATAGCCACAAAAACAAGAGGGTTTACCACACTTACTGAAGTCACCATCAAGCCAGTTGAGTGTGGCTCCTGTTAAATATGCTCCTGACTGACAATGATGTTAAATCTCTGGCATGAACAATTACGTCAGATGGGTCAAGTTTAATTACAATACTGACATTTCATTATCATTAATGTTAAAGCAATTTACTTGTTGCTGAAGGTGCCTGGGCCACCACAGTTGTGCTTTGTTGTTCTGATGCATCTGATTGCTGGGCTGGGGACACAAAGAAGACATGAGCACAGAAAAACTGGAACAAAACTATGTCTGTGTACTGACGTTTTGTAAATTCAACACAGAAAAGTACTGCATCATTCACCTATGACAGTCCCATAGCAGACAAGGTGATGGTGCTCAGAAGTTCCAGTCTTTATTTGTAGAGGTGTTATGAGGATGGGTAACACTTGATATACATTTGATCTGAAACAAAAAAAAGTCAAACAATAGAATAACAGAACAACAAAATAGAGAAAAATAAATATGTACATGTTAATGTCACATGTAAAAAGACCTTGACTTCTAAGGTGGCAACATACATTTAAAATGTAAAGAGTGCTGCATCTTCTATGCCAATCCTATCCCTGGAGGTGAATGAAAAATTAAATATGAAAACAATCACCTCATATGACCTTTTTAAGATTATATAATAAATGCTAAAGGCATACACATACAAAACAATCGTGTCCTTTCATTATTTACTACATTATTTTACCACAAGCCACCAAAAACTAAGTTACATCTATGCTATCCATCATGTACTGAAGGTAAAAATTTAAAGAGCAAACAATTAACAAATAAGTTTTTCAGAAATGTATTATCCAAACTGTACTTCCACAGTCAACTGAAAAGAAAGTATGTTCTTCAAGAATTTAGTGAAGAAGAGGCAAAGAAAATAAGGAAGTGTTATTTTACTTATCCAGTTTTCCTAAAGCCAAAGAAGTAACATTTAAAATCCTAAAGGACATTTATCCATCTAATAACTTCCTACAAGAAAGATTTAATTGGGAGAACAATTCATGCGGGTTCTGTGAGAAAGATATTGAAACTGTTGATCATATGTTTTTGAAATGTGAATCTGTACAGACTTTTTGGCTGGAATTTCAAAACTGGCTTCATTTCAAACAGATATCAATACACCCTTTGACTGTGATCTCGTTTTAAGTTAAGGTTGGAGTATTGTTGAAGGAAAAGATCCTAGACTTTTTGATAAATAACTTAATTACTTTGTGCAAATACTAGATTCATAGATGTAAGTTTTTTTTTCATAGATGTAAGGTTAAACCTCAGTTCAGTATTTCCGGTTTGAGAATAAGTTCCACTCGCCCATGGTCTGCAGCCAGACCCTTCTCACATCGACAGCCACTTCGGATCTGGATCACTCATTTTAACTACTTTTTCTAGAAGGTTTTTCTGAAAGGAATTGTTTCTCAGGCTAATGCAATGATACTGCTTCTGCTCTTCGGAGCTCATCTGGTCTCTGCTGGTGAGTGATTATTTTAATTTACCATTTGTTTTATGACTGATTTTTAAGCGTTGTTCTCTTACACTGAATCGGGCCTACACAGCCCATTTGAGTCAAGATTCGTGTCACTAACACTTTTTCAGAGACGTGTATTTTAACGTGTTTCATAGGCCTGTATTTGTTATGTTTTAATATTCTAAAGATCATCCTTTAAACGTATCCTTTTCATGTTATATTTTGATTACATTATTATTTGCTCAGAAAAACATGTGCGTGTAATAAAATAAATAAATAGATAGCTTAAATAGCCTATTATTGTTATTGTAACTAACAAATATTTTTATTGGTCTGAGTTTGAAAGTTATTCTGGAGCGTTAGTTCTCTGTATCAGATCAGTTTCGTTTCTGACCTGAGAAGTGTTGTTCTGCCCGGAGACTGATGACGCGCTGCTCGATAAACCTGCTAATAAACCTCATAGCTTTCTTATTTTCTTACTATGTGTTTTACTAGGCCCATCACTGCAGAATACAAATCAAAATATATATTTTTTTTCATAAGACCCATAGAACGGGGAAGAAAAGGAAACAAAAACTCTTTGGCTCAGTGTTTTGGGATTTTGACTGCAGTGTTTTGTTTTGGCCACTAGATGATAATGGTACCATATGGTAATAACACGAAACATTGACATTGACATTACGGCAAGCCGTTTTGACTTTTATTTCTTCATAAGATATGAATTCTTGATATCAACAATTCAGTTTTCACTAGTTAAAATTATGTTTATTGATATCAGGAATTTAATGTCAACTAGTAAAAATATAATTCTTGATATCTGTTTTTCGATTGTCATTTATTAAATGTCACCTAGGGCTGCCAATCAAATTTAATTGTTGATATCAAATAATTGATTTTTTACTATTTCAAATATCAGAAATACAATTCTTACTAGTAAAAACCTTTATTTTTGATATCAGTTAACACATGATTACTAGTACAGATGTCTATTATTGAAATCAATAATTACATTGTCACTAGTGTCTGTTAATTTCTGATTTCATGAATGTGATTTTTGCTAGTAACAAAAGTCATTTTAGATATCAGAAATTACTCTCCTAATTGTTGATATCAGAAATACATTTTAAGATATCAGAAATAACAAATGTAACATGTTAAAATATAATTACAGATATTAAGAATTAACATTTCAACTAGTGACAATGATTTCTTGATTTCAATAATTCATATCCTTAGAATTAATATTAATAAAAGTCAAAATAGCTTGCAGATTGCCATTCCCTGGATATAAAATCTTGATGTCGAGAATAATATTTTTACTAGTAGAAATGTAATTGCTTGATATCAAGAATTCAGTTTCTGCGAGTGATGACCTCATTGTTGATATCAAGGATTAACATTGTTACAGTGGAAATATAATCCTGATATCTAAAATAGCCATTGTTATTAGTAGAAATCCAGTTCCTGATATCAATTATAAACATTTTAACTAGTACAAATGTAATTGTTGATATTACAAATTCATATCCTGAGAATGAATAAAATTAAATGGCTTCTTGTCATATCTACATTGAAATTTGGCAGATGGTTTTATTCAACACAACGAGAGATTTACCATGAGATGATAATAAAGACGAGAAGTGTGTGTTATACAAGCGTTCAGTCCTCGTTCAGACTCGTAAAGAGAGGACTGGAAGAGATGAAGAAGATAATCATCAGACGACAGACAGATAATAATCTACAGATCAATAATCAATCACTGATCTGTGATCCTGTGTGTGTATGAGAGAGAAAGTGTGTGTGTTTGTGATTAAAGCTGAATGAACAGCAGGATAAACACCAGTTTATTTACTTCATATTTCACACTAATCTGTGATTATCTGACGTATTACATTTTATTTCTTTCACATGACTGAATCTGTTGCACTAACAAATAATATGATAATAACAATAACACATTTCTGTTAAATACAGATCACTGTTGTGTGTAACATTTGTGGCAAATTATGAAGATCTGGAAAATGAACATAATAAACACGGACAATAAACAACTAAAACTACAGTCCTTTTCTACATCAGTGTGTCATTTTTTATTTTTATTTTTTTTTGTTAGTTAATTGAAATATTGTAATATAGCTAACTGTTTTTACCTCTTATGGTATAAATTATTTTAATATACCCTAATTGTGAGCTGCAGTGTTGATGTAGCTCTTAAAGTGTGAACAGGCTTTATGTGAAGATGACTGAACGTCTCTGTGTTTGTGTCTCTCTTCAGGAACACACTCTCTGAGATACGTCTACACTGGTGTGTCTGGAGTCAATGACTTCCCAGAGTTCACAGCGGTCGGTCTGGTTGATGAAGGGCCGTTTATGTATTTTGACAGCAAGATGATGAAAGCTGTGCCGAAGACAGAGTGGATGAGACAGAGTGAAGGAGCAGATTATTGGGACAGAGAGACTCAGATCGGTATTAGCCACCTTCAGAGCTTCAAAAACAACATCCAGACTCTAAAGGCCCGCTTCAACCAGACGACAGGTAAACTAGTAACAAACCTCCTCACTCACAGATAAAGACATTAGTTTTAATTTACAGTGAAATATCTCTTCACACAGTGACCTGCACAAACCTCCAGAGATTTGATTATTTTACATTTACTTTCATATACATTACACACTAATGATATAATGTTAGGAGTACAGCGACCATTACAATAACTTTTATTTTTTATTTTATTTTATCAGTATTAAAGATGTGTTTATTAAATAAATTATTTATTAAATTATTAAACACAGAAACAAGGACAGAAATGTTTACTTTTGTCTTTTTTATTGTAAAGTAAGGGAGTTATATACAAGATCAAAATACAAGATTAAAAAAGAAAAAATATTTTTGAACAATGATATATTAAATTGATTTTACTGAAAATAAACCAAAGTTAAATTTCTCAAAAACAGAAAATAAAAAATACGAAATATTATTGAACAGAAATATATTACATTTATTTTACTGAAATAAGGCAAATTTACATTTCAGGTGTTCAAACTTCAGGCTTTTAATAGCAATTCAAATTTAAAACGACTTTAAACTTCACACTTTTTAAACTGATTCTCAAGAAACACAAAGTTTGTCTTGATAATATATTTTTTATCTCGTTCTTCTTTTGTGAGAAATGAACTGCTTCTGCTTCAGAAACAGAGAAACTTTATTATAATAAATATTTTCCATGGGGAAAAATGTATCATAATTATTGTGTAAATATTAATTATTACAGTCAAATTCTCTAAAAATTACACATTTTAAATACAAAATATTATTGAACAAAAGCATATTACATTGATTTTACTGAAAATAGAAATGTGTGAGTAGAGATGCTTCAGATGAAATTAAAATATTAGAAGAAAAAAAAGAATTTTCGGTGTAAAAAAGTGATAAATTCTTGCGTAAAATATTTAGTACCATGAAATTCTCTCAAAATACAAAATAAAAAAGACAAAATATTATCAAACAAAAATTTATTACACTGATATTACTGAAAATAAAAAAATAATAGATTTTTCAGGTGTTCAAACTTCAAGCTTTTAAAAGCGATTCAAATTTAAAACTATTTCAAACTTCACTCTTTTTAAACTGATTCTCAAGAAACATAAAGTTTGTCTTTTAATATCTGTTTAATCTCGTTCTTTTGTGAGAAATGAACTGCTTCAGAAACACATAAGAAGAAGTTAAATGTGTGAACAGATGCTTCAAATGAGATTAAAATATTAGAATTTTTATTATTATAATTATTTTGGATGTGGAAAAATTTATCGTTATTATTGCGTTAATATTAATTATTACCTTGATATTCTCTAAAAATACAAAATTCAAAAGAAAAAATATTATCAAACAAAAATATATTGCACTTATTTTACTTAACATAAAAATGTGTGATCAGAGATGCTTCAGATGAGATGACAATATTAGGGAAAAAAATGTGTTATTTTCATTGGGAAAAAAGTTATCATTATTCTTGCTTAAATATTAATCAGTACCAAGAAATTCTCTTAAAATACAAAATAAAATAAAAAATGTATTACACTGATTTTACTGAAAAAAAAAGGTGTTTAAACGTCAAGCTTTTAAAAAGCGAATCAAATTTAAAACTACTTCAGACTTCAGGCTTTTTAAACTGATTCTCAAGAAACATAAAGTTAGTCTTAATATCTTTTTAATCTCGTTCTTCTTTTGTAAGAAACAAAGGAGAGGAAGTGAAATGTGTGAACAGAGATGCTTCAGATGAGATGAAAATATTTGAATTTATTATTATTATTTTCAATGGTAAAAATGTATCATCATTATAGCATAAATATTCATTAGTCCCATTAAATTCTCTCAAAATACAAAATTCTAAAGAAAAAACATTATCAAACAAAAATGTATTACATTGGTTTTACTGAAAATAAAGGAAAGTTACATTTGTTGTGTTCAAACTTCAAGCTTTTTAAAAGTGATTTAAATTTAAAACTACTTCAAACTTTTTAAACTGATTCTCAAGAAACATAAAGTTTGTCTTTTAATATCTTTTTAATCTAGGTCTTCTTTTGCAGAGATAATGTTTTATTATTATTTTGGATGGGGAAATGGATCGTTTTTATTGCATAAATATTCATTAATACCATGAAATTCTCTCAAAACACAACATAAAAAATATTATCAACTAAAATATATTAGTGATTTTATTGAAGAAGAAAAAATACTTAATCTTTTTAATCTCGTTCTTCTTTTATAATAAATGAACTGGTTCTGTGGTTGTTCAGGAGGATTGTGATCTTCTGTTAGTAAAGCAGCTCTGCTCTTCACTGCTGACTGGAGTTATTTACAGATCAACACAAATAATCATAATGAAACGAATAACACCATCATTGTCCTGGAATGTGCTGCTGTAAAGATATCAGACATCAGATGTTGATTTCTCAGTGTGAACACAGCACACATTCAGAGAAATCTTAGATCAGTGTAACGTCTGTAATGATGTTCTCTCATACATGTGTCTCGTGGCCATGTGTTTAATCAGCAGTACTGAACACTGTTTGTCAAGAGTTTATGTAAGAACAGCTCATGTTGTGTTTACTGAATAACTTTAAGCTGTCAGATATTTTAAAGCTGTGAACTCAGGATATATTCACACAGACACAGCTTTCATGTTTATATGTGTTCATATTCATCTATTCACTTCTCCTGAATGCTGGAATATTTTAGTACAAAACAAGTTAATAATGATTGCTCTCATCTTGATGTATAGATGTTTGTGTAGAAAAAGAAGATTAGAATATATTCTGTTTAATCATGAATTCTTAAGGTTATATTAGGAGAAATGAAGAATGGTGAATGATATAATAATCTGTTGTTTCTTTCCTCTCAGGTGTTCACACAGTCCAGTGGATGTACGGCTGTGAGCTGGATACTGATTGCACCAAACGAGGATACATGCAGTTTGGTTATGATGGAGAGGACTTCCTCAGTCTGGATAAGGACACCCTCACCTGGACCGCTGCTAAAGATCAAGCTTTCATTACCAAGGTTAAATGGGATTCCACCAGAGCAGACGCAAACAGGGCAAAAGCATATCTGGAGAATGAATGCATTGAGTGGCTGCAGAAGTATGTGGGATATGGGAAGGACACTCTGGAGAGAAAAGGTAGGAATATCAGTAGTTTTGATCATCACTGAATGAGCATTTATTCTAACAGTCTTTATATCAGGAAATAACAGCTGTATGCAACAAAACGTTTGGTTATGTGTGACTGTTCCTCCTTTCCTCTCTCTGTCTTTATTCTCCGTCTGTGTTCACTCGCTTAAAAACTGAAACATGATGTAAAACATGCAGGATGTCAAGAGATTGTTCGAATCACATTTTGATATTCAAGATATATTCATAACATATTGTAACATGTTGTTGTATATTCACATGCATAGCTGAGGGATTTGTATCTTACAGTAACACTACACAAACTGATTTTCCACACAAACATGAGGCCATGACTGCACTCATTTCGTCAATCTGACAGAATCCAATCGAAATTCACATTTTTGTTTAAATGTTCAATTTATTTTGTACAAAACTTCAGCACATGTGGAGTGCATGGAGTGTCCGTCAGTTTAATTATCATTTTTGTCCTGATGACTTAACAAAGGAAGCTGAAAATAAATCACACTCTCAGAAAAATGGTACAAAAGCTGTCACTGAAGCAGTATCTTTTGAAAAGGCTTTTTCTTTTTCTCTTTGCAAAGAGTCCATATTAGTACCTAAAAGTTTCAAAAGTGTACCTTTTGAAAAGATACCGCCCCAGTGACAGCTTTGTACAATTCTTTTTCTGAGAGTGCAGAAGAAATATTTATTAAATATTCAGTCTCCTTCACTGACCGATTTGTAAGACATAAATAAACTTGCACATTCATAAGAAGTAAAACATCTGTAAATCAGTCTATAAAAGGTCTCTAACACACATATACTTCATGACACTGCACATGTGCACAAGGTTTATCTGAATATGAGAAGATGCTTATGTTTTATTCTATTGATCAGATTAAGTTTTCTTCTTTTATTTTCAACTACTTTTACTCTGATTGAAATTTAATTCAGATCGAGCTCAGTCAGATGGATTGAGGTGTTTATATGAAAGCTTTTAACTCTTATTGATCCATCAGTCTGATTAATAACAGATTATTTAGATGATAAAAACTCTTGATGAGATCTCAGGACTACAACAACAGATAATGAGACGAAATATATAGCAACCTTATAGATTAACTTTGTTTTATCTGAATATTGCAGCAGTATCTTAATTTCTGTTTCAATTTAACTTCATCTTTTTGTTTCTCTTTCTCTCTCTCTCTCTCTCTCTCTTCAGTCTCTCCTCAGGTGTCTGTGCTGAAGAAGTCTTCCTCGTCTCCAGTCGTGTGTCATGTTACAGGGTTTTACCCCAAAGAAGTAACAATCTCCTGGATGAAGAATGGACAAGATCATGATGAAGATGTGGAGGTTGGACAAGTTCTTCCCAATGAGGATGGGACCTTTCAGAAGACGAGCACAATCAGAGTTACTCCTGAAGAGCTGAAGAAGAACCAGTTCAGCTGTGTGGTGGAGCACCAGGGTGAAACCTTCAGAGAGATCCTGAAAGACGGTAAGATCTTAGTTATGGTAAGTGTGATTGTCTTGATGAGTAGACCATGAAACAAAAAAAAATGTTAATGGAAATAAGTGCTTTATGCCTACACTGTAAAAATAAATCTGTAAAATGACACAAAAAGTACTGGCAGGATTTATCAAGTAGTTTTACAGACATTTCTGTCAACTCTAAAACATGATGCAGTGCAGTGTAAAATTCAAAATGCAGGTAAAAAAAAAATAAAACTGGAAAGTTCCTTCAGTACACACATAATATGTTCTGGCCTGTGTTATTATTGGTCGCTGTTGTTATTAATGTACTGCAGACATCACAGTCACTTTTACAGGTCCTTCTCAAAAAATTAGCATTGTGATAAAGTTAATTATTTTCCATAATGTAATGATAAAAATTAAACATTCATATATTTTAGATTCATTGCACACCAACTAAAATATTTAAGGTCTTCTATTGTTTTAATACTGAAGATTTATACAGCTCATGAAAACCCAAAATTCCTATCTCAAAAAAATAGCATATTTCATCCGACCAATAAAAGAAAAGTGTTTTTAATACAAAAAAAGTCAACCTTCAAATAATTATGTTCAGTTATGCACTCAATACTTGGTCGGGAATCCTTTTGAAGAAATGACTGCTTCAATGCGGCGTGGCATGGAGGCAATCAGCCTGTGGCACTGCTGAGGTGTTATGGAGGCCCAGGATGCTTCGATAGCGGCCTTAAGCTCATCCAGAGTGTTGGGTCTTGCGTCTCTCAACTTTCTCTTCACAATATCCCACAGATTCTCTATGGGGTTCAGGTCAGGAGAGTTGGCAGGCCAGTTGAGCACAGTAATACCATGGTCAGTAAACCATTTACCAGTGGTTTGGGCACTGTGAGCAGGTGCCAGGTCGTGCTGAAAAACAAAATCTTCATCTCCATAAAGCTTTTCAGCAGATGGAAGCATGAAGTGCTCCAAAATCTCCTGATAACTAGCTGCATTGACCCTGCCCTTGATAAAACACAGTGGACCAGCACCAGCAGCTGACATGGCACCCCAGACCATCACTGACTGTGGGTACTTGACACTGGACTTCAGGCATTTTGGCATTTCCTTCTCCCCAGTCTTCCTCCAGACTCTGGCACCTTGGTTTCCGAATGACATGCAAAATTTGCTTTCATCTGAAAAAAGGACTTTGGACCACTGAGCAACAGTCCAGTGCTGCTTCTCTGTAGCCCATTTCCTGCACACACCTGTGCACGGTGGCTCTGGATGTTTCTACTCCAGACTCATTCCACTGCTTCCGCAGGTCCCCCAAGGTCTGGAATCGGTCCTTCTCCACAATCTTCCTCTGGTCACCTCTTCTCATTGTGCAGCGTTTTTTGCCACACTTTTCCCTTCCCACAGACTTCCCACTGAGGTGCCTTGATACAGCACTCTGGGAACAGCATTTTCGTTCAGAAATTTCTTTCTGTGTCTTACCCTCTCGCTTGAGGGTGTCAATGATGGCCTTCTGGACAGCAGTCAGGTCGGCAGTCTTACCCATGATTGGGGTTTTGAGTAATGAACCAGGCTGGGAGTTTTTAAAAGCCTCAGGAATCTTTTGCAGGTGTTTAGAGTTAATTAGTTGATTCAGATGATTAGGTTAATAGCTCGTTTAGAGAACCTTTTCATGATATGCTATTTTTTTTTAGATATTTTGGGTTTTCATGAGCTGTATGCCAAAATCTTCAGTATTAAAACAATAAAAGACCTGAAATATTTCAGTTTGTGTGCAATGAATCTAAAATATATGAAAGTAGTGACCTGAACACCTGAAAGATCTGAAAATATTTACATTTTTTGCCTCCCAACCTTTTCAGAAAGTTCCTCTGAGCACAGCAAATAGAGATGAAGTGAATTGTACGTTTTTATCCACTTTTAACTATAATATTTGGTATGTCTACATTTTGCAGCGATTACAGCAGCACATCTTTCTGTCATAATTATTTGACATGATCACCCAATAGGGTAATAAATTCAGCCTAAACAGAAAAATAAACATGGATCTTGATACACAAATATCTCTGTTAGATAAAGACAGTATTAAAACCCAACTTTCGATTTTGCATTTTATTTCCACTTTGGGGATTTCCTTTTTGATTTATTTAATTCCACTCTTCACAAATGTTATTCTTCATATATTTACTCATTGCCACATGTGTTGTATTTTTATTTTCCATCCATACTTTTATATCTACTGTCACGATCCCTGTCTGTGTTTCATGTGTCTATGTTCAAGGACTTTTAGTTTGTAGTTCTGTGTCACTATTGTTGTCTTGTTCCTCTCCTGTTTCCCTGTTGCTCTGCTCCCTTGTTAGTTATCATGGACACTGATTGAATACACTCATCTCCTTGTTAGTTGCTCTGGTAAATGAGGTAAATGATCATATGGTAACTATTTTTCAGTCAAACTCCAAACATGTGGACTGTAGTTCTTCTGCTCCTTGAAGTTACTCTCAGCTGTGCTAGTGAGTAAATGGATTAAAGTTAACTGTGTTTAAGCAATTTGTAAGTTTTGATGTTTAAAAATTATGTATTAAGAATAGTAGCTGCAGAGTCCAATAATTATAATTAAAAGGCCAAAAAGAATAAGTTTTGTTAAAAATACAATGTTTTGGAATTGACTAAAGTAAAATAATTTTTATTTTTATAACAGATCAGTTCATCTGTAACCTGTAAAATAAGTGGTGTGTCCATGTATTGCGATATTTATTTGGTTTTGAATATTTGTCTTATTTCATTGTGGACTTGTTTAATCAATATTTAAAACTATAATATAATCACAGATTGTTGCAGATATTTTGTTCTAAAGAGAGAAAATTCACTTAAAAATGTTAATTTATTGACCCTCATGTCATTCCATGACTTTCTTCTATGGAATACTTAAAAAAAATACTTTCATTGTTGTTTTTATAATAAATAATAAAGTATATTAAATAATTATACAATAAATAATTTATAATATTAATAAAGGACAGTGGGGTTTTGTTTTGGAGCTTATAATTTTCATTGTATGGACAAAAACAGTTTTAAGCTGTTTGTGCTGTTGGGGTCTCCAGAGAAGGATCAAAGGATCAAATGAAAAAGTTAATTATGAACACACACTCATTTTGGCAATTTTGATACAAGAGGAAAAAAGTAATATAACAAAAAAACAAGTGGTATCTGCAATTAATCAAATTATGTTAAAATAGCTTTTTTCCCAGAACAAACGTCACTTTTAAGCCTGGTAAGAGAAAAACTATGAGATGAGGGGTTTGTGTATACTATATGGGGTTTGTCTTTTAAAAGTTTAATTTCTACTTGTTTTTCCAGCAGCTCATTTCTGTCTTTAACAAAGTGGAGATGAGCAAAGGTGCTGGCCACGGTTTGGAGCTGTTCCTGAGTTTTGCAGATGGCTATGTATTTTCCCCATTATTTTTCTGATGCCTTAAGATTATTTGTGAGGATAAATCCAGAGAATAAGACATGATGCACTGCAAAACATCCTGAGACAGGAGAAATGGTGAAGATGAACTGTTCCAGCATTGGAAGACTGTATTTTTAAGTGTTATACATGCAGTGTTTTAAATAAAGAATTTGATATTTTGTAATTATTGTCTGTTTTAATTGAATGCCAGTAGTACCTGTAGGATAAAATTAATTCTTTAAAAAAATTATAAAATCAAATGAAATCTCTATTAAAATGAATGAATTATAGTAGTATACTGATGAACTATAAACAGTACAGTCTGCTACTGTAAATCTTAATTACAGTAACTTACTGGCAACTTTCTCTTCATCTTTTTGGTTCTTTCATTCATGGAAATTGTATATTTTCCAAATGTTTATATTTCAGAATGAATGAGCTTTTATTGCCAGGTATGTACACATACGAGGAATTTGTTTTTGTGACAGAAGCTCCGCAGTACAACAGAATGACAGCGACAGAACATAAAACACATAATAAAAGAATAAAAAATACAAATAAGTAGATAGTGAATGACTATATACAAATTGACAATTGTAGGCAGGTATATTACAAAATGCAGTTATGTATGTACATGTGTATTATGTGCAAAATTTAAGTGCATACTAAGTATGTGTGTTAGATAAATAAGTGTATGTGTATATAAATATAAAGTGTAGTGTGTTCGCCATTATTATCAGCTGTTCATAAGATGGATTGCCTGAGGGAAGAAACTGGTCCTGTGTCTGGTCGTTCTAGTGCTCAGTGCTCTGTAGCGCAGACCAGATGGCAACAGTTCAAAGAGGGAGTGTGCTGGATGTGAGGGGTCCAGAGTGATTTTGACAGCCCTTTTTCTCACTCTGGATAAGTACAGTTCTTGAATAGATGGGAGAGTTGAACCGATGATTCGCTCAGCAGTCCGGACTACTCTCTGTAGTCTTCTGAGGTCAGATTTAGAAGCTGAGCTGAACCAGACAGTTACTGAAGTGCAGAGGATGGATTCAATGATGGTGGAGTAGAACTGTTTCAGCAGCTCCTGTGGCAGGTTAAACTTCCTCAGCTGGCGGAGAAAGTACAACCTCTGCTGGGCCTTTTTCACAATGGAGTCAATGTGATTGTCCCACTTCAGGTCCTGAGAGATGGTGGTACCCAGGAACCTGAATGACTCCGCTGCAGTCACAGTGCTGTTCATGATGGTGAGTGGGGGGAGTACAGGGGGGTCTCTCCTGAAGTCTACGGTCATCTCCACAGTTTTGAGCGTGTTCAGCTCCAGGTTGTTAAGACTGCACCAGACAGCCAGCTCTTTAACCTCCTGTCTGTAAGCAGACTCGTCACCGTCCTGAATGAGGCCGATGAGTGTGGTGTCATCTGCAAACTTCAGGAGCTTGACAGAGGGGTCCTTAGATGTGCAATCATTAGTGTACAGGGAGAAGAGCAGTGGGGAGAGAACGCACCCCTGGGGAGCTCCGGTGCTGATTGTACGGGTGCTGGATGTGTATTTTCCCAACCTCACTAGCCGCTGCTTGTCTGTCAGGAAGCTGTTGATCCACTGACAGACGGAGGTGGGCACGGAGAGCTGATTTAGTTTGGGCAGGAGGAGGTTTGGGATGATCGTGTTGAAGGCCGAGCTGAAGTCCACAAACAGGATCCTCACACAAGTCCCCGGTCTGTCTAGGTGTTGCAGAACATAATGCAGTCCGATGTTTACTGCATCGTCCACAGACCTGTTTGCTCTGTAGGCAAACTGAAGAGGATCCAGCAATTGCCCAGTGATCTCCTTCAGGTGGGCCAGCACCAGTTTTTCAAATGACTTCATGACGACAGACGTTAGAGCCACAGGCCTGTAGTCATTTAGTCCTGTAATTTTGGGTTTCTTAGGGATGAGGATGATGGTGGAGCGTTTGAAGCATGAAGGGACTTCGCACAGCTCCAGCGATCTGTTGAAGATCTGTGTGAAGATGGGGGCCAGCTGGTCAGCACAGGATTTCAGACAGGCTGGTGTAACACAATCTGGGCCCGGTGCTTTTTTCCTTTTCTGCTTCCGGAAGACCTGGCGCACCGCATCCTCGCTGATCTGAATTGCAGGTGTGGGGGAGAGGGGGGATGCAGGAGGTGAGAATGGTGAGAGTGCTTGATTGGAGAGGTGTTCAGGATGGGTTGCAGGAGCTGTTAATGGTGTGAACGGTAGTTTGGAGAGGCATTCAGGGCTGGTTGCAGGAGTTGTGAATGGTGTGAATGGTTGTGTGGGGAGGCGTTCAGGGCAGGTGATGGGTGTTCTTTCAAACCTGCAGTAAAACTCGTTCAGATCGTCTGCCAGTCGTTGATTCTCCACAGTGCTGGGGGGTGGTGTCTTGTAATTGGTGATCTTCTTTAGACTTTTCCACACTGATGCAGAGTCGTTGGAAGTGAACTGAGTCCTTATTTTTTCAGAATAATTCCTCTTTGCCACTTTGATCTCCTTTTCCAATGTGTATTTAGCCTGTTTATACAAGACATTGTCCCCCTTCACGTAAGCATCTTCTTTGGCCTGACGGAGCTGTCTGAGTTTTACAGTGAACCACGGTTTGTCATTATTGTAAATTATTTGAGTGTTTGTAGGAATACACATATCCTCACAGAAACTGATATATGATGTTACGGTTTCTGTCAGTTCATCCAGATCGGTGACAGCAGCTTCAAAAACACTCCAATCAGTGAGGTCAAAACAAGATTGTAAATCCTGCTCTGCTTCATTAGTCCATCTTTTTACAGTCCTTGATACAGGTTTAGCTGATTTTAGTTTCTGCCTGTAGGACGGTATAAGATGAACCAGAAGGTGATCAGAACGTCCCAAAGCTGCTCGTGGAACAGAGTGATATGCGTCCTTTATTGTGGTGTAACAGTGATCCAATATATTACTGCCTCTTGTGGGACAAGTAACATGCTGTCTGTATTTTGGCAGTTCACGGGACAGATTGGCTTTATTAAAGTCCCCGAGGATAATTAAAACAGAGTCCGGGTGTTGTTGTTCTGTGTCTGTGATCTGATCAGCGAGTTTCTGTAAAGCTGAGCTCACATGCGCTTGAAGATGGATGTAAACACTGACCAGAATGAACGAGTGAAACTCCCGCGGCGAATAGAACGGCTTGCAGTTAATGAAGAGTGTTTCGAGATTTGAGCAGCACGTCCTCTTTAACACAGATACATCTCTACACCACCGCTCATTGATGTAAAAGCATGTCCCGCCGCCGCGCGATTTCCCAGTCGATTCTGATTCGCGATCCGCTCTATCAGAGGTGAAAGCTAGAAAAAATTTGCTATTTAAAAGTGTATCCACTGGTGTAACGGACACAGGTACAAAAAAAGAGGCATGCGGTAACACAAGCCGTTAATGTGGTTTCACTAGAAATTCAGACGATTGCCAAAGTTAAAATAAAGTGGTTTGACATGAAATTCGTGGCCAAAGAAGAATTTCAGTTCAACAGAGGAATGCATGTATATTCTTTTGTGTTTAAATGTATTTAAATTCTACATATTTTTCAATCTTTTAATCTCTGGCAGTGAATTGCACACACACACTCACGAGAAGTGAATCATAGTTTCAAGGCGTGTGATTGGCTGTTCATTACTGATGTCACAGTTTCATGTTCACATGCTCCATAAACTCAGGATAAAGCCTGGGTTGACAGAGAAAGTGGATGATCAGCATCATGGTATCAACAAAAAGACACGGGTGGAGGTCAGGGGGCACCTGATCTGTCTGCCTTCGATGGAAGAATGGCTGCGATTATAGGACAGTCGAGCTTGAGCAGCATTATAGAAAGAAGTGAGGATGAGAGTGACCCAATACAGGAGCAATCACAACATGATAATTTGCTTAAATCAAAATCTTTATTTTAAGGAATGTATTCAAGTAATCATCATAACTCAAAACTTCTGGCTTTTGCAGAACAAGCACAGACAGCGGGTGGAAATGAAGAAGCTGAAGACTCTAGTCAAGATGCCCTCACTCTCGCCGTTAAAGACGTGGCAGCTGGTCTACGGGAAATAAATCAGTCACTGAATAAACTGATAGCATTGCTTGGCAGTAACAGAAGTGCATAAATGTGAAATATTCCCTAAAACTTTTTTGCAATCGTAAAAACACTATTACAAATGCCATTTGCTCAATTATATAATGTGCACTACAACAAACTAGAAAAGCTATTAAAACATATATAGAATGAGATTATATGACATTATAAACATTGTATCAACTGAAGGTGTGCTTAAAGCGCTGCTTTTCCTGGCGCGTGCATCTCATCAGCGTGCCACAACTTTTAGTATGTTACAGCTTGCATCACAGAATTATTATTATTATTTTTCTCTTTATCTGAAACCTCAAATGCTGAATGTTGGTTATGTGTTTACTATAAGTTAAAACCTTTGAGCATCATTAGAAATAGACAAATTTCACATGCATGTTCTTACTGCTTTTAGTGAGAGTTTACTACATGAGGATTGTTCACCACAGTCAATGAACATGTATTGTGCAAATCATTCAAAGTTCAAAAAGCTACAAGTACTTGTTTATATAGAGTACATTTATAATATTTAAAGTGATTGATGAGCCGTTATTCTGTATCATTACACACGCCCTGTCACTCCTCATTTATTCCCAGTTCATGCCTTTTTCTTTCCCCCTCAGTTAGGTTTTCTATACCTCTTTTATACCACTCATCTACCTTTCTTCTAGTTCTGTATATTATTAGAGAAACTTCGATGTTTTGATGAAATGGATGTTAAAGCACTTGTGTTCTTAAATGGCTTTTTAAACCTGTTTTCCTACAAGAATTTGTATTCTCAAACCAGTGTTAAAGCTTATTCAACATTGCTTGAATTTATTTCAATAAAATTTTTTTAATTTTTGAGCAGACCAGTTACAAGTCTATTTATTATGATCTGATTTGAGTTTCTTGAACTGATAATGTAACATAGTAAGTTGTTTTAACTCAAACAACAAAGGACCATTAGTTTAATAAATTGTAAAACGTAACTTCTTGAGTTGAAACCGAGTATCTACGTTGAGTTATCTCACATTTTTAAAGCAGCAGGTGAACTTTCGTTTCTAAATTTAACCAGCTTTAATGTTTTACAGTGTAGAATTGACATGCAGCTACAATGTAATTCACAATTGCACTCTCCTTTCTAAATTGGCTTCTAATTGTTTTATTATGTAACTGGCATTATATAAGTTTAGATGACTCATAATGAATTATATATTTGACTCATTCTGATCATACTGACACACCAGTGGATGAACCATGAGGAACACTATGGGGGCTTCAGATTTCTGTCTGTCGCTGACTTAACACGGTTTAGCTCTCATGGTTATGTGAAATTGGATTCAGATTGAACACGGAGCTGGACTAAATTTTAAACTAAATCCAGATAAATTCAGAAGCGCAAGGAAAGTCCCTCTGTGATCTCCCGTCTCCTGTTGGCGAGGGTCTTTTCAGTGCAACATCCCAATTACCTAAATTCTGATATTAATCATTTCCTGTCAGTGTGGTTTATTGGCTTTACTTTGATATCTTTGCAACATTTGAAAAGTAAACATTTATGTGCAAAGAATTTAAGAGAAATTATGTTTGGATAAACTAAAAAGATAATTCAATTCTCACTAGAATCTTTTATGAAAGTGAAGTTGAGCAAAACAGTGCAATGAAATAAAAAATTAGAAAATCTCAAAGGAAACCCTAATCTGGCAAAAAAAAAAAAAAAAAATGTCTCAGTCCTAGAAAACTACTGCTGCCATGCAGAAGTCCCAGCGACTGTGAACACTTCTCTTACGAAAAAAGTAGTATTCTTCAAGTTTATTTTACTAAGTATACTTAAGTAAAGTTCAAGTATTTCTTACTTTATGTAGCAAGTATACAAATATCAGTGTTCTGGAAGTATACTTGTAAGTGCACTGTTTCAATACTCCTTGGGACTAAATTGGCTCAATTTCTAGTAAATAAAAGTATACTTTTAAGTATAACAGTAGCAAACTTTGAGTACACAACATCCTCTATATTTGTAGTTTGTACTGCATTTATACTAAAAGTGAACTAACAGATGTACTGATAGTTGACTAATGAAATACTGTCTACACTTTGAAGTATAGTCTCAGTAAACTAATAGTTTAGTAGTTTTATACTGCAAGTATACTCATAAGTTTTCTTTAAGTGAACTTGACATCAAACTTTAAGTATACTATGTCCCTATTTAGATTTTAATTTGTATATATTTTGTGATATGAATATCTGAACATACAAGTCATCCAAAGAAACAACAAGGTATCTGCTTGTAAACAAAAACATTTTATTGTAGCTTCATTTTTTTTAACACTTTAATGTGTTTCATAAAAAGTAAAGAAATAACATTTTGAACAAAAATATGAAAAAAAAAAGACTATGAATTGGATTCAGCATGATAATCAAAATGTAGATGGAGTCGATCAACACCCCAAAGCTTGACTGTAATTATTACCTCTTCATCAGTTGACATTTTATTCCATAACGTTACAGTTATGATGCAGTTTCATATTCTGTGCAGAAGATGTAATAGCGCCCTCTATCGTGTAATAATGAAACACAGATTCTAGGAGTAGCTCAAATATATTTAGAATTTTAAGTATAAGTAAAGTATATTTACATTTAATTTTAAGTATATTTATCAGGAGTACATAAAGCCCATTTCTGGGAAGTACATAAAAAGTAAACATACTTCATTTTTTTTTAGTTTAAAAGAAGTATATAGCACACTTGAAGAAACTTCTTTTTTGGAAAGTTTGCAGACCACGAGCAATACAGTTAATACAACCAAGCTCCTTTGGATCCATTTCTTTCATTCTTTCCTCTCTTTTGCATCATTTGGGGATTTAAATGAGCAGTTTTGTGCATTTAATCTATTTAAATGTGTTAACTTTCCTACAGAAACACTGGTTTTAACACATTAGCATGGTCTGTTGATGCACTGTACTGATTCAGTTGCATCTAATTAAAAACTCTCATGCCAGTAAAATAGGTTTCTCAAAACTTTATATTTTCAACACAGAGCATCGTGTTTTTGTAATCTACACACAAGCCAAACAAAAGGTACAAAGGTACAAAAGGTACATCTTTGTAACTTATTTACCACTGAACGGTGCAAATTGCCACCTTAAAGGTGCATATTAGTACCTAAAAGTATATATTAGTATATTTTGAAGGGGTACCATCCCAGTGCTTTGTACCTTTTTTCCTGAGAGTGCATGAATTCCAGCAAATGCAATTCTCAAAATTAATGTTCTCTCTCATGGCCCTTTTAAAAATATACAATGATCCATACATACAAAATATACTGTGAACTCACAGTTAGATGTACACACACACACACACACACACACACACACACACACATACAGTTGTGTTCAGAGACTGCAGTACTTTACAAATTCAAGCTTTTCTGAAGATCCAGGATAAAATAAAAATTGCATCTATAACAGTTCACTGGCATATTAAAAGTGCAATTGTCAATATTTTATGTAATATTTTTGAGTTATAAGATTTTTTAATAATACTGCTATGTCACAATTATTCAACCCCATTCAACATTGCTGTTTATAAATCACTTATTTGCATGGTGGGGAATAAAACAGTCTCAAAACACAATTAAGCCTTTATAAACTCTATTTTAAAAAAAATAGCTTGAGCTGATACACATACAGTTTGACCCATTCATGTGATGAGGTTAAGTAACAAAAATATCAACAGAGATCTCACAAAAGCTAAAGAGACTAAATATTGTATTACTTTAGAAAGGCTAAGGCTATATGATGATTTCCAAGACATTGAAAGTTCCTAGAGACACAGCTCTCAGCCTTATTCCTTAGCTTAAAGTGTGTTTTACCAGAAAACCTTTGAGGTTGTGGAAGAAAAAGCACTATATCATACAATTTTTAATCAGAGCAACTGACAAAAACCTGCAATGTACAGCCAAAGACTTGCAAGATGACCCGATGAAAGGAGGAAAACCATTTCAAAGCATTGTGTAAGAAGAACACTAGCCTTCATGTTGAGACATCTTGATAAATACCACCATTGATCAAGAAGAACAAAGGACAACTTGAACTTGATAAAATACATTTGTGTGGACCTGTGGAGCTCTGGAGGAATGTTTTATGGAGTGATGTGACCAAACTGGGACTTTTTGGACCCATGGATCAGCGGTGTGTCTGCTGCAAAAAAAAGGCAAAGCTCATAAGCAGAAGAACACTATCTTCATCCTCAAACTTGGAGGTGGATCAGTCCTGTTATGGGGTTTCTTTACTGTAGAAGGAAGTGGAAATCATGACTGTATGAAGGACATCATGGATTCTTTCAAGTATCAGGCCATTTTGACAAGAATTGTGATGCCTTTGGTGCAAAAACTGAAGCTGATGATCAGTGGACTTTCCTGCAGTCCAGTCATACCAAAGTACATCATCCAAATCTACTTCTGCTTGGTTCAGGGATCAGTCACAGAATGTTCTTAAGTGACCTGTTCAGTCTCCAGGCTTAATTATCATTGAAAATATCTGGTCCAATTTGAAGAAAGCAGTGGCAATGTGAAAACCAAAGATTATCAGTGATCTGAAATCTTTTTCAGGCGAGGAATGGGCCAAGACTTTAGTAGAGAGGTGACAGAAGCTTCTAAACACTTACAGACATCATTTATTGGTGATTTTAAAGAATAAAAGATTCTGCACAAAGGGGGTTGAATAATTTTGAACATGAATGTTTAGAGTCAATTTGAATTTGATCATGATTCATAAATGTTCCATTCTCAGAATCACTCAAAAATGTATTAACAAACTTTCACTAATACTTTACTGATGCCTTTGTTAAATTGATTTCATTAAATGCTGTTATTCGCAGCAAAATATCTTGCAAGTCAAAGGGGTTGAATAATTTTTAACACAACTGTATATATATTACAGTGGTTATTGTTTCCAGCATTTGTACAAATTGCAATAAACTCCTTAAATATAAACATCTAAGAAATTTTGAATAATTCTGATTCATTAAGTTTCCTTTCAGCATTTCTCAGCTTTCAGGGCCAGGTCCAGATTTACTTATTCTACAGAAAAGAGAACCAAACATTAATTTAGACTACTTTTAAATGACACCATCATTAAAATATGAACCAGTTGGTAGTTTTAAAAGTATTGTGAATATCTGATTACCTTCTCCTTTAACTCAGAGTCTATATGAAAAGAAAATGTAAATAAAAATAAAACACATTTAGATATCCATTTATATGCATATGCCAGGCATATTTTATTATAAACACAGCTCTATATCCTACTTAGGGGAAAGAAAAATCAAATATTGTAGTGATGAGACAGAACTGACTCACCAGAAGAGCTGAATGTCCAGGAAAGAAAATTTATCATTAAATAAAGAACAAGTACAACAGCAAACATTCTGTCTGACAAACATATTCCTAATGGAAATGCAAACTGAATATGCACTGAAATCTGGAGGAATTTTTTTTGGCAGATTCCCTTACAAAAGACAAAGTCATTTGTCGCCACCTGTTGGTGAACCACGTAATCTTCCATGATCATTAACTTGTTATTTACAAAAACATCTTTAGTGAAATATAAAAAAAACAAGTGTTTTAATATATATTTAGCTCTTTTGGTTTCTGCAGAAAACAAATATAATCATGTGTCAGTCATTGACAGTGTAACAACAGAGATCACATTGAGTGCAGCAGCAGCTCGTCATGTTTAGCTACACAGCTGACATCTCCACCGCGACCGAGTCACAGTTTCCCCGGGTCCAGCTCCAGACGGCTGCTCTGACTGAAGGTGCCATCAGACGCCTGTCTGTGACCCGTTACACTGCCCTGAGCAAGACAGCGGGACGTCCCGTCTGCCCCCTGAACTCCCAGCTCAGATCCAGAGTGTGAGGAGCAAAACCAAGAAAGAGAGAGAAAAGAGTGAGACTAATTGAGCAAAGTAAGTGTTTAACCCTCAATAACTCAGAAGGGTTAAACCATGTTTAGTCCTTACTTTAGTGTCTCAAATGATAAAATACAGTGATTGAAAAATTGTAATGGAATGCAAATCTTTTTTAAATTTAAATCATAAAATATGAAATCACATCATAGAATATATAGTTTGCAAAATGAAATTGGAATGCAAATCAAATATGTAATCACATATTTATATATATTATAACTTTGTATAATACTACTACCACTAATAATTATTATAAATGACATTATATGCAGCATTAATTATACTTTTTATATAACTACTGTGCCGATATAAAGTATGTAATATTACATACAGGTATGCAATATATTAGTATAGTGTAGTGTAACCAGCAGAACACTAGAGGGCACTCCTGTGGAGAAAAAGGTTATAGGGTTGTAATGAGAGAAGAGGAATAAATGGATGTTTGCGTGTCCTGATGTTTCGCCTCCGAGTTTAAGATATAACCATCTGTTACATGGTGTCGGAAGTGGTTTCCACAACCTGGAAAGAATGAAATAAGGAATTGAGGGAGAAAAGAATGCGATGTTGCACACGGACTGCAAGAACAAAGGGAATTGACACAGTGCTCAAGTGCAATTGAGAATGGGCCAGTGAAGAAAAAAGAAAAAAGAAAACGATCATCGGAGCAGTGCGCTCGAGATTAAGAGTAAGTGAACAGTCAAAATATGGATCAGATATTTTCACTGACACCTCCGGGAAGTTTCAACTTCGACGAGCCTAGTTCATGGCCACAGTGGATGCGGCGCTTTGAATGATTCAGAGTAGCATCGGGCCTTGCAGAAAAACCCTCCGCCTACCAGGTAAACTCTCTTCTTTACATTATGGGGGAGAAAAGTGACAATATATTTAATACGTTACCCCTAAGCGAGAAAGAGAAAAAGAGTTATGAAGAGGCAAGAAGGCTTTAAGTGAGCACTTTATCGGCAAATATAAAATATAAAGCACTTTATCAGAATAACCCTGTAACCCAGTCATATTCTAGCTTCATCGAACACTTCCTATCGTCAAGGACTGGATCCCAGAGTGCGGTTGCATCTCGCTGCATACGAGGATACCATTGGCCTTGAACGATTAATCCAACTATCCATCCGCTTCGCCACTCGTATGCAGTCATGCTTAGAAGAGCACCAGGGCCAGGCGCATTCCTCCACACCACTCTGCCGACCAGAGAACGTCAGCTCCCCAGAACCAGCCAACGAACCCATGCTTGTGGACTCCTACCGCCTCACTATGGCAGAGCGTCAAAGACGGCAGACATAATGTTATTTATGAGAGAGCGAAATTCAACAGCAGATTTCAACAGCCTGGCGAATCAGCAGAGAGTTTTATCGTGGATGTGTATAAGCTCGCGGAACACTGCAGATATGGCGACCTTCATGAGGAAATGATCAGAGACCGTATTGTAGTGGGCATAAGAGATGCAAAGCTCTCAGAGAGACTGCAACTAGATCCAAATTTGACATTGGATAAAACAATAACTCAGGTCAGACAAAATGAGGAAATAAAACGTCAGCAGCCAATAGTAAGACGAGAAAAGTCTGAAGTAAAAGAAGTTAACGTTGATGCAGTCGTAACAAAGAGAACATCTAAAGCAAAAATGACATTACAAAAAGCAGAGGGGACAGTGCAGAGAACGCAAAGTTTTTCCAATGCGACTCCTAAAATAAAACAGATGGATTCCTGCAAGCGATGCAGAAAAAGTCCACAACGCCCATGGAAATTGTGTCCAGCTAGAGAAGCGGAATGCAGAAAATGCAGAAAAAAGGGACATTTTGCTACAGTATGCCGGTCAGTTCAAAGACTCGAAGCGATCGTTGACAGTTCATATGATGAGTCTGCTTTCTTGGGAACAATCCAGACCCAAAAACAAGAGAATATGTGGCAACAGAAAATACTGGTGAATAAAGAACCAATCACCTTTAAAATAGATACAGGTGCAGCAGTCACAGCTATTCCAGCATCTTTGTATTCAGCTGAAAAGCAAGAGAAACTCAAAGATTCCAAAAAGAAGATCCTGGGACCTAACAGTACTCCATTGAAAGTGATGGGTACGTTCAGTGCATGCCTGCAGAAGGACAAAAAGAGAATTTGGCAGGATATATATGTGGTAACGGATCTAGTGATGCCGCTGCTTGGACTGCCTGCAATTCAAAGCTTACAATTACTGCAACAGGTAGCCAACATACACAAACCTGGAGAGCAGTACAAGGCAATGTTCCCCAAAGTTTTCTCGGGACTCGGAAAATTAGAGGGCAGCTACAAGATCAAACTGTCGGAAGGAGCCGTCCCGTATGCTCTATCAGCCCCACGACAAGTACCGCTACCGCTCGTGGAGAAAGTAAAACTGGAACTCCACAGAATGGAAGAAATGGGAGTCATTCGACGAATCGAAGAGCCTACTCCCTGGTGCGCGGGTATGGTTGTCGTGCCAAAACCGAATGGCAATATCAGGATTTGCGTCGATCTCACACGGTTGAACGAGAATGTGTGCAGAGAAAGACACATACTGCCAGCTGTGGATGAGACTTTAGCACAGCTAGAGGGAGCAGCTGTGTTCTCCAAATTAGATGCCACATCTGGGTTCTGGCAAATACCCTTGCATGAAGACTCCGAGCCTCTAACAACATTCATTACACCCTTTGGGAGATACTGCTTTCGGCGTCTTCCTTTTGGGATATCTTCGGCCCCGGAGCATTTCCAGCTCAGGATCTCTCAGATCATTGCAGGAACGACTGGAGCTCTTTGTCATGCAGACGATGTCCTAGTGTTTGGAAAAGATCAAAAAGAACACAATGAGAGACTGTGTGAGGTGCTGAAGAAGTTTGAAGAAGCAGGACTAACACTGAATGATAAGTGTGTCTTTGCTGTTGATAGAGTGAAGTTCCTAGGCCATACCATAAGTGCTCAAGGGATCGAAGCAGACGAGGACAAGATTAAAGCCATCCTCAACATGCCTGAGCCAGAGAACGTGGAAGGTGTGAGACGTTTCATGGGAATGGTTAACTACGTCGGGAAGTTTTCACCTCATTTGCCGACTCTCACAAAGCCACTGAGAGACCTGTTAAGAAATGACAACACCTGGACATGGGATGCACAGCAGAAAGAAGCGTTTGCAAAAGTAAAGAAAGAACTCAGCTCACCAGCTATACTAGCACAGTATAGTCCGAACAGTGAGACTATAGTTTCAGCCGACACTTCATCTTATGGTCTAGGCGGGGTGCTCATGCAGAAACAAAAAAATGGTGAGTGGAGGCCTGTCGTATATATCTCAAGGAGTCTAACCCCCACAGAGACACGATATGCACAAATCGAAAAAGAAGCTCTTGCGACAACATGGGCATGTGAGCGACTCAGTGCATATTTGCTTGGATTGTAATTTACAGTGCATACCGACCACAAACCCCTAATATCACTGTTGGGCAACAGACCAATTGATGATTTACCTCCAAGAATTCTTCGTTTCAGACTGAGGCTGCTCAGATACAAGTACAACATCATGTACGTTCCAGGAAAACAACTGGTCACGGCAGATGCGTTGTCACGAGCGCCATCGGGACCTGAAAAATCAACAGAAAACGAAACATTGGAGGATGAGTGCAGAGTTTTTGTGGATCTCATAGTTCAACAAATCCCTGCAACAAAAACAAAACTGAAACAGATTCAGGAAATGCAGAATGAGGATCTAACCTGCCAACAACTAAGACAGTATACACAAAAAGGATGGCCAGACCATCAGAAAACGGTGTCGGAACATCTCGTGCCATACTGGTCTCATAGGGCAGATATTCACGTGGCAAACGGTATCCTACTGAAAGGATAACGAATTCTGATTCCAAAACCCATGCAGAGAGAGATGCTCGAAAGACTTCATCAAGGTCATCAAGGAATGACGAAGTGCATTGCAAGGGCACAGCAATCTATATGGTGGCCAGGTGTTATAAGAGATGTAAGAGAGTTAGTGGAGAGATGCGACATCTGCTGTCAGCATTCCCAGCAGAAAACAGAGCAATTGATGCCAACACCTTTACCAGCGAGACCCTGGCATCGAGTCGCAGCTGATATCTTCCAATGGGAAGGAGGACATTATCTGGTGGTGGTTGACTATTTCTCGAGATATATTGAAGTTGCAAACTTGCCAAAACTCATAACAGCAACAACAGTGGAGAGGCTGAAGGTCATCTTTGCCAGGTTTGGAATCCCTGAAACACTGGTGACAGATAACGGTCTACAGTTTGCGTCAGGTGAGTTCGCAGAGTTTTCCCGAGACTATGACTTCAAACATGTCACAAGCAGTCCACGTTACCCCCAGAGCAATGGAGAGGCAGAGCGAGCGGTGCGTACAGTAAAACAAATGCTGAGAAAGAACCAAGACCCTCAGAGAGCTCTTCTGGCCTACAGATCGACTCCATTAGCTCATGGGATCTCACCTGCAGAACTCTTGATGGGGAGAAGAATAAGGTCAACAGTCCCAGTTCCACCTAAATCTCTCACCCCAAGATGGCCTGACCTGAAAGTGTTCAGAAGAAAAGATAGGATGTTAAAAGAGAAACAACAGGAAACATTCAGATCTAGACACAGAGCGAAAAATCTACCAGTCATCATACCTGGACAGAAAGTGTGGATCAGGACATCGAAAACCACTGGAACGGTCCGGGGGGAAGCAGCAACGCCAAGATCGTATCAGGTAGAAACAGAGATGGGAACACTGAGAAGGAATCGAGCTCATCTTACTGTTCTTCCAGAACCAACTCAGCAAGAGGTCAACGTTACAGTGACAAGGTCAGGTAGGATTTCCCGTCCACCAGAAAGAATGGACTTATAAGATGAATTAGCATAGGTAGACCTGCTGTCAAGAAAAGGGCAGAATAACCCCTTCAGCAGAGTCAGGAATGCCCAGGTAGTCTACCCTGGCTTCCAGCTTAAGAAAGAAAGTTCAATGTTATGTTATTGAGATGTTTGTTCCCTGGAAAAAAAAGAGAATATATAACCATGGGGATATAAGTATGTAGAATAATAATAATGAGATGTTGAGACTAAAAGGGGGGGGATGTAGTGTAACCAACAGAACACTAGAGGGCACTCCTGTGCAGAAAAAGTTTATAGGGTAGTAATGAAAAAAGAAGAATAAATGGATGTTCAATAACAGAGCTGTTTGCGTGTCCTGATGTTTCGCCTCCGAGTTTAAGATATAACCATCTGTTACAATTACAATGAAACGAAATATTATATAGACTTGCCTTTTTATTTTCATTTTAACCTATAGATAAATTGAATACAGACCAAAGAAAACATGTTAGATTTACCCCGAAGCTGAATTATGTTGTTTTAACCACTAAAGAGACATCAGAGCCAGCGGCACACATCAGAAGGTCTAGCCGAGGTGAAGCTGCTCTCTGCGGATACATGAGGACTGAGCTCCCGCTGATCGTGTGGAGCTCACCATCTACGAGATCGGCGAAACACCTTTTTAAATAGGCGCTGTCTTTATAAATAAACAACAAATTTTTAAACAACTACATTCTCACGTGAAATACTTATATATTTACATTTCATGACACAATAGCCGTAATATCTTGAAAATGTTGATCCGGCTTGGAACCAGAGGGGCGTAAGTGGCATTTGACAAACTTTACAGAAGAGCCAAAACAAAATTTTGACCACAATTCAATCAACTGTATTTATTAACCTTCAACCACAACATTGCAACCACATACATACTTATACGAGTAAGTTCTTAAGTGAACATATTATGGCATATTAACACAATGTACATATTATAAAACCTTGCAAAATCTTGAAAATATGGCAAGAAAATCAAGTATGCCTTTTTGGCACCAAACATTTCCAATTCCAATCATTTCAAACTGTTTAACATTTCATTTCTAACCATTTAATTTCAGTTCTCATTTATGACTTCACATTCATGTCAAACAGTTTAACATTTAATTTCAAATTTTATTCATGAGTTCACATTAATGCATTTAATTTCAAACGGTTTAATTTCTCTTGTTTATTACACATTTCACTTTTTAGTTCACTTTAGTTGAACTAAAAAGTTCACTCACTGCCCACTGTCAGAGTGTTATAGAACTCTGCATAACAGTGGGGAATACTCCCATTGGTGCACAGGGTGAGTAGGTCTTTTTTCTTTTAGGCCCTGATCCCTGGAGGACTTCCATACAATGAGCTGGGGTGTGTGGATCTGGTGCCTCTTGTTGCCTGTTGTGCCACTGTCAGTTTTCGGAAGTTTGGGGCGGTGAAATCATACTTGAAGAAGATTCTGTTTTGTTCATCTTTCGTGTAGCGGAACCATTTACTTTTCTTCTTGCAGTTTCCACTGCAGAATGCACACTATCACACTCCATCTGGCTGTGACCAGACTCCATGTATTTATAGTCAATAGTGTAGAGGAGCAATGAGCTGACAGCACGCAGGCATATCGTGCTAAAGGCAGCATTCCTGTTCTGTCCACCACAAGTATCTGAATAAAGAACTGCATGTTTTACATGTGGACTAAGTTCTTTAAGGTATTTGTAAACACGTGCTAATCTCTGAAGATCCACGGCCGCCTTCCCCCTCATGCCACATGTAACACTTGACATCTTTGTCTAATTCATACACAGTGAGGTTGTACGTACTTAGCTTGCGTGAGTAGAACAGTCAACGTTGCTCCAGGGAGTGGTCAACACTTGTTCTAGGTCAAAAGTGACAGCCTTGTATGACTCATTCTCTTTTGCTTTTTATCATTTTCTTTTTGTTCTCTGGCCTGTGTCTTTGTCTTTCTTAACTGGTGAGCATCATACTCATTCTTGTGATTTGTCTTCTCACTGTCTTCTAAACGTTGGTACCACTCACCGTATTTACATGCATCTTTCTTTGGGGTGTGAAAGGCAAGATTGAACTCATTGTCAAACACCGTTCTATAAAGACTTTGTTTTTCTGGTATAATCTACCACTCCTGTTTGCATTTCTCTTTATACAATGCATACATTTTTGGCAGATTCAGAGATCCTTCCAAGTAGAGCTTGTTTGTATCTTTCCTGGAGTAGTGGGATTCAAGTTTTGGGAAAGAATCGATATGCTCTCGTATTTTATCTTTGCTGCTCTCAGGGACTTTGTTTTGAGGTGCATGCTGCCCTTTCTTGCTTGAAGGGGTAATTCCCAATTCACTAGAGGTATGGCTGCCTGCAGATCATGGGTCTTAAAAAAAAAAAAAAAAAAAAAGTCCTTGCATACCTGAATCTGTCTTCGCTCTGAGGTTAAATAATACTCAAATGTATGATTTCTTCTTGAGATTGTTTGGACTTGCGCCCTTCTGTTTCCAAACAATGTGTAGGCCATACATACATTTTTTTAGAGCCAGAAGGGCGTAAGTGGTCATACGCCCCTCTGGCTACAAACAATGCTCAAACTTTTGTGCTAGGTCTTTGTTGTTTTGTTGCTTTATTCAATACAGGTTGATTTCTGATGTGTCTTTTTGGCACAACTAGATAGAGCTCATCAAGACCTTTAATTTGATATATAGAACTCATTTTCACCCAAAATGCCACTTATGCCCCTCTGGTTCCAAGCCCTCGAAATGGTGGTTGAACCATTGATCTAGATCAGTGGGTTGAACTCAACCAATGCTGCGTGAGTTCCTAGTTCCTGCGGTGGAAACGCGGCAGAATATAATGGTTCCTCCAGGAACCATATTATGAGAAAAAGAGCTTTGAGGCACTTAAAATACATTTTAAGGTTCCTGGAGTACTCAAAAAGATGCGTTACCTGAGACACCTTTAGTTTTTACCGTGCACAACTAGGGCCTTATGATTTCCGCGATGCAGAAAACGCGGAGGGAATCGCGGAATCCAGTCATAAAAAAGGAATCTACAGTTAACGCGGAATGGCACGGAATTTGCCAAATTTTTTATTAATCAAAAATAGGCCATTTTACTTGCATCAAATCACGATATGGACTAATATCTGTAAATATTAAGCTGGAACAGTATATTTATATATGAATCCTGTAGGCCTATGTTCTGCGTGTCTCTGTTAATGAATGGAGCAGAAGCGCGTCTTCCTTTATAACACACACGGAAGTGCGCGGTGATTTCAGCATCTGCTGTCTCACTAAATAAGGACGTGAACACATGAACAACATCTCCAGAACTGCTCTGACAGTCACTTCATGAGCATTTGAGCGTTTGATTGGAGTAAAACTAGTGTCACAGAACTGTAAAGGTACGTCAATCCGTCAAAATAAAAGTCCAGTTAAAGAACTATTGTTCAAAAAGATAATTTTTTTTTAAAGGTTTAATCACACAACATTTCAGTGTTTTATTTTTTATAGTAAATCCCCTTTGTTTACCAAAAAGTTAAGTTAATTTTCAATTATTTAAAGATAAATAAAATTTATGTTATGTGTTTAATGTGCATCTCAGAAAATGCTTTATTTAAAACCCCAACTGAATGGCACTTAAATGCACTTAATTCGTCTGTCAACTTTGTCATTGTTCACCGTACAAGTACAGACAGAGAAACAATGGGTAATAATTGAATGTTTATTTTTGATGTATGCATTGCATTCTATGCATTTAAAAAATAAAAGTATTTTTACTAGTATTTTTTTTTTTTTCTAAAAAAGGAAACTTAGTTGTTAATTTTAAGAGACCCAGGAGTCTTATTTTCTCTTGCACAATTAATATTGCACTTTAAGCAAAAACACATTTTATCAGATTTTTTTGGTAGAATCGATTAATAAAATATTCGATAGCTACAGCCCTACACTTTTGACGTGTTCCAAAAACTGTTTTTTGCCTCAAGTGCAAATTAATGGAATAGACTGGTCGATCCCATGGAGACCGTTTTTGTGTGTGTGTGTGTTTTGCATTAGAAGTAGTTAGTGATTTAGTCATGATTCCGGTTCCGTTTTTTTTTTTTGGGGGGGGGGGGATTCTAATGTTTACCAGTATTTGTTTCACTTTCAAGGTGTGGTCTTGCTTTCCCTCTGCAGCAGTGTTCAAATACAGTTTACAAAGAAATTAGGCAAGTGCTAATGTGTGAGCAGAGTGAGGTTCTTTATGTGCATTAATAAGAGTCTCAGACCATCATCAGAATGACTGCAGAAATACAACTTGATCAACAGAGTGATCTTTATCTGTTTTTAAAGTTTTTAAGAAGTTGTTAGTGATTTGTGAAATCTTGTCACTTGAAGTTGATAGAATGAGTTGTTGTACTGCCACAGACTGTTTGTTCACATTGAAACCTGCTTATTTTTTTTAATTAGAAGTTTAAGTTGTTAGTGATTTGTTGTCAATTGAAATTAAATGGTTCTTTTGTACCTTTATGCATTAAGGATAGCATTAGGGATAGTTCACTCAAAAACGAAAATTATGTAATCATTACCTCATGTTGTTCAAAAGCTGAATAAGTTTCTTTCTTCCATTGAATACAAAAGAAGATATTTTAAAGAATGGTGGTATCCAAACAGTTCATGGGTCTTTTTTTCTATATATAATGGACGTCAATGGCTACCATCAACTTGCCAACATTCTTTAAAATACCTTTTGTGTTCAACAGAATAAAGAATTCATAAGGGTGAGTAAATGATTGCATAATTTTCATTTTTGGGTAAACTATTACTTTAATGTTTTAAAAAGAATGAAATGTTTATTCATATATTTAGTCAATAAAGAGTAGTTTATTGACCAATTAATTACTGTGTCCTGTGTCTGGCAATTTTTAGGTAAATTTAACCATCTCTGAATGAGTAATGTTTAATTATTTATATTGACTAATTGTTAATAGTAATTAAGTAGATGAACAGTTTTCTGCTAATAATAAAGTTATTTAATTTTTATAAGTAAATTTTTATAAATAAAAATATTAAGTAGACTTTACCTAATTTAAATGTTAAATTCTGGTACTGTTTACTCAAAAATATAGGATGAAATGTACCCAAACAAACTGAGTGCAAATTGTTACCTCCCTTTTATTGAGTAGATTCTATAGGTTTGTTTTTACAGTGTGTTAACTGAGATATCCTGCTCTTTAATACTTTTTGAAACTAACCAGAAGTCTGTGCGAGAAAGTGTTTTCTTTGTTACTCCAGCTGAACGAAACTTCATCTTGGAATTTAACTCTCCATATGTCATTTAAATCATATCTGTCCATAAAAAGCTTAAAATATGCATCCAAGTAAAATGTGAGTTTGGGAATTTTTTTAGCTAATACTTGAGTCTATTTTCTATATTAGCAAATAACTGGATGTTTTCTAAACTAGAATTGTACCCGTAAATGTTGAATGATTAAGACAATCTTGTTATAATCAACACTTGGCAGATAAAATGCCCTTTTGGATCTCTATCTGTGTGTTACCACTATATCTATGCTTCAATGTTAAGACTCCAGCTGATCTTTCTGAACAGTGAGAAAACCATAAATTATCGTCATTAGAGTTTGAGTGAGATTCTTGACAAAAAGAAAAATCTGTGTTCAGCTGTTTGTTCCGGCTCAAGACTGCACTGAGTGACACAGGTGAATTGCTAGCAGAACAGAACCTATAGAACAATGCAAAGACTTTGTGCTTCTTTGGGATGACACAATCAAGCGACGTTCACTCAAGCTTCTACAGGGTGTCCGCGGGGTTTTAAAAAGTATTAAAAAGTGATAAATCAAAATGGTCAAATTTAAGGCCATTAAAAGTGTTAAATGTGGTCTCAGAGGTATTATTTTTTTCCAAATTAGGTATTATTTTTTCCAGACTATCAGGTGTCTTATTCTGATTGAAATTCTATCTGCGTTCGTGTTAGTTCGTTTATATGGGCTTTAGCATATCTGGGCACATAATCAAAGATCTTCCGTCTCCGTCTCATGCTGACGTCATATTCAGTGGTCGTTCGGCATCATCTCAGAACACTGCGCGCTCAACAGAAGTGGCTGGCTTACGTTTTATTTTAGACTTGCTTCAAAGCATATCTTCAATGACTGGACAACCATCGTCGTCTTCATGGACAAATGCAAGTTTTCTAATAGCTGGGTTAACGACCGGTAGTACCGAGGTCCCGTTCAAACCCGGTTCTTGACGCATACAACGCTATGATTTCCGCGAAGCAGAAAACGAGTACGGAATCTCAAAATCCAGTCATGTAAATGAAACTTACATTTTAATATGGACAGTCATGGAATTTGTGAAAGCATAAATTAATCAAATCAAATCTACATATGGACCAGTATCTGTAAATGTTAAGCCGCAAAAGTTGAAATATGAATCCGTGTTCTGCGCGTCTCTGTGTGAATTAATGAATGACAGAGACGTGCAGGTTTGTTTACTACATAGACTGAAGCGCATGACGCTTGCATTAATTTCAGCATCTGTTGTCTTCTCCTGTCAAAATAATCGAGTTAATTTAGAATTATTCATATTCATTTTCGAAAAAGCAGAAGACATACCGGTTTCTCCGGTAGTGGGCGGAGCTAATGGGCAAATAGAAATTTCAAAATGACAAATATGCATTCATTAGGCCTAAAAGAAAATTTTTACATAAGGGCATTGTGCTAGAAATATTACTATTATTTAGTAAAACGTATGTGATACTGCTACCACTGTTGCAAAAAAATAAAAAACTTTATTTAAAAAAAAAAAAAATCTCAATATTTCTCCCATGTTTTAATTTTAATAGCAAATCCCCTTTATTTACCAAACATAAAATGTTTAAATTTGATAAATTAAAAGACAAATTAAATTTGGGTGAAACTTGTTTACTGTTTTTCATAATTATATAACTTGTAGAAAAACTTTAAACACAATTCTAAATAAGTATAAAGAATGGCATTGGTTTTATTTTTAGTGCTAAAAAGTTTTTTTTTTTTTATTAGCAAATTTTTGTGTTTTGCTTTGGTACCGAAATTGGTACAGAGAACCGTGGATTTTCACTGGTATCGGTACCGAATACTGAAATATTGGTACCGTGACAACACTAACAGGCAGGCTTATTGTTAGGTCTATCCATTTTCTCCATTGCACATTTTATGGTATTTGTTTTATTTTTATTTACTAAGTGAAATAAATGTGCAATATGCTGTCAACATCAGTCTCTAAATCTATTATTTTTTGTATGTTATATATGTCAAAATCTGTGTAAATAATAGAAAGGTCGCTGATTAACACTTGCAATTCAGTGTCGTGATGGTTTTAAAAAATATTCTGAAGGTAGTGAAAAAGGTATTAAAAAGTAGTAAATTTAACTTAAGGATTGCTGTATATACCCTGTTCTAGAGGCACATAAGTCAGAAGTAATATATTTAGATAAATGGGTGCAGAGCCAGTGGTAGTTTTGTAGGCAAACATCGTTTGAAAAAATCGAAAAATGAAACTCGTTCTTTCCGAGTCACATTCGTTCAAGAACGACACATCACTACAGCCAAAGTGTCTGGATCACTTATTTTAACTAAATCCTGAAGAAGGTTTCTCTGAAATTAATTGTTTCTCAGGCAAAAGCAATGATGCAGCACGTAGTGCTTCTGCTCCTCGGAGCTCATCTTGCCTCGGCTGGTGAGTGATTATTTTAATTTACCAGTAAGATATAATTTACCGTTTGTTTTATGTCTGATTTTTAAGCGTTATTCTGTTACAATGACGCAGACAGCCCACTTGAGTCAAAGATTCGTGTCGCTTACACTTTTTCAGAGACGTGTATTTAAACGTGTTTCATAGGCCTGTATTTGTTATGTTTTAATATTCTAAAGATCATTCTTTAAACGTATACTATTCATTTTATATTTTGATTACATTATTCTTTGCTCAGAAAAACTGATTTAACCATACTACTACTACTAATAATATAAATTATAATAGCTTAATACTGAACAATATTAAATAATTATAATAATGCTGAGTATGGCAGTGTATTCCAAAACAAGCGCGTGTAATAAAATAAATAAATGGTTATTGTAGCTAACATATATATTTATTGGTCTGAGTTTGAAAATGTAAAACATATTCTTGAGCGCTAGTTCTTTGTATCACAAAGAAAAAATCAATTTCGTTTCTGACCTGATAAGTGGTTTTCTGCCCGGATACTGATGACGACATACTCCCTCTAAGTCTAATATTAATTAAGAATAAACCTCATAGCTTTCTGATCGTCTTACCATGTGTTTTACCAGGCCCATCACAACAGAATAAATATATATTAAAAAAAAATTCACATGACCCATAGAACAGGAAAGAAAAGGAAAAAAAAAAACTGTTTAGGTTTAGGGAATTTTGACTGCAGTGTTTGGCCACTAGATGGCGGTACAAAAACACGAAACATTTACATTATGACAAGCCGTTTTGACTTTTATTCCTTCAAAGGATATGAACTCTTGATATCAACAATTCAGTTTTCAATAGTTAAAATTCTAATTATTGATATCAGGAATTAAATTTCAATTAGTAAAAATATAGTTTTTGATAACTGTAATTGTATTGTCATTAGTTAAATGTCACCTCAGGCTGCCTTTCAAATTTAATTATTAATATCAAAGAATTTATTTCTTACTATTTCACATATTAAAAAATACAATTCTTACTAGTAAAAATCTTTATTTTTGATATCAGTTATCACATGGTTACTAGTATTTTCACCGGTTATAGCATTAATTATTTTAATATAGCCTTATTGTGATTTTCGGTGTTGATGTAACTCTTTAAGTGTGATTTGGAACAGGCTTTATGTGAAGATGTTTAACTGATATGATGACTGAACGTCTCTGTTTTTGTCTCTCTCTTCAGGAACACACTCTCTGAGATACGTCTACACCACCGTGTCTGGAATCGGTGACTTCCCAGAGTACACTTCAGTAGGTCTGGTAGATGATGAGCAGTTTGATTACTTTGACAGCAAAATAATGAAAGCTGTGCCAAAGACTGAGTGGATGAGACAGAATGTAGGAGCAGATTACTGGGACAAAGTGACTCAGATTCATATTGACACACATCAGAGCTTTAAAACCAACATCCAGGAAGCAAAGGAACGCTTCAACCACACATCAGGTAAATTGGTAACAAACATACACACAGATAAAGACATTAGTTTTAATTTACAGTGAAATATCTCTTCACACAGTGACCTGCACGAACCTCCAGAGGTTTTGATTATTTTACATTAACTTTTATATACATATACACACTAATGATATAATGTTAGTAGCACAGCGACCATTACAATAACTTTTATTTTTTGTTATTTTATCAGTATTACAGATTTTTTTTTAAATAAACACTAATATTCACAGAAACAAGGACAGAAATGTTCACTTTTTTTCTTTTTCTTTTAGTACAGTAAGGTAGTGATATTTTTAATAATTCACATTGGGACACTTGTACAATTTAGTCATATTTATGACTCAAACATTGTATGTTTCAGTTTTGGCTAAAGGTGGTAAAACCGAGAAACCGAAGAGAAACAGTTCAATGTGTGAGCAGAGATGCTTTAGATGAGATGAAAATATTGTAAATTGTATTATTATTTTAAATGGGGAAAAATGTATCATTATTATGTAAATATTAATTATTACGGTCAAATTCTCTAAAAATTCAAAGTTCAGCAGAAAAAGTATTATTGAACAAAGATATATTACATTGATTTTACTTTAAAAATGAGTGAACAAAGATGCTTAAGATGTGAGCTAAAGATATCAGGAAAAACAATTATTATTTTCGATAGGAAAAAACTTGATCATCATTATTGCATAAATATTAATAAGTACCATTAAATTCTTTCAAAATACAAATAAAAAGATAAAGAATATTATAAAACAAAAGCATATTACATTCATTTTACAGAAAAAAATGCAGGTGTTCAAGCTTTTAAAAAGAGTTCAAATGTAAAACTACTTCAAACTTCACACTTTTTAAACTGATTCTGAAACAAAAAACTGAGACAAAGTTTTTCTTGATAGTTTTCATCTTGTTCTTCTTTTTGTAAAAAAATTAACTGGCCCTGCTTCAGCAAAAAAAAAGTGAAATGTGTGAACCGAGATCCTGTCAGGAATCATACTACAGAATCCAGTAGTGAGTAGTAGTACACTACACTACACTCAAATGGAGAAAGGCCTGTGGACGACACTGGTAATGAGTTATGGGCATACGCAACCCATGAGATATGTTGACTCCAAAAGGACGGATTCTGTGATGCTAAACATTGCAACCCTCATTCCAAATCTTGGTTGGCCTTCTCCGTCTGACCATTGCTCTGGGGATGAAACCCAGAGGAAAGACTGACATTTGCCCCCAGCAACCGACAAAACTCTCCAAAATTTGGATATAAACAGGAACCCCTGTCAGAGACCACGTCTGTCGGGAGGCCATGGATACGAAACACGTGGTCTATGACAGCAACTGCTGTCTCTCTGGCTGATGGTAATTTGGGCAGAGGGATAAAATGCGCAGCCTTCGAGAACCTGTCCACCACAATTAAAACCACCATGTTACCCTGTGAGGCAGGGAGACCTGTAATGAAACCTAGCGCAATATGTGACCAGGGTCTCGAAGGAACTGACAACGGTTGAAGGAGCCCAGCAGGAAAGCGAGTGGAAGACTTACAACTGGCACAGACCGAGCAGGCCAATACAAAACAACGAGTGTCACAAGCCATAGTTTGCCACCAGAACCGTTGCTTAATGACAAAAATGGTACGATTGACTCCTGGATGAAATGCCACCTTGGAACAATGACCCCACCGAATGACGTTGGACCGCAATTTCTCTGGCACAAATAAACGACCCGTTGGACATCCGGGCACAGGCACTACCCCATCTAAGGTCATGCGGACCTTCGACTCGATCTCCCAGGTCAACATTGAAACCACACAATTATGTGGAATGATGGACTTGGGAGAAACAGAGCATTCAGATTGGTCAAAAATGCGGGACAATGCATTAGGTTTGATGTTATTGGAACCTGGACGATAGGAAATGAAAAATTTGAACCGACCCGAAAAAAAGTGCCCACCGAGCCTGCCTAGAGTTAAGTAGTTTGGCGGATCTGATGTATTCAAGGTTCTTGTGGCCCACGAATGAACCTTGCCGTCCACAGAGGAGCGTTGGGAGAGAACCGCACCTACCCCCACCTCTGACAAGTCGACCTCCACCACAAACTGACGAGAGGAATCAGGAGCAACAAGAATTGGGGCTGAAACAAAGCAGTTCTTAATTTTAGAGAATGCAACATCAGCTGCACTAGACCACCTGAAAGTCTTCATGGTGGAGGTCAAGGCTGTCAGAGGTGCGGCTAGTTGGCTATAGTTGCAAATGAAACGCCGGTAAAAATTGGCAAACCCCAGAAACCTCTGCAGGGCCTTGCGGGAATCTGGAGTTTGCCAATTAACCACTGCCTGAATCTTGTCGGGATCCATGCGCACCTCCTCAGATGACACGATATTTCCTAAAAAGGAACAGACTGCGCATGAAAAGTGCATTTCTCCGCCTTGACAAAAGCCCATTCTCCAACAGCCTCTGAAGCACTCGTCTGACGTGCTGAATGTGTTCCTGGAGAGACGAAGAAAAAAATCAATATGTCATCCAGGTAAACATCTATGAACTGATCAACCATCTCAGCACATCGTTAACGAGTGCCTGGAAAACCGGGGGGGAGTTGAAAAGACCGAAAAGCATAACCAAGTATTCAAAGTGCTCCCTGGGTGTATTAAACGCTGTGGCGAGTGGGGCGGGGCCGAGAGGCGTGGGAACGAGGAGTGAGGCCAGGTGTAGTGATTGGAGATGAGCTACACCTGCGCCCCACCGCCGGTATCGAGTTCCACGTAGGAGATGGAAGGATATAAAAATGGAGCGACTATAGTGAAGGACGAGAGAGGACCAGGCCTGGGACATTATTTTATGTTTTGGTTTTTATTTGCACGCACCAGTTGCCGCGAGGGGCTGGTGCGCTGTTTTGTGTTAATTTTTGTTATTAAAGTTTCATTTTGATTGTGCGCCGGTTCCTGCCTCCTTCTTCCCGAGGATTATGGAGATTTTATTATTACAAACACGTTTTTTCCACTCATCCCCCTTCCTGATGTGGACCAAATGATAGGCGTTACGTAGATCCAACTTGGTGAACCAAGAAACACCCTGCAGCCTCTCAAAAGCTGAAGACCTAAGCGGCAAAGGATAAGTATTCTTTACCGTGATGCTGTTCAACCCTCGGTAATCAATACAAAGATGCAGGGAACCGTCCTTCTTGCACTTAAAGAAGAATCCCGCCCCTGCAGGAGAAGAGGAAGGACGGATGAGTTTGGCTGCCAGAGAACCAGTAATATATTTCTCCATGGCCTCCCTCTCCATAGTGAAAAGAGAGTATAATCTGCCCTTAGGCGGAAACGTACCTGGTTATAAGTGTATAGCACAGTCATAAGGACGGTGCGGAGGAAGAGAATCAGCTCGGGACTTACTGAACGCTTCCTTCAGGTCGAGGTACTCCCCGGGCACGTTAGACAGATCCGCCTGCTCATCCTGCAACACAGAACAAGACACAGAAGAACACGCAGACACCAAACAAGATGCATGACAGTTCTCACTCCAAGACATGACAGAGTTCTGACACCAGTTTATGTGAGGGTTGTGCAGTGTGAGCCAGGGGTGTCCTAACACCAAAGGAGCCAATGCGGAGTCAATGAGGAGAAAGTTAATCTCCTAAACGTGGTTACCCGACGTGATCAGACTCACCAGACTCAATAAATCCGGGCTCCGGATTGTAGACGGGACATCCGTGGGGGGAACAGTGGGTGGTGGATTAGGCGCAGTGGGCACGTGGGCAGGTTCGACTCTAAGATGTTGCAACTGCGTGGTTAATTCAGATACTTGTAACACCAAGGCCTGTATTGCTCGAAGAGAAGTCATGATCTGTTCGTCTTGTCGATCAAATCGCGCATTATTATCGTGAAGGGCTTCTCTCAGTTCGTTTACACTCGCTGGGTCCATAACGTGGTCAGATTGTTATGTCAGGAATCATACGACAGAATCCAGTAACTAGTAATAATAAGGTTTAATGAAAACAGTGAGTTGGCCAAACAGAATTGCTGGCAGACAACGGGCACCAAGCAGGTCCTAGGAAACACAACAACTGCAGCATAGACTCTAAGCCGGGCAGAAGAGAAATGTGATGTGCTGCTATGATCCTCAAACATAGGCAGACCAGAGTTCAAGCGGACATATAAGCTGGATCTCCGTGCAAACTAAGAGCAGGACCAGAACTGCACAGAACAAGAGATCAGAACAGAGACCGCAAACCAAACGATCTGACACTGAACATGACTGACACAGCCCTACATATAGGGCTAATAAACGAGACTGAAGGTGCGTTCCGTTCGACCGTAAGTGTACTGCCAAGTGGACTTCACAGGGTATTCCGCCATCTTAAGTGAGATTCCAATCCGAAGGGAGCGAACATGTTCAGTTCGAAGGGCACTGAGCATGGCACAGGGAATAAGGGAACATCGATACATCACTTCACAGGAAGTGGAGAGCGATTATCCCCCAACTGTCATTGCGGGCAGCACGTCATCACCAGTCAGAACGGCTGTCCTCGCTGTCTTCGTTCATATTCATTACGGATTGTAAAAAGGTATGATAATGTAAAAGTGACTAGAAGCAGACGAGGCTCTGCCATTTTTCTTTATTTTACTTTATTTACCTCAGTGTTTACTATACGGCTGTGCGCAGGAGGAAGGCGCATGAGACCGATATGCAATTATATGACCATTTATTAAAAAGGGGCGGCAGTGGCTCAGTGGTTCATGTAGGTTGTCTACAAACCAGAAGGTTGGTGGTTCGATCCCCGGCTCCACCTGACCAAGTGTCGAGGTGTCCTTGAGCAAAACACCTAACCCCAGCTGCTCCTGATGAGCTGGATGGCGCCTTGCATGGCTGACACCGCAGTCGGTGTATGAATGAGTGTGTGAATGGGAGAATGTGAGGCAACTTGTAAAGTGCTTTGGATGGCCATGTGGTCTGTTGAAAGCGCTATATAAATGCAGTCCATTTACCATTACGGGGAAGTCGTGGCCTAATGGTTAGAGGGCCTAATGGTTAGAAGGGTTGTGAGTTCTAGTCTCGGGCCGGACGGAATTGTGGGTGGGGGTAGTGAACAGCTCTCTCTCCACCTTCAATACCATGACTTAGGTGCCTTTGAGCAAGGCATCAAACCCCCAACTGCTCCCCGGGCGCCGCAGCATAAATGGCTGCCCACTGCTCCGGGTGTGTGCTCACAGTGTGTGTGTGTGTGTGTGTTCACTGCTCTGTGTGTGTGCATTTCGGATGAGTTAAATGCAGAGCACAAATTCTGAGTATGGGTCACCATACTTGGCTGAATGTCACTTCACTTTCAAAACACATATAGGCTATACAGTTAATCAAATAAGTTATTTTCATATTTGCATGACAGCAGGGCTTCAATTCTGTTAATAGTCAAGTAATGGCAGCAATTGTCAATTAAAGTGTATAATAAACATACGTTTTTCATTATATAGTACTCAATTATTTTTTTATTGTATAGTGTACATATTTTAAATGTGATTGTAAATAAAAATTAAAATATGAATGTAGTATTATATATTTATAATCATAATCCGCACGACCCCATCGGTGACTTTCTTTGATTACGTTTGCAGGGCGTTCCAAATGAGCGGTTATTGTCAGTGAAGTCCACTTCAACTGATATACCGTGCTCAGGGAGTAGGGAGCAGTGAACACTGCGTAGGGACCCTGTCGAATGGAACGCACATTGAGACTGATCTGATTGCTCGTCAGCGCAGCTGGCGCTGATAGGCAATCAGATCAGTGCAGTACACACAAAATGAGCAAGCAAACCTGCGAACTGTGACAGATCCTTTAGATGAGATGAACGTATTATAATTATTTAATTATTTAAATTGAGAAAATGTATCAGAATTATTGCATAAATATTAATTACTACCACAAAATTCTCTCAAAATATCAAAAATATTATTCAGTTCATGCTTCAGTTTGATTGGACGACATCACAATATAAATCATGTTTTCTGTTTATGGTCTTTGTTATTTCATAGCAACCAGTTCAAACTTTTTAAACTGCTTTATCAAGTAACAAAGTTTGTCTTCCAATATCTTTTTAAGCTAATTCTTCTTTTCTTCAAAATTGCATAAATATTAATAAGTACCATGTAATACTCTCAAAATAAAAAGACCTGATAACATCTGAGAGACTGAACACAAACACACTGAGAGACTCGCTGACCTCTGACCTTTACTCACATCCACACGCTGTTTAACGCTGCAGGAACACAACTGTAAAATAAAATACACTCTTGATTCATTACAAAAACTCAGTTTGTTTCAGGAATGTTGAAGAGCTTCAATGAAAGTCTTCCGCTGACGGAATGTTCAGATTCAAACTCCAACTGACAAAACTCAGACCTGAACTCCCAGAATCCTTCACTCTATCACTAGCGAAGCCTGAAAACTAGCCAAGGACATGTTATCAATGTGCGTAAAGATGCTAACCATGTGCTAAATCACACAAAAACAAACAAAACAGGCTAGCAGTGTGTTAAATCATGTTAGAAACATGCTAAAACTGTTATAAACACGCAAACAGAGTGCTGAAACATGCTAAAAACAAGCTGCCGAACACACACAGACTGATGTTGTGTAGAGACAAGACACTGGAGCTCAAACTGAAGAAATAAGGCGACCAAGCGTTTGAGGGTCCAGAACCAGATTCACTCCGGTTTCAGAGAGAAACTACGACACAGACACGAGAAGAAACTAAAGCAGAAACGTTATAAACTTACGAGTCATAAGACGTCTTTATCTTTATATCCTGCTGGAGCTGAATCACTCGTTAATTTATAATCATGAACATTATGAGCAGATGATGTTCACTGGAGCGTGTTTGCTGTATGAACATCAGTCATTAGTTTGGTTTGAGGTGTTTGTTAACCGCCGTGTGTTTGGTGATTGATGTTATTCGTTTCTTCTCGATGTGAGAGACTGAGAGGCTTAATTTATATATATATAAATTACACTGATTTTGCTGAAAATAAAACAAAGTAAAATTTCAGATGTTCAAACTTCCAGCTTTAAAAGACAGTTCAATTTTAAAACTTCTTCAAACTTCACACTTTTTAAACTGATTCTCAAGAAACATCTAGTCCTTGTAAGAAATGAACTGCATCAATCAAAAACATCAATCTTAAATGGGTTAATGGAACAGTTAAAAGGCCAGTTTCAGATGAGCGAAGGTCACGTGTTGGAGTATAAGGAATTAAAAGCTCAGAAAAATATTGATGTGCCAATCCATGCAAAGTCTTGTAAGTAAGCATTAAAATTTTCAACCCTAAAACTGACAGGGAGCCAAAGTAAAGACTCCAAGATCGGAGTAATATGGTCTCTCTGTCATGATTATGCCCTCGTGTCCTTGACTTTCCTCTGGTCTTGAGGCAGGATCATGACAGGCCCGTGTTTTGTGTACAAGCACATGGCCTTGTCTTTGGGCCATGTGCTTGTGTTGTCTCGTTTCCTTGCCCCGCCCCCCCTTGTTATCCTAGTTTTGCCATTATTGCTTTATCTGTCACCTGTTATGTTATGATTAGTCTCCCTATTTCTATCCCCTTGTGTTCACTGTCCTGTGCGGTTCATTGTTACACATTGTTGCACTTTGAAGAGACGTTGTGAGTTCTGTGATTGTTTTTCTGTCGTAAGAGTTCCAGAGTGAAGAGTCTTCTGTTTATTGTTTGTTTAGACTTGTTAAGTTGTTTGTCTTTGCCCTAGTCATTGTTTTCCCCCATGTGGGTTTTGTTTTCCCCTTTTGTCTTCAATAAACCCTGTGTGTTGTGCATCCTGTCTGCGCTTGAGTTCATCCCTTACCTCCACGTGACAGAATGAACCGCCGAACAAAGAACTCAGCAGACAGTGTAATGTTCGGCCTTCTGTTATTCAAGAAGTCACGCATGAACATTTGTGCTGCTAGCTTCTATGAGCAGCAAGCTATATTTTTATTTTATAGACATCCTCAACATGGTATGTCCAACAACTTTCTGTCTGCTTGTTCGTCTATCTACAACATAAGCATCACACAGAAGGAAAGGCTATACTGCCACCTTGTGGTTACTCAATAGAATGCCTATCATTACATCCCCTTTCCAAAGTTATAAAACAAAGGTTAACTAAACAGCTCTTTTTTTTTTTTTTTTTTTAACTTAACTTTTAACTTTGCTTGTAATAAAGCCTTACGAACATGCAAAAAGTCAAAATGTTAACAATAACAAGGCACTCTACTCTAAACAACAATGTAAAGCATTATACTTTTTCAATAAGTCTCTCAGGTGGTTTTCTAGGTCTAGTAGACCTTCTGATTGGTTCAGTCATTTGAGAGGCTGTGGTATTAGGCTCAGCTTGGTGTGCATTCGGTGTATCATTTTGTTTTTCAGATTCAGTTTCACCGTGTTTGTCAGTGTCCTCATGAGTCTTTAACAGACTCCTCCTGTTTCTCCTCACTTTTTGTCCATCCTCTGTTTCCACAACGTAAGATCTAGGTCCGACTTCACTGAGCACGGTCGCTTTTCTGTCCCAGCAATTAGGTCCCTCGATTCTCACAGTGTCCTTTTCACAAAGAGGTTCCAGACTTTTTGTAGCTCTGTCATAGGCCATTTTTTGTCTGATTTTGAGTCTCTTTTTGTTGTTAATCCAGTTGTTATTGTCTCGTCCTGGTTGCAATTGTGGTAGCGTGGTGCGGAGCTTGCGACACATAAGCAGCTCAGCAGGGGACGCTCCACACTCCAGAGGTGCAGCTCTGTAGCTAAGTAAAGCAAGGTGAGGATCAGTCTTACCGTCCTTGGCTTTCTTCAGTAGTCTCTTAACAATTTGTACTCCCTTTTCAGCCTGACCATTGGCTTGTGGGTACAATGGGCTTGAGGTAACATGCTTGAATCCGTAGTACTTCGCAAACTCTTTAAACTCTCCACAGTCATACTGCGGACCGTTGTCACTCACAACACATTGTGGGATTCCGTGTCTGGCAAAGAACCCTTTCATGTGCACTATAACAGACTGTGCGGTGGTGCTGGAGAGTTGCGCAATCTCAGGGTAGTTCGAGTAATAGTCTATAACAAGAAGATAATCCTTGCCATACAGATGAAATAAATCTGTGCCCACCTTTTGCCAAGGGGCAGTGGGAAGGTCAGCCACCAGCATTGGCTCCTTGACTTGTTTGTAGTGGTGTCTGAGGCAGATGTCACATTTCTCAATCATTTCCTCTATGTCTTTGTTGATACCTGGCCAGTAGATGGCTTCACGTGCTCTTCTCTTACATTTTTCCACTCCCAGGTGTCCTTCATGAAGACGTTGAAGCATGTCCTTGCGCATGGTCTGTGGGATAACAATCCTGTTCTTTCTCAGCAGGAGTCCTTTTGACATACACAGCTCTGCCCGCACCGGGAAAAACTGTGGGCAAACTCCTTTTGACCAGCCGTTGTTTACACAGTGAGACACTTTGTGTAACATGGAGTCTTTTGCTGTCTCTTTAACAATCTGCTGCAGTATGGTGTCTGATGCAGGCAGTGAGGCAGTGACCATGTTGATGTGTATTTCAATATCTTCTGCTGCGGTGTTCTCAGCTGTGCCACTGTTGAGTTCTGGTGCTCTAGAAAGTGTGTCAGCAAGCACTATGTATTTACCTGGCGTGTATATTAGGTCAAAGTCATAGCGCTGCAATGTCATCATCATACGTTGGATTCTGGGCGACATGTCATTGAGATTCTTTTTACGGATTGATATGAGTGGTTTATGATCAGTTTCTGCTGTGAATGTGGGCAGTCCATAAACATAAGTGTGAAATTTCCCACACCCAAACACTAGGCCCAGCGTCTCCTTCTCAATCTGAGCATAGCGTTTTTCAGTCTCAGTCATCGATCTTGATGCATATGCTACAGGTTGCCATTTTTCTTCATTCATTTGTAGCAATACGGCTCCTAGTCCGTCTTTTGATGCATCAGTGGAGACTTTGGTTGGTTTTGTTGGATCAAAGTAGGTTAAAACTGGTTCAGCAGTCACAGTTCTCTTCAGTTCTTTCCATTCTTTTTCATGTTTTGTGGTCCACTCAAATGCAACGTTGTGATGCAGCAGTTCTCTGAGGCATTTCGTTTTTGAGGAGAGGTTGGGAATGAACTTACCCAGAAAGTTTACCATCCCCATTGCTCGCAAAACTCCTTTTTTATCAGTTGGAGCTGGCATATTCAGTATGGCTTGCACTTTTGTTTTGTCTGGAAGCACGCCGTTTGCTGTGAGCTTGTCTCCTAAGAATGTCATTTCTGTCACTCCAACAAGACATTTCTCTCTTTTTAGTTTTAGTCCATACTTTTTCACTCTCTGTAACAGCTTCTCAAGTCTCTCATCATGTTGTTGTTTTGTGTTTCCCCAGACAACTATGTCATCAATGTACACTCGTGTTCCTTCCAGACCCTCTATGATTGACTCCATAGCTCTGTGAAAGATCTCTGGCGCTGACTTGATGCCAAATGGAAGCCTCAGAAAACAGTAACGCCCAAATGGTGTGTTAAAGGTGGTGTACCTGCTGCTTTCTGGGTCCAGTTTCAGCTGCCAAAATCCATGCGAGGCGTCTAATTTGCTGAAGTACTTTGCACCGGCCATGTCACTCAGAATTTCTTCTCTCTTTGGGATTTGATAATGTTCTCTTTTAATATTTTCATTCAAATCTTTAGGATCTAGGCAGACACGTAACTCAGGGGAGTTTCTTTTTTTAACACATGTGATGGAATTTACCCAGTCTGTGGGCTCTTCCACTCGCTCGATGACTCCCATCTGTGTCATTCTGTTCAGTTCCTTTTTAAGTCCTGCTTTAAGAGGTGCTGGCACTCTCCTTGGGGCATGCACTACAGGTTTAGCATCTTCCTTGAGCTGTATTTTGTAAGTGTAAGGTAGTGTACCATGTCCTTTAAAGACAGTCGCGTATTTGTTCACAATACTTGTACTACCTTCGCTTTGTGACAGCATTTTGATTTGATTGTCTATTTTTATGTTATCACTGTTGATCTGGTAGATCCTCTTGACTAGTCCAAGATCTTCAGATGCTTTGTCTCCGAGGATCGACTCGTGTCCACTTGGCACTATTGTAAACATCAAGTGGTGTTGTCTGCCTTTTGCAGTCAATTTGAGCCTACAACTACCCATAGTTTTTATTGGCTGATTGTTGTATGCTTTTAATGACATTGTCTTGTCTGCAACTCTTTTTGGTTTCTCTTCAAGAGCTTTCAGATCATTTTCATTGATCAAGTTGGCTTTGGCTCCGGTGTCAATTTTGAAGGTTACTAGTGTCCCATTGACTAACAGAGGTGCAGTCCATTTATCATCTTTTACTGCACGTACAGCATGCTCTGTGTCACTTGCATTTTGGGGCTGTACGTAGCTTTTCTCACACGACACCATTTTGATGAAAAATGTCTCGCTCAAATCATCACTGTCATCTGGGTCATCATGCACTATGTGTATTTTTTTTCTGGTATGACACATTTTCGCATAGTGATTTTGCTTTTTACACTTTGCACATGTTTTTCCAAATGCAGGGCATTGTCTCGGTCTGTGCGTTTCACCACACTTCTTACAGTCAAACTGTGTTTGATCATCGTCTCTCTTTTTGTCTTTTTGTTTGAACTTGAACTGTGATTTTCCTTTCATTTTCACTACATTCACGGACTCGCTTTCTTGGTCATATGGCACCGCTTGAAAAGTAAGAGCATGTTGCTTTGCCAGCTCATTAGCTTGACATATTTTTATTGCACTTGCCAGTGTGAGATCCGCTTCCCTCAACAGCTTTTCTCTTAGCTTCTTTTCATTTGTCCCATAAACAATCTGATCCCTTATCATTGAGTTTTTTAGATCACCAAAGTTGCAGGACTGAGCTTTTATTTTGAGATCGGTGAGATAATTATCAAACGACTCACCAGGCTGTTGGAGACGAGAACGAAATACATATCTCTCGTATGTTTCATTTTTTTTCGAAAGACAGTGTTCATCAAACTTCTTTAGGACCTCGTCAAACTTGTCTTTATCGTCGGGTTCATTATACACAAAGGTGTTGAATACTTCAATAGCCTCCGCTCCTGCGATGGTTAGCAAAAGGGCTATTTTTCTTTCTTCCGCCCGACGATCAACTCCAACCGCGGCAATGTAGAGCTGAAATTGTTGCTTGAAGGTTCGCCAGTTCGCATCCACATTCCCCGTCATTTTCAGCGGAGTTGGTGGTTTTACTGCGTCCATCTTGCATCAGTTCTTTTCCTGACCCCAGTCCTGGTACCATGTAATGTTCGGCCTTCTGTTATTCAAGAAGTCACGCATGAACATTTGTGCTGCTAGCTTCTATGAGCAGCAAGCTATATTTTTATTTTATAGACATCCTCAACATGGTATTTCCAACAACTTTCTGTCTGCTTGTTCGTCTATCTACAACATAAGCATCACACAGAAGGAAAGGCTATACTGCCACCTTGTGGTTACTCAATAGAATGCCTATCATTACAGACAGGATGTCCTCCGAACATTAGCGACAACTGGAGTCCCATAGGCAATTCTGGTTTTCATCCCCAACTGACAAGAGGAGGGTTACCTTGCCATACTCGTCCGAGGGTGAGTGGATCCTGCAGAACTATGCCCGGCTATGGGAGAGTTTCTCCCGGGAAGAGCCGCAGGCTTCCCCCTCGAGGTCCCCACCTTCTGCCAAGCTGCCAGTGATCCCAGAGGGTCGTATCCTGGCCGTTGCAACACTGGGGGATCAGGCTCATCCCTCCCCGAATCCCGAGGCACCTTCCGCACCAATCAGTCTCTGCAAGAAGCGAGGGAGATGGTTCTCGTGGGAGTCTGCCTCGGAGTCCTCAGTGTCGAAGTCAACTCTGCCTGAGACTGCCCTACCACTACCAGTCATGGCTCTTGCTGAACTTCCCCAACCAGTCATCGATCCTGCTATTGCCTCTGCACCGCGGCCAAGGAGAAAGAGGAGGAAGAAGGGTTCTTCTGGTTCTCCGTCCCTGTCTCCTCCTGAGTCCGTGATGCCTCTCCAACCCACTGCTGACCCTGAGAGTGCCGTTCCTGAGCATTCTGCTTTAAGCGCGGCTCCAGAGGTTGCTGCAGAGGACGCTGTTCTGAAGACTGCAGTGCAGAGGACTGTTCCTGAGATTACTTCAGTAAAGGAGGCTTCTGTACCAGCAACAGAGAGAGCTGTGTCTGAGTCAGCAGTCATGAGTGCTGAGGAGAGAGCCGCGGCCGACTCTGCTGCTGAAGCGGTGTTGCAGTCGGTTTCAGCCCGTCAAGAGATGCCAGTTGTCATTGCTGCCAAGACCCTGTCAGAATATTTGTCACGTCTAGTCCAGATCCTAGAAGTCTCTGCCAGACCTGTCTTATTCCCAGACCCCGTTCCTAAAACAGCAGTGAGCGCCGACCCCGAGCCTGCAGCAGTGAGCGTGGTTCCAGAGCAAGTTTCGTCCATGCCGATGCAGGGTCCATAGATGTTTTGTTGAGTGTCCAGAGGTCACTCCAGTCATGTCCACAGGTGTTGTCATGTGTCCAGAAGATGTTGTCAAGTGTCCAGAGACCACTCCCCACCCTACACCACCCAGACCTGCCCGGACCCCTTGTCGTCAGCCTTCGTCCCATCCACCTAAGACTCCTGTCCCACCCACCCACCCTGGACTTCCCCCCATGAACTTTGTTGTCCCGCCTCCTCCCCGTCCTCCCCGTCCCCTCCCTGTCATAGTGTATTCATGTTTACCTTTATTGTTATTTGTCATGTCTTGTTGGTTTGTGTCTGTGTCTCAGTCAGTCATGTCAGTCATGTCTCGCGTTTGATGTCCCCTTGAGGAGCGTCTGGAAGCCGCTCCTTAAGGGAGGGGTTCTGTCATGATTCTGCCCTCGTGTCCTTGACTTTCCTCTGGTCTTGAGGCAGGATCATGACAGGCCCGTGTTTTGTGTACAAGCACATGGCCTTGTCTTTGGGCCATGTGCTTGTGTTGTCTCGTTTCCTTGCCCCGCCCCCCCTTGTTATCCTAGTTTTGCCATTATTGCTTTATCTGTCACCTGTTATGTTATGATTAGTCTCCCTATTTCTATCCCCTTGTGTTCACTGTCCTGTGCGGTTCATTATTACACATTGTTGCACTTTGAAGAGACGTTGTGAGTTCTGTGATTGTTTTTCTGTCGTAAGAGTTCCAGAGTGAAGAGTCTTCTGTTTATTGTTTGTTTAGACTTGTTAAGTAGCTTTTGACGCCCCCACCAACAAGGCATTACAATAATCAATCCTGGTAAACACAAAAGTGTTTATCAACCTTTCAGCAACAGCAAATGACAGCATTGGACATAGTCTGGCAATATTTTTAAGATGAAAAAGGAAGTTTTAACAGTGTTTTGAACATGTGGCTCCAAAGTTAGATTTGAATGGAAAATCACCACTAAATTCTTTGTATATATATTTTTACTGAAAATAAACAAATTACATTTCAGGTGTTCAAACTTCAAGCTTTTAGCCAGCTATATTTCAGCTTAGTTTCCGCCAACCCTGGGTTTTCGGTACTATGAAAGTAGCTCGGCTTTAATCGGTGTTCGTTGCCATGGTACCTTATGCTGCACGGCTAACCTGCTCCGGGACAGGTTATGTTCTGGATTAGAGATTTCAAACTGAAGGTGAACCAATCAGATGTGAGAGAAGTGACACATGTCTGACACAAAGACACTCCCCCAGTTTATCTTGCTCTAAATTAAAGGTCACTAATGCAAAAAAATAAAAATAAAATAGAAGTCTGGCTTTAATGATAATTACTGAGTCATTTTAGGATTAATATAATTATTGTGATTCATATTATCATTATTATTATTTATCATTTACACAAAAGCAATTTTAGTTTAACAGTTATTAGTTATTTTAAATAATTTTAAATAAATATTAATGTATACAGATCATGTAATATAAAAAAGTTGTAGTATCAAAAGATTGCACTATTTAAAAAATACAAAATCTGACCTTACATGTTCGAGTCTCTATATATTTTTAAATGTATAAACTAATTTAACAAGTTTCACTTGTCACTGCACTGAAAGAGCAAGATTATTTACTTTATTTGTCCTCCTTTATTTTTTATATGATTTTTAAATTTGTCATATTGTTCCATCTCCTAACCTTAGGCAAAACATTTAACCTTTACTTTTGAATCTCGCTGGGTCTCTCGCGAGAAGTAAATCAAACTTGCTTTGTGTTGCAAGGCTTGTGATTGGCTGTTTACCAGTGATGTCACACATTCATGTGCACGCGCTCCACAAACTCAGGATCAAAGCCTGAATTGACAAAGAAATTTGATGAACAGCATCATGGTACTAACAAAGCAGGATTGGAGAGGTTTGGATTTGTCAATTCAAAACTAATCCTGTAAGTCTGAATTTGTTCAGCTACCATCATGGTACAGGCCCCTGTTCTTGTTCTCTTATCATAATAAATTTAGTCAGTAAACTCACAACTGAAATATTAATACTTTACTTTTTTAATATAGAATGGATGTTAAAAAACAAAAATATGTTCAGTCATATTTGTTTGATTCTGATTCAAACATGTTTCTGACTGCTGGTTTTATTCTGACTGTATTCACTGTCTCTCTTCATCAGGTGTGCACACTTTCCAGCAAATGTACGGCTGTGATTGGGATGATCAGACTGGAGAAATAAAAGGGTTTCGTCAGTTTGGTTATGATGGAGAGGACTTTCTGTCTCTGGATCTGAAGGAGATGAGATGGATTTCTGCAGTGCCACAAGGATTCAGCACCGTACAGAAGTTGAACAATGACAGAGCTCTTCTTGAGAGTGACAGAAATTACTTCAGCACTGTGTGCATCGAGTGGTTGAAGAAGTATCTTCAGTATGGAAAGAAAACAGGTAAATCAGATCTTATCCAGCAGCAGAAATATGAATATATAGCCATGCATGTTTTGTTAAACAGTCTTTTACACTAGAAATGTATTCTTTCTTTCAGAGATTGTTTTGATCAAAGAAAAACAGATCATGTGTTTTGTTTATAGAAATTAATAATAAAGACTATCTTTAAAGTGATTGCTGAACAGGTTCAGAAGCAGCATGTTCATCTAAACCTGTTAAATTGAGGAACTGGATAGAAAAGTATAAACTGATGCAGGTCTGATGTGTTTTAGTGGCTAAAGCTCAGTTCAGTTATAACAGTTGGGCTCTTATTACTAAAGATTTTATTAAATTAATGAGTTTGTTGAAACCACATCAACTGGTAGCTTTGAGTTTGCTGATCAGAGCCCTGCAAGTCATGAACTATCATTACTGGACCCTCGAGGGACACTTAACCACAGGTTATCATTTTCATAAACACAACAGGTAAAAGACTGCTTGTGTATTTATTGACTAGATGACAGTTAGCGGTCTGTCTCTGGACTGCAGTAAGAGCAGCAGAACAGATCTGATTTGACTAAAGCCTGGATAAAGATTTGTATAACATACTCATATAAGATGAATCTGATCTTCCTGATGTTAAAGAGCACAGATCCACATCAACAGAGACTCATAATGAAGTCTGTAGTGTTTACTATCGGGGTCCTGGATGAACTAGAGAACATTACTGTGCTGTCAAGACTGTCAAAATGGGTTTGTTTGTCAAATTAGACTGGCTAGAATGACAAGGAGATCTGTTTGAGTTGTTTTTTTTAATTTAGTTATTATTAGCAGTAGTGAAAGTTTAGGAAAGGTTGCAGAGAAAGGACATCAGCTCCTCCTGGAGAGAATTTTCCAGCATCTGTTCCAGCACACTTCACCCTCTATCTGACATTATACAGAGAACTCACTGAAGACCAGTCTTCACAGACAGTGTGCTGGGGTTTATAGAGGACTTGATTGGGAAGACATTTAAATTTAAGATCACTTGAATTCAATCTCTCTCTCTCTTCAGTCTCTCCTCAGGTGTCTGTGCTGCAGAGGTCTTCCTCGTCTCCAGTCATGTGTCATGCTACAGGATTTTACCCCAAAGAAGTAACAATCTCCTGGATGAAGAATGACCAAGAGCATCATGATGATGTGGATCTTGGTGAACTTCTTCCCAATGAGGACGGGACCTTTCAGAAGACGAGCGAACTCAGAGTTACACCTGAAGAGTGGAAGAACAACAAGTTCATCTGTGTGGTGCATCACAAGGGTGAAACCATCAGAAAGATCCTGACAGAGACAGAGATCAGGACTAACCCGGGTAAGAGAAATTAGAAGAGTGAACAACAAATATTGACTCTCCTGTGTTTAACTTCAAACTATATTAGGTCTATTAACAAGGACATTTATTGAAAAATACATAAAAATTTAAACAATTACAATTACCCATACTCAGAATTCGTGCTCTGCATTTAACCCATCCGAAACGCACACACACAGAGCAGTGAACACACACACACACACACACACTGTGAGCACACACCCGGAGCAATGGGCAGCCACTTATGCTGCGGCGCCCGGGGAGCAGTTGGGGGTTCGATGCCTTGCTCAAGGGCACCTAAGTCGTGGTATTGAAGATGGAGAGAGAACTGTACATGCACTCCCCCCACCCACAATTCCATCCGGCCCGAGACTAGAACTCACAACCTTTCGATTGGGTGTCCGACTCTCTAACCATTAGGCCACGACTTCCCTGTAAAGGTCTCAGCAGAGGATGGAAGCTCTCACTACATGCCTGCATACAGTGTATTCAGAACATATTCTGACCCCCTTCACTTTTTTAAATGTTGTTATATTGCAGCCTTATACTACGATAGTTTATATTGTTTCTCACTGATCCACACTCAGTACCCCATAATGACAAAGTGAAAATAGAATTTTAGAAATGTCTGTAAATGTATTACATATAAAAAAACCTGAAATATCTAATTTACTGTATACAGTAGGTATAAATGTCTTTAAAGTTTCTTGTTTCTTACATGAATGTTGTTGGCTTTAATATTACATTAGAGTCAGTAAAATATTTGACATGATTTTAATTAGATTTATTTGCAATTTTAACAGAGGTATACACACTTTCAATACCCCCTGTATATTTAATTCTTGACATCATTCATTTACACTTGCGTAATAGCATATACTGAATCACACCTCCATTATCATAGTTATGCTCTTTGAATAATCCTTTTGTATCTTCTGACTCAACAGGGGCACCTGATCCATTCGGTGTTATCTTCGGTGTTATTGCTGTCATCCTGTTTGCTGTATTTGCAGTCATTGGGTTTTTAGTGTACCGCAAACAGAGTAAGATCCAAACTCAGATCTATTTTATTTTGGATAAAACAAAGTAAAATAAAAATGCAAATATTATGTTATTTTGACATTATACATTGTGCTGTGTGACAGATTATAGCTGCCCATTCAATCAAAGCACTGTAGAGCGAACAATCACCACAAATACACAAACCTACACTACTAGCACTGGTACCACGAAAACAAACATAAGTGAACAAGAGAAGGTATGTTAAAACAATTTTCTGAAATATATCACATTATATTAATCACTCAGTCAGTGTTTTAATGGAGGGAAAATGTGAAAACAACTTACAGCTTAACATGTTATTAATGTCCTCATTATTTATTTGAAAAAAAAAAATTGTAATTCATCCATTAATTTAAAATAACGTCTAAAAGTTTATTTCTTGAGTAATATCACACCTGCAATTATACCTTTATACTTAATATAGGTGTTTATGCTTTGTTTCAATGTTTTGTATTGGTAAATAATGACTGAACTTACAGTAAACATTTGTCATTGCTTTTCAGGCTCTAATTCAGAAGAAAGTAAGTATAATGAAATCTGTATTTGATAAATACTCTTTAGTAGCACACTATAGCCATATAAATGTATAAAGAGTTGGTAGTGATTAACCATTCAATTTTAAAAAAAGATGAAACTTTTATTGTAATTAAAACATACATTAATACTATATTATTATATGTCTATATTGCTGTCCCAATCTAAATTGTTAAATATTGTAACAATGCTTTAAAATAAACATTTTCTGTTGCAGCCTGATGATGGTGATTCTAGCAGCTCCAGTCTTACAGGACAGTGTAAGTGTGTTTTACTACAGTTTGTCTCAGTCAAGAGAGATAACAAGTATATAATACTGTATATACTTTTGTGTCATTTCAGGAGACACAAGATGACAGAGAGAACTGAAGCTGATGCTCACATCTTCTCTTTATACAGTACTAAATATACATATAAAAGGTTTATAATCTTTCTGTCAACCAGAATAACAATCTTCTGGCCTAAACATACAAACCTCATTTTGTTACATACAAAAAACATGTTACATGTCCCACCAAAGACAGTAATATAATATATTGGATCACTGTTACACCACAATAAAGGATGCATATCACTCTGTTCCACGAGCAGCTTTGGGACGTTCTGATCACTGTCTGGTTCATCTTATACCGACCTACAAGCAGAAACTAAATCTGCTAAACCTGTAGTAAAGACTGTGAAGAGATGAACCATCGAAACAGCAGGATTTACAATCTTGTTTTGACATCACTGATTGGAGTGTTTTTGAAGCTGCTACCACCGATCTGGACGAACTCACAGAGACCGTAACATCCTATATTAGTTTCTGTGAGGATATATGCATTCCTACCAGGACTTATTTAACATTCAACAATGATAAGCCATGGTTTACAGTAAAACTCAGACATCTTCGTCAGGCCAAAGAGGATAACTACAGAAATGGGGACAGAGTCTTGTACAATCAGGCCAGGGACACACTGAACAAAGAGATTAGAGTGGCTAAAAAGACCTACAGTCCTCGGCCTCATCCACGACTGTGATGAGTCTGCTTACAGACAAGAGGTTGAGCAGCTGGCTGTCTGGTGCAGTCTTAACAACCTATAGCTTAACACGCTCAAAACAGAAGAGATGATCTTGGACTTCAGGAGGAACCCCCCTGCTCTCCCCCCACTCACCATCATGAACAGAACTGTGACTGCAGTGGAGTCATTCACCACCATCTCTCAGGACCTGAAGTGGGACATTCACATTGACTCCACTGTGAAAAATGGAATTTGTTCTTCCTTCACCAGCTGAGGAATTTTAACCTGCCACAGGAGCTGCTGAAACAGTTCTACTCAGCCGTCATTGAGTCTGTACTGTGTACTTCAATAACTGTCTGGTTTGGTTCAGCAACAAAATCAGACATCAGAAGACTACAGAGAACTGTTCGGACTGCAGAAAGGATTATTGGTGCTCCTCTGCCCACCCTTCAAGAACTGTATACATCCAGAGTGAGGAAAAGGGCTCAGAAAATCACTCTGGATCCCTCACATCCAAGTCACCCCATCTTTGAACTTTTGCCATCTGGCTGGTGCCTCAGAGCAACAAATACCAGAACAGTCAGACACAAGAACAGTTTCTTTCCCCAGGAAATCTACCTCATGAACAGTTAAATGTTCCCCACTTATGCTTATGCAATAAAAATGTGCAATATCCTTATATTTATTTGTTACTCCTCCATCCTAGTACATCCCTGCATCTCAATCAATCCTATTCCATTATCATTTTAGCACAATTATTTATACACTTATTTATTTGCCAAATTTTTCTTTATGTTTTTGTCTGTGTGTTGTTGTCTCTGTGTACTGGAAGCTTATGTCACTAAAATAAATTCCTTGTATGCGCAGGCATACTTGGCAATAAAGCTCTTTCTGATATCGGATTCTGATTAATTTGTTCTGTTTAGAAACAATCCTTCATTCAGAAGAACATGAAATAAAAACTTCTGGCACAAATGTGAAGTCAGGTAAAATTAGTAGATTCTCAGTGAAGCACTCTTTTAAAGTGATTACGTCTCAGACGATTTACTTGTAAATTTATAAAAACTTGTCAAGGGTCATTAAGGGATATTGCACTTGGTTGCTGTACTTATTTTCAAGTTTTTATAACATGTATACTTAAAATTATATTTTCATTTCAGGAATCTTGTACTTTTAGACATTAAAGAATGATTTTCTGAAAGAAAGAAAAAATCAACTCTGCAGTTCATCATTAATTAAGGAGCCCCGCACATGACATGCAAGAAGAAATTAATAAATTGTGTGCACAATTTACTAATTCGTTCCCTTGATGTACTAAAACATGCACACAATTAATATTGCGTTCCCTCGATTTACATTTGCATTTTAATAAAATGTATTTATTTTTTCTTGCATGTCATGTGTGGTGCTCTGTAATTATTTAAGTTTTATGTCTTAATGTTAAATTAAGAGCCCACCCGCTTCTAATGTTATCACTCGACTGAATGGGCATTATCAATTTTTATCAGCTCATAGGTATAAGCCAGAAGGGGTCTGCTGCATCTACTGGAAGCCTCAGAAAGCTGTTATCTATGGTGGCCCAGTCAGTGTTGGGCAGTAGCATCGCTACAAGTAGCGAAGCTACTAGTTTAACTATATTTCTCAGTAGCTTGGTCGTAGCTTCGCTACTTTCTGAATCAAATAGCTTTTCAGTAGCGAAGCTCTTTTTTTTTTACCAAGTAGAGCGGTAGCTTCCACACAAGCTACATTTTCGCAAGCATTTCTGAAGCTCAAACCAGGGTTGCCAGGTCCCAGAAATATTTCCAGCCCAATGACAACTCAAAACCCGCCCAAATAGAATGAAAACTAGCCCAATTTTTCAGTGTCCAATCAGATTAGACAACGGCTGGATTCCCACAAAGGGCCTTAAAATAAATGTATATAAGTTTAAGTTTAAAGTATTCGCCTTTTGTCTTACCCAAATTCTTTGCACACACTTTTTTTTTAATACAGAATACACTATTATATATATATATATATATATATATATATATATATATATATATATATATATATATAATACACTATTCTATCATCATTTGGAACACTTTGAATCCACTCCTTTAATCCTTTCTCTGTCTCCCATTCTTTGCGATACTTCTTTCCATACTTTCCCCATTTACCTGACATTTTAGAATGCTGCTTGTTCATCCACAGACAACCGAACCAACGCTTCTGACTACAACGCTCTCATGATGTGAGTGACGTGATGATGATGCTTGATTTGTGATGTCAAAGCACATGTGGCGCGCGCTCAAGTATTAATACTACTCGCAAGTATTAATTCCCGGGGGATCAACACCCACTAATAAAAGGTTCACTTTTATCTTTGTCCACAATTATTTTATTTTATTTATTTTTTTGCGGCCGCAGTACATCATAAATGTAGCCCAAAAAACCGCAACCCGCAACTCCGTATTTTTTCCCGCAACTCCTTTTCTAAAATAGCCCAATTGTGCGGGAAAACCGCTACCCTGGCAACCATGGCTCAAACTCAAATCGGGAAATACAACTGCTAAGATCGCTGATCCTGGATCAGTAGTGACCAAGGGGCTGCCATCTTTTAGCAGAACTTCACTTGCGTTAGCATTCCCATTGACTCCCATTCATTTTGGCGTCACTTTGACAGCGAATAACTTTACATCTGAGGCGTTTAAAGACTCTGTTTGTCCATTATTTATTTCTAAAGATACACGACAATATATAAAGGGCTCCATTACCTTCTATGTTACATTATGGCCCCGTATAAACAGTTTTTGTAAAAAATAGGCTAACGATTGCGTCATAACCACTCGGCTCTCTGTCGCATTGCCGTACAGACAGGTGGAGAAGCTCGCAGGCAATTAACTTAATATGGCGTACTGGCATTACATTTTAAAATACTATACAAAATAATTAATCAGAATACTTACTCCTGCTCACTCACGACAAAGAACTCCCCGCTCAAGCTCGCCGTCTCTGCAAGATTAACGATGGCAGTTTGCACGCACAGCTACTAGAAGATTTACATCTGTCAGACAGGTTGCTGACGTCGTCAAGCTTCGTTTGAGTCTGCGCGTCAGAAACGGAAGTGCTAAAAAACGCTAAAACTGGGCTTCATTTGTCTCAATTGAGTTCCAATGGGGTCGCTGTGTCCATTTCTTTTACTGTCTATGGTAGTGACGCGACGGCGCTACTTCATCTTGTTCGTGTTCACGGTGGATAGCAACCAACCATCTTTATGATGCATTACCGCCACCTTCTGCTCCGGATGGTACCACTCCTTGGCCAGTCACGCAAAAAATTATTTGATGAAATGATGGCATAGGATGAGGTCAGAGAACAGTTAATCCCGAGGAGTGAGTAGCCGTGGCCGTACCTCGACAAGTACATGGCACTGACCGAGATAACAGAGAGAAAATATGTTTTCAGATGCTGCTTGTAAAAATTATCAGGGTCCGCCCTTACGAAAGGAAAATATGTTTACCAATATATTTCTTAAAATATATTGTGATATATTATATTTTATTGTGATATATCTGGCATTTTGTTCTGCAAAGTCCTACAGTATATTAAGCATGCCCATGCAACAGGTGCATACACTTACTTGTGCGCACATTGTTAATGTGCGTACATGTATTTTGATTGTTTTTGTTGCCAAATTGATAAGGAACACAAAAAACTATTAAACTAAACAATTACACCTGCCTATCTGTTTGACTGGCAGTTTTGAGCACTGAGATAGCATTGACTTGTAATAAAACGTGTTCAACATACATATTTAATTTTAAAAGTAGCTTAGATGATAGCTTCAGTGTAGTGAAGCTTCATTTACTGTAGAGTAACTGGTAGCTTAGCTCACTACATTTTCCAAGTAGCTTGCCCAACACTGGGCCCAGTAGTGCACAACAAAAAGGCCATTAAAAAAGCAAACACAAGTTCACAACACAACTACAGTATTCCACAACAGAATGGAAGTGCTCCCGACCACTAGGGGACAGTGTTGACGGTTAAACCAATATTTCCTCGTGACACCACTCGAGATTCTCAAAGTGATTAATATTTGGTAACTTAATGTGTAATTGATTTTTAAATGAAAAACCTGTTTTTATTTAATGTTTTGATCAATCAATCTCAATGTATCGATTCATGAATCGAGCACAAAATAAATCAATAATATTTTCAATTTACTATGTGTTTCCAGATCCCTACTGTCACTACCACTCACAAACCACACATCACACAATGTCGACAGTCTTGTAAACAAAGCCGATTTCATTTCTTCTATTATTAGTCATTCAAAGCTTAATCTCATGGCCCTAACAGAGACCTGGATCAAACCAGATGACACTGCTACACCTGCAGCACTCTCCGATAATTTCTCTTTTTCCCACTCCCCCCGTTTGACTGGAAGAGGTGGAGGTACTGGTCTGGTCATCTCTAATGATTGGAAGTTTAATCCTTTACCATCTTTGGGTATCAACAACTCTTTTGAATCTCATTCAGTTACTGTTACCTACCTGTTTAAAATACATTTTGTAGTTGTCTATCAACCCCCAGGACCACTGGGTAACTTTTTGGATGAATTAGATGTGTTGCTCTCAACCTTTTCTGAGAATGGTACTCCCCTAGTTATGCTTGGAGATTTCAACATCCACCTAGATAAACCTCTGTTTGCCGATTTCCACACTCTGCTTGCCTCTTTTGATCTCAACCGAGTGTCAACTACTGCTACTCACAAATCAGGCAACCAACTGGACCTTATTTATACACAAAACTGCTCTACTGATCATGTTCTGGTTACTCCACTGCACACGTCGGATCACTTCCTCCTCACTCTTAACCTCAACATGATCCCTGACACATCACTTACCCCTCCACATGTCATCTTTCGACGTAACCAACGCACACTTTCACCTTCCCGGCTATCTGCAATGGTTTCATCTTCACTTCCTTCCCTTAAACTGTTTGCATCTTTGGATGCTAACAGTGCTACTGATACTTTCTGCTCCACTCTTTCATCTTGGTTAGACACTGTTTGCCCCTTATCTTCCAGGCCAGCCCATAACACACCTTCTGCCCCTTGGTTATCTGATGTTCTACGCGAACACCGTTCTAAGCTTAGAGCTTCTGAAAGGGTGTGGCGCAAGTCCAAAAATACTACTGACCTTAATGTGTATCAGTCACTCCTATCTTCTTTCTCTGCTAATGTCTCAACTGCTAAAATGACATACTACCATAACAAAATTAACAATTCGTCTATCTCTCGCATTCTTTTTAAAACATTTTCCTCACTTCTTTGTCCTCCTCCTCCCCCTCCTGCTTCATCTCTAATAGCTGACGACTTTGAGACATTTTTCATTAATAAAATTAAACACATTAGTGCACAATTTTCCACACCACAATCAGTCAAGCTCATATCACCAGCAAACTTACGCTCATTTACATCCTTCTCTTCACTCTCTGAGGCAGAAGTCTCAAAACTCATCTTTTCTAATCACCCTACTACTTGCCCGCTTGATCCTATTCTATCTCATCTCCTTCAAGCCATTTCTCCTGCAGTTGTACCTGCATTCACTCACATCATCAACACTTCCCTCCACACTGGTGTTTTCCCTCATAATTTAGACATGCACGTATAACTCCACTACTTAAGAAACCCAACCTCAACCCATCTATTTTAGAGAACTACAGACCAGTTTCCCTTCTTCCTTTCATTGCAAAAACACTTGAACGAACTGTGTTCAACCAAGTTTCTACATTTCTCACACACAACAACGTCCTTGACAGCAACCAATCTGGCTTCAGAAGTGGACATTCAACTGAGACGACCTTGCTCTCAGTTGTTGAAGCTCTAAGACTGGCAAGAGCAGAATCCAAATCTTCAGTACTTATCCTGCTTGATCTGTCCGCTGCTCTTGACATGGTTAACCACCAGATCCTTCTATCAACCCTACTGGCAAAAGGCATTTCATGAACCACACTTCAATGGTTTGAGTCTTACCTATCAGATACTGTAGGTCCTTCAAAGTATCTTGGAGAGGTGAGGTGTCCAAGTCACAACATCTATCTACTGGGGTGCCTCAGGGCTCAGTTCTTGGACCACTTCTCTTCTCTGTCTACATGGCATCATTAGGTTCTGTCATTCAGAAACATGGCTTTTCATACCACTGCTATGCTGATGACACTCAACTCTACCTTTAATTCCATCCTGATGATCTGACGGTAGCTATTCGCATCTCAGCTTGTCCAACAGATATTTCTTCCTGGATGATGGACCATCACCTTCAACTCAACCTTGCCAAGACAGAACTGTTTGTGATTCCAGCAAACCCATCGTTTCATCACAATTTCACCATCAAGTTAGGCACATCAACCATAACTCCTTCAAAAACAGCTAGAAGCCTTGCAGTTATGATTGATAATCAGCTGACTTTCTCAGACCACATTGCTAAAACTGTCAGATCTTGCAGATTTGCTTTCTTCAACATCAAAAAGATCAGGCCCTTTCTTTTGGAACATGCTGCACAACTCCTTGTTCAAGCTCTTGTTCTGTCCAGGCTGAACTATTGCAATGCCCTCTTGGCAGGTCTTCCAGCCAGTTCTATCAAACCTTTACAATTAATCCAGAACACGGCAGCAAGATTAATTTTTAATGAGCCAAAAAGAATACACGTCACACCTCTGTTTATCAGTTTGCACTGGCTACCAATAGCTGCTCGCATAAAATTCAAGGCATTGATGTTTGCCTACAAATCTACCACTGGCTCTGCACCCATTTACCTAAATTTGTTACTTCAGACTTATGTGCCTTCTAGAAGCTTGCGTTCTGCAAGTGAACGTTGCTTGATTGTGCCATCCCAAAGAAGCACAAAGTCACTTTTACGGACTTTTAAATTAAATGTTCCCTCCTGGTGGAATGACCTCCCCAACTCAATCCGGGCAACTGAGTCCTTAGCCATCTTCAAGAATCGGCTTAAAACACATCTCTTCCATCTTTATTGACCCTCTAACTTTAACACTCACTATTCTAATTCTATTCTTTAAAAAAAAATCTAACTACTCTTCTAATCTTTTTGTATTCTATTTTCTTTTCATTTATTATGCAATTGTATGTGTGTGTGTGTGTGTGAGTGTGTTTTGTGTATGTGTAAAGATCTCTAACACTAGCTTGATCTATTCTTTTTTATTCTATCTGTTTTCTTTTTATTTATTATATTATTTAAAATCCCATGCTACATGTACTGTGTTAACCTAATTGAGACTTGTTATAGCACTTATATATCATTGTTCTTTTTGTTGTTTTTGATTGGTTCCACTGTCTTCATTTGTAAGTCGCTTTGGATAAAGGCGTCTGCTAAATGAATAAATGTAAATGTAATTTGGACAGTTTAGCTCTGCTCTTGTACACAATTTTTTTCCTTAGTGAAATTTTTTTAAATCCGGTGATGTGCCGTAATCCATTGCTCTTTCTGTAGAGCTTTCACATTTACAAGAGGAGAAGATGATTTTCATCTTACAAGAACTTCCCCCGTTACTGTAAATGAATTTCATCGCACGGAGAAGGGCATTAAACGTTTCAAGTTACATCAAAAAGTTTAGGGTGAGTATTTTTCTATCGTCTTCTAGCTAATAAGGCTGGATAACGCTGCTGCACCAATTTGATCAGTACTAAACTGGGCTCATCAACCATTACTCCTTCGAGGACAGCCAGAAACCTAGGAGTTGTGATGGACCATCAGTTAAGCTTCACAGACCATATTGCTACAATTACCTGGTCCTGCAGGTTTGCCTTATACAACATTAGGAAGATTAGACCCTTCCTGTCAGAGCAAGCAACCCAACTTCTTGTCCAAGCTCTTGTTCTCTCCAGACTGGACTATTGTAATGCTCTCCTGGCTCTTCCTGCATGTACTGTCAAGCCTCTGTAATTGCTCCGGAATGCAGCAGCGAGGTTTGTCTTCAATGAGCCAAAAAAGCTCACGTTACTCCTCTCCTCATCATCAGGTTACACTGGCTACCAGTAGACGCTCGCATCAAAGTCAAGGTACTGATGCTTGCCTACAGGACAACCACTGGCACGGCACCAACTTACCTAAACTCACTGGTTAAATCCTATGTGCCCTCCAGAAGTTTGCGCTCTGCAAGTGAATGACGCCTTGTGGTGCCATCCCAAAGAAGTTCAAAATCACTCTCACGGACCTTTTCCTGGACTGTGCCCAGCTGGTGGAATGACCTCCCAATCTCAATTCGTGCAGCTGAGTCTTTACTCATTTTCAAGAAAAAAAATTATATACACCTGGCTATGCGTTCTATAATAGACTAACTGAGACTTGTCATGGCACTTGTATTCTGTTGTTGTTCTCTTGTTGACCTGACTGCTTCTATTGTTCTCATTTGTAAGTCGCTTTGGATAAAAGCGTCTGCTAAATGATTAAATGTAAATGTAAATGTAAATATATATATATATTTTAAAAAAAACTGCCTATGCGTTTCTATACTAGACTAACTGAGACTTATCATGGCACTTGTATCCTGTTGTTTTTTAGTTCTCTTGTTGACCTGACTGCTTCTATTGTTCTCATTTGTAAGTCGCTTTGGATAAAAGCGTCTGCTAAATGATTAAATGTAAATGTAAATGTAAATGTAAAATTTAAAAAAGTTAGAGTTTAGCTTTAAACTCCATCC